>NC_064859.1:48880790-49248290 GCF_024139225.1 Suncus etruscus | reverse complement strand
TGAAAAATTAAAATATTTTCATATGATCTAGATATTTTAAAGATATGAAACTTATTTAATATACAGTTATTCAACAGAATGAAACTTATGCAGTCACAATTTCTGAAAACAAAATAAACTGTTTGATAAAATACTTATTCCCATACCCTTTGTATTAAATACCTAATTCTACTTTCATATAAAATATTTTAATAAAATATATCAAGTCGACAAAAATATCATAAAAATATTCATATGAAAAAGATAAAAAATGTCTAATAGATTATAATAACAAGCACATTTATGCACTGATTACAATGATGTCGTACTAGTGTCTCTCATGAAAATTTCAGTGACTATCTTTTCAAAGTCTTAGTCTCTGGCTTTTGTTAACAATCTGGTATGACTTATTTTCTCTCCCTCTAATACACTGTCTGTACTTGTTTGATCCTTGAACAGTAACTTAAAATCACTTGAAAGTCCAACAATATCTTCCTTCTGAAAATCATTTTATGATATGAAACTCATTGGGCAAGACTTAAGCTTACATTTTTCAAAAACAGTTGCCTTTATGAGAGTACATTTAAGCATTAATTGTATTGTAGAGTTAAATGGGAGCTTTACTAATATGAATACCTAGGTTTATGGTTTAGATATTTTAATTTAATAGACTTGTAGTGTTTACCATTAAATTTTCCATAGATATGTCTAGTCAAATTCATTTTTGCTGCCATTGCCCTTTAATAAAGTATTTCTCAACATAATATATTTATAAATTACCAGTGGAGCATGTTAAATTATAGATTCAAGTTCACTACACATGGATAGGTACTTTGTACTTCAAATAAGCTCCCAGATATTGCTGATGCAACTTAAAATATCCTAGTAAATAGGCTAGATTTTTAAATAAGGTACATTTATATTGTGCACCATTTTCTTTGTATATGTTTTATAATTCTGCATTTAAGTAACCATTCTACTACTTACCTTACATTCTACTACTTACTACTTACCTTATTATAAGCATATTTAGAGCAATTTCTTTAAAATAGGAAAAATCTTTCTAAAATAGTTTAGCTAAAAATAACCCTACTTTTAAAAATTTATATTATTGATGACCATAATAATTCTGAGAATGAGCATTGAAGGAAAAACTAAAAAACGACTGAATTTTAGAAAAGGTAGGTTTCAAATTGAATTAGTTCTAGAAGTTCATTCTAGATATACACTTTGATTAAAAAGAAAAAAAGAGCAAATAATTATCTGATACTTTTTTGTTTTGGTTTTTGGGTCACACCCGGCAGAGCTCAGGGGTCACTCCTGGCTCTAGGCTCAGAAATCACTCCTGGCAGGCTTGGGGGACCATATGGGATGCCGGGATTCGAACCACCATCCTTTTGCATGCAAGGCAAACGCCTTACCTCCATGCTATCTCTACGGCCCCTGATACTTCCTTCTTATGAACCTTCGTTATTTACATTTGAAACATTGGCACAAAGATCTTCTAAACTCTTTTTACTTTTTGAAAGCAAGGACAATTTGAAGCTCACCACAAAGAGTGGTGAATTCTGTTAGGGAAATAACTACACTAACACATAACTGGAAAATGTTAAAAAAAAAATGAGAGAAGTAGAATGGGTGTAGGGAATACAGGCAGGGGTGGGAAAGTGGGAGGGCATTGGTGGTGGGAATGTTGCACTTGTGAAGGGGGTTATTCTATTAATAACTGAAACCCAAATACAAACATGCTTGTAATCATGTGCTTAAATAAAGATTTATATTAAAAATAAAATAATAAAAGCCAAAAAATAAGAATCACTGGTCATGTTAAATAGGTGAATGGAATAAATTCCAGTATTCAGACAATTCTTAGTCGCTAAATACAAAGCTGAGGAAAATGATAAAATAGTTAAAATTAATGCCAGTTACTTTAATCACATAATCTTATTTCATTAGGAAAGATTTTTAGGTATGAAACTAGGAACTAGTGTGTTATAGATTAATCTCTCTTCTGTGTCATTATGTCTTTTTATATAATCTTGAATGTCTTGTACTTCAATTTACCTTTTTCAGAAATATGATGTATGTGGCCGGAGTGGTGGCGAAGCAGTAGGGAATTCGCCTTGCAAGCAGCTGACCTAGGATGAACCATGGTTTGATCCCCCAGCATCCCATTGGTCCCCTAAACCAGGAGCGATTTCTGAGAGCATAGCGAAGAGTAATTCCCTGAGCATCACCGGTGTGGCCCAAAAACCAATAAAAAATATCCATATAAGGCCCAGAGATAGTTTGTAAGTGACCAATCTATTTTGATGCTTAACACCCCACACGTTCCCCCAGGCCCACTATATTGATACAGTAGTAAGAACTGAGCACCATATGATCCAATCTCTCCCAACCTCCAAACAAAAAAGTAAATCAAGATCCATTTGAATATATATATATATTCTAGGTAGAAGATTTAAGACAAAGTATTTTTTTGTTAAAAATATCTACTCCTTTAATTATGTTGATTCAGAATAGCTTACAGTTATGTTATAGACTGAAGTCAGTATTACATGTGCAGAACTTTTAGGCAGTATTTTAAATTTTATTTTAAGTGTTTTAGTTTTGAATTTCCCAACAGTACTCAGGGATCCCAAGGATCACTCCTGAGAAAAACCTGTCAAAGGAGATGGTGGCTCAGTGCTAGTGCCTGAAGATGCTTTGCTTGCCTTTTCCTGTGGTGTGAGGTCAACCAAGGTATTTCCTGCTGATGCCTCAGGTCAGTCATGTGATACCCAACTTTTGAAGTGCACAAGGATCCAAGGATCAAACAGGAATCAGCACTTTTTTTTTAAATTTATCACTTGATTACATTTTTCATTAAATAAAATAATGTAATATGTGTCCCTTTGCTTTATTGAATTAGAATAGTTTATATTTGTGCATGTTTATTATAAAACAATCAGGTTTACAGATAACTAAATAAATCTCTATCTTTTGTGAGTGGGGTGTGCATACCCAGCAGTGCTCAGGTCTTACGTGTGGCTCTATGTTTAGGAATCACTCCTGTTATTTCTTTGCGAATAAAATGGGGTGCTAAGGATTAAAACAGATAGCTGCATGCAAGGCAAGTGCCTTGATTATTGTACTAACTTTCTGGCCCTAAATAAATAATTTAATTATAAATTATATAAAGTTTCCTTTATTTGGTTTATTCTTTGGGCCACACTGGGTGATTCTCATTCAAATATTGTTTCTAGTGGCACTCTTAGATCATACTGGATGCTAGGGATGAATATCAGCATGCAAGGTAAATGTACTATCTCTGAAGCCCCATAAAGTTTCTACTTTTTTTTATCTCACATGTTATTACAACTGTATCAGAAGAACTAGAATGCACTGTGTGTCATGCCTTTTTATTATTAAATAAATCAACTTTATTTTTTAATAATAATGCATATTCTAAAATAATTATATGCTATATTGAATTTATGTTTTTCCAACCTAAGTCAGATTAAAATGTTATTTTAGGGGCCAGAGCAGTGGTTCAAGTGGTAAGGCGTCTGCCATGCCCGTGCTAAGCCTAGCATGGTCTGTGGTTCAATCCCCCAGCATCCCATATGGTCCCCCAAACCAAGAGCGATTTTTGAGTGCATATCCAGGAGTAAACCCTGAGCGTCACTGGGTGTGGCTCCTCCAAAAAAAAAAAAACCAAAATGTTATGTTCTTTAAAAGTTATCATTTTATCTTTGGTTATTAATAATGTATTCTGGGTTTGATCCTGGAGTAAAGTATGACCCTTCTGCCAAACTCCATCAAAGATCATGAATTACTTTTAGTTGACAAGGTGCTCTGCCTTCTTTAATTTTGGAAGAATTTCTCAATCTTTCTTTAGCTTTCATGAATTTATTTTTAAAGAATGTCATTTATTTTGTAGAAATGTCATTAATGTGTTAAATAATTGTTAATGGTGCCCTGAAAAATTTTAATATCATTGTCCTAAATTTCTGTCAGGGCATTGCATCAAAAAACTTGCAGGTATACAGTTGTCTCATTTTAAAAACTGTTAACTATTGATAGACTACAATAATGTGTACCATATATTCTACTGGAAAGTTAACACCATTTATTTTGTAACAACTAAGCAATTTATGTGGCGATATTTTTAATATCTCCATTTATCATCAAACAAAATAAATGATGTTAGCATTTATAAGATGCTCCATCAAGGAGCCAGAGAGACAACATGGAGGTAGGGCATTTGCCTTCATGCAGAAGGACTGTGGTTCAAATCTCAACATCCCATATGGTCCCTTGAGCCTGCCAGAAGCGATTTCTGAACATAGAGCCAGGAGTAACCCCTGAGCACTGTTGGGTGTGACCCAAAAACCAATATAAATAACTAAATAAATAAAAGGTGCATTTAAAAAAAATTGAAAAATGTTGTTCCATCAGTAACTTGATTAGCACAAAATGGCAATAGTATTACCAAATTATGATTCATCCTCATATCAGTTGAATTTAATATGCTTCTCTTTTCCTTTTCTTTTCTTTCTTTTTTAATCCTTTACCTAATTATTACTTATTTCCTACACACCTATCTATAGTATTGTTATATTCTTTTGAATAGTTCATAATCTGTTATAATGGTTTATAATTTATCATAATTTATTGCAAGTCCAAACTGGTCTAGACATGGATATACATTATTTTTAAAAAATTAAAACTGGAGAAGATGCCTGAGCAGGTCCCAATTGTACATTTTGAGAAATAAAACTTTATTAAGTCAAAAAAATTAAAACTACTTTATAAACTTTAAACATGCCCACATTATTTATTTTGGGGAGGAACTTTGGGCCACACCTGGTAATGCTCAGGTATTACTCTTGGCTTTTCACTCAGGAAATATTCTTGGCAGTGATGAGGGGAACCATATGAAATGCTGAGGATTAAATCTGTTTGGCCACAGGCAAGGCAATTGTACTATAAAAGAAATACTCTTTCTTTTGCCCTCATATCATACTTGTTAGCAATCCTTATTTTCATGTAAAATAATGTTCTCTAAACTACTAACTTATTATATCTAATTTCAGACTTTAATCATTTTGAAATGAGTTATTTTAATAGAGAATAAACTTTAGAAACAAATATCTAAATACATTACTGATCATGGGCAGAATTATAGTCTTAGCTAAATTTTGAATATATTATAATTTCTTAGCCAAATTGCTACTGATAAAAGGAAGGAAAGGTATACTAATTCTATTACATGAAGGAGCCTTCAGTAAAGAGTTTCAATAAAAATGGTCATCTATAAAGGCTGAGCAAGAAAAATCAAACAAAATCTAAAAAATACAAGTACATTTTGTATTTCCAATACATATTCCAATACATAATTATTTTTAATTATGCAGATATTAAAATTATTTTCATTTAAAAGTGTATCCTTAATATATATCTTTTTTTCCATTTTTTTTATTTAAACACCTTGATTACATACATGATTGTGTTTGGGTAATATATATCTTTTTTATAAATGAATCAGGAAATGTGCAATTATATTTTTCTCTAGAGAAAAAATTTCATCTAACATATTTTGTCTAAAAATTGCTTTCCAATACTAGAATAATATGTCCTTTACTTTCCTTTTAGACATTTAGTATTCTGAAACTGTAAACTGCTCTTTATATTTACATTGTTTAATACCTTAAACCAACTTTTATTTATCAATTTTAAATATTTTTACCAGATATTTTTCTAAACAATTTTGAAATATTATGAAAAATATATAACTGGGCTGGAGTAATAGCACAATGAATAGTGCATTTGTCTTGCACAATCCAGGTTCAATTCCCAAAATCCAATATGGTCCCCTGAGCTTGCCAGGAGTGATTTCTGAGTGCACAGCCAGGAGTAACCCCTGAGCACTGCCAGGTGTGGAGCAAAAACCAATATATGTATAACTATTTTATTATTTAAAATATTTTAAAAATACATTTATTTATATTTAATGTTTTATTTGTTAAATCATTTATATTATTTTCTAGAATATAAAGTACATTACAATTTAATTTATGCAGCTATTTAAATAGACAAATCGCCCAAGATACAAGAGGTGATCTTGGAAATTATTCTCTCTTCATCTATGTAATTTTTCATGAGCTGAATTTGAGAGTTTTGTCCATAAAATAACTCCTTATATAGTATGTTTTTTGTAATTCCATAATTCATAGATGAAGAAAAAAATCTTTAAATACTTTTAGAAAAAGTAATTAAGATTATATTCTATACCTAAGTCTGTTTGTGGATGCTCATGATAAATTTCCACTTAATATATAGGCATATTAAAGAAGTTCTAGGCATAATTATAGTGTAGTCTAAGAGACATCACTTTACACTATCACTACTCTAATTATAAACTGCATGAAAAAGACATATTTTAGTTGTATTGAAAGTAATATGTATTGAACTTTAATTAGAATTTCACAGGATAACCTAACTGCACTAGTCCTTAAAAGCAGAAAATTATTTCTTATTTATTGTTGAAAATAAAATTTTGAAAATTCAGTTATAAAGAGATTTACTCAGAGATTCTGCTCCTAGTTTTGAAGAAGTAAATCACTGTTGTAAAAGTATCCATGGAGGACCATAGAAAGAAATTGTGAACAACTTCTATAAATTGAAATAACTCCTAGCTGATAGCTCATAAGAAGTAGAACCCAGTTACCATAAATGCTATGTAGTACTTACTTCAGCAAGCTAAATAACATTAAAGTAGATCTTTCTCTTCAGATTCAGATAAACAAACATTCCGTCAACTAACATTCTGAATATAAAATCCTGAGTAATGAGTGCATGGAAAGGAATATACTAAGTTCAAATTTTCAAGAATTAGGATACTAGAATGGCTCAACTAGATTCTAAATTTAAAGCATTATGTTTTACGATATTTTATATAATCTTAAATGTATTCAGAACTCTCTAGCTCCTTCAATAAATATATTGAGGGACAACAACTCACATTGCTTTTTATGGGCACACATACAATACACTTTGGATTTCTGATTAACAAATACTACAGAGGTTCTGTTTATTAAGAAAAAAGTTAATAGTCTAGAACTAAGTCATAGAGTATGATTTCAAAAAGTGCATTCATTCCATATGAGAGATACTTAACTATATTTTGGGGAAACATTCTCTGTCTTATTGATCCTGTCATTGAACATTACCCACCTGTCTCTACAACATAAAAAAAATGGAATATATTTATAATGCTTTCTTAAAATTAGGGCATAAGCAAACCAGGACATTTGATTGGGGGGTAATTATATAAAGAAGGTCTGAGAATAAAACTTTGTTGATAATATAGATAAAAATTTTGGTGCTGTTGAAATATTTATTTGGGGAACAATTAAGAACAATGTCAGGCAGTTTGACCTGTAATTCTGATCAAATCACACTGAATGAGTGGGGAAATTAAAAAGTAAAGCATAAGTTATAATTTTATTCAAAAAAGTTCTGAAATCTTTTCCAGATAATGCAAAAAATGTATCTCTTCATACCTGCAGCTGTACTCCTGCAAAGGCCTTATAGAAAGTATATCTTTGGTTAGCACATAAAACTTGGACCAGAAGTGTTCTGATCATTTCACAGATGATCAGCATGGTTCATTAGGTCAACACTGATCTATACAAAATGTAGCATATTTATTCAAAATATGTTCACCTAAGAAGATGTAATTTTGATTTATTTAAGGTTAAAGATACCCACCTATTCATCTCCAATAAATCCTTCCGGCACTGAGTTTATTTTTTATTTCTATGCATAACCATCATACACAAGTCCCATATTTTTCTGCTGGAGATGTTTTTATTCTCTGTAACAATTTGAGAAAGGGGAAAATCTAAGGATCCTAGCACATGAGTTCTCCCACATTCTACTCATGACTTTTCCATTATGATGTGGTCATGCATCCTGACTAAATTGCTATAATAAATCTTATCTGAGTGGAACTATATGCTGAGTCTCAGAAGACTTTACTGAGTATCTCCTAGATCAGAGTTCCAGGAACTTTGACACAAAGATAGATCATTTGCCCTTTCAACAACTATAAAAAGAAGATATTCTCCCCATTTTAGAAATGAAACTAAACTTTAAAGAACAAAAAGTAGAAAAAGTTAATATCATAGGTTTTTTAAGGCAGAACCAAGAAGTACATTTCACACAAACTGAATCGCAGAAATTTTAGAATGGTATTTTTACGATAATATTTTGGTTCATTGCGTAACCATCGTATTTGGTTTATTGTTTAACCATTATATTTGCTTAGGTCTCAACTCTTTATCATTCTGTCAGCAATAAATCAAATCATAATTTTCCATTATTTTTAGTTCCCTTAGAAGGAGCATATTTTGTTCTTATATAGTGCCAGATATGTTTTCATACTTTTTTTAAGTCATGGTCACACAGTGACCATTAGTAACAGCTTATTTCCAGGATTGCATATATCAGTCTACATTTGAACTTTTCTAATTGTAAAATAAATGTCAGGTGCCCTAAAGATAGTAAAAACACTAAGGTGCAGAGGTCAAATAAATAGTACAGTGGGTAAGATACTTGTGTTGAATGCCACATACTCATATTTGATTCCTGGCATTGGAGAAGGAAACACCAACACTGCCAATAGTGATTTCTGAGCATAGAATGAGATAAAGAGCCTGATGCGGTGTTAGGTTAATGGGTTTCACACTATTCAGGATATGCTTGTTACTCATTGGTTGGAAGCAACTTTGCATGGAAGCGTCCTTTGGATTGGTGCCTTAGATCACCTTCTCACCACCTGAGGGTATAGTCTTAAACTTCCTAATAAAGAACTCAGTTCTCAGAGAGAGATCTCTTTTGGTTTTGGTTTTTCCACCACTAAGCTTTCTGCTTCATAAAACTAGAATGCTTTCATGTGGAAGTTCTTGAATCTGTATAATTCCCTTAACCATATGTAGATTATTTCCTGTGTTGCTTTTTGTTTCCAGACCCAAATCCATGCAATGCTCTGGGATTGGAGCATGAGGTTTCTGCAATAGCCAGGAGATGTGAGATGACCCCAGGCACCATAATTCTATCTCCTATGCAGATGGGTCTCAAGAAGGTAGGATACTATTGAAAGATTAATGTGCCAAGATAGTTGGAAAGAAACATGAAGCTAGTGGATAAAAAATACTGTAGTCTTTATTTGAAAGCATGAGGACACACCCTGGGGGGGACAGGTGGTCTAAGGCAAAAATCCAAAGGATATTTTCATCCAAAGGTGCTTCTGACCAATGAGTAACAAATATATCCTGAATAGGGTGGAACATGGTTAACCCAAAAATGTGGTTCAAAATTGACTGGAAAATATGTAAAAGTTTATGCCTGGCATGCAGCTGACAGTGATTTCATTCCATACATTCATGATTTACTGAGTAATATGAGCCTGAAAGCCCTGAGTAAAGCCAATGTTACCAAGGTAATTCTCAGGACTGTGAAGTCTAAACAACACTACACTGATGCATTATGTACACATAAATTTATTTTGAACTGTTGGAAAGTAGAGAATGACTAGAAGGGTCCCTCTGTTACCTGAGAAACTTAAGGATTCTGATGATGATGATGATGATGATGATGATGACGATGACAATCATTAAATGAGCTACTTCAAGGGCCAGAGCAATAGCACAGCAGGAGATCATTCCCTTGCATATGACCAAACTGGATGAACCCAGGTTTGATTCTGGCATCCCATATGGTTCCCTGAGCCTTCCAGGAGAGATTTCTGAGTGTCGAGCCAGGAGGAACCCCTGAGTGCTGCCAGGTGTGCCCTCCCATAAAAAAAGTTACTTCAATTTCAATCAACTATATCAGAAATTCCAAAATATTTTGCCTATGACACCATTTTAGAAAAAAATTAAGCAGAATCCTTTAAAAACAAACCTTTAAGGAAATCAAAAAGAAAAATTCCCCAATTGCCTAGGGGTAACTCTGAGCCCTTGATCATACCAACACAGCCCACCCACCTCCACTACCAAGGGGGCAACATTGATAACTACTCTAGATATTACTCCTTCATTCTATTCTTTCATTGATTGACTCTCATTCTTTTGTACTGATTCTGACAATTTAAAGTAGTATTTAATATTAATCTCAAACATTTTTTCACAATTAACTTTCAGGAAAAAAATGTTTTCAAACTATAAAAATCTTTGCCTGGGGCCAGAGAGATGGCACAAGCGGTAGGGCATTTTCCATGCATGCAGCTAACTTCAGACAGACCACAGTTCTATGATTCCCCGGTGTCTCATATAGTCCTCCAACCAGAAGCGATTTCTGGGCGCATAGCCAGGAGTAACCCCTGAGTGTCACTGGGTGAGAAGAAAAAAAAAAGAATGATCAGTATAAACATCATTATTATAAAGCTTTACAGAATTCTATATGCAGCAAAATAAAAGCTACACTTACTATATCTCCTAAACTTTCAGAAGAAAACTATAGTATATCTATTAGCTTTATTTTAATTTTTTGTTTACAATTTATTCAGCAATTTTCAGCAATGCTCATGGGCTATCTCTGGCTTTGATTCAAGGCATTACTTCCCGAGGTGCTGGGTGGCTACCACGAAGATGATATTCCATGGGGAACACAACATACTGCACAAACTATGTATACTCAATTCATTGAGTTATCTCTGGACCTATGATCCTAAATTACAGTTTTACCTTTAGATGAGTTTTCTTTTTCATGACAGTCTATGAACTTTGATACTTTGATAATTGAAAGAAACTAAAAAAACTCATCTTAATATTTTCTTGTAAATGTCAAGGAGGGAGCTCTATTGTCTCTTAGATTTAAAATATGTTGTTTTGGGAAGAAACATCTGTTATAAAGACAGTAATTCTATTTGAGGAGCCGAAAACTAAACTAACTTGTCATTAATCAATATGATTTTAAAGCTGGTCTTTGGCTCTATATTGAGGAAAGCTATGCAGTTCTTTACCCATATATAAACTTAATATATAACTTTTCCAGGAACATAGTCTTTTTTGAGGGGTTATTATTTCTTTTGTGATTATTAGAAAATTGACCATAGACAGGCAATTTATTATGTTAGCATCAATATCAGGAATAGCATTGTACAAACACATTTTCATTAAGCCTTATAAATAAGATTTGCTTTTACTACATTGTTATTTTATTCTATCTATGCCTTCATTATTTTCTACCAAGAAAACATTTTATCTATGTCTCTCACATTTCATAATGCACATACTTACTGACATGCATGCATTAAACATTAAAATTGCTTGTTAAAATACACTCTAGTTTCAAATAATTATCATCAGTAAGTTGCCAAATCTAAAGAACATCATGTGAGAGACTTCAACAAGAGAAAATTAATTTATTTTTATTCTAAAGGCTGAAACTCTGAGATCAGAACACCAGCATGTAGCATTCAGGAAAAGCCTACTTTCTGGATAATAGAAAATCACATTCTCACTGGGTCCTTAAATGGCTAAAAGATGGGCTTTTCCTTTATCTTTTACTATAAAGCTATTTATCCATTTGGATATTTATATTTTATTTATAAAACTTTTTAACTCATAAATATTTATTATTTATCAAGTCATAAGTAGGTTAAAGTAAATGAAACTCCAACAGCCCTCTAATTATAATCACCTTTTATTTAGTATTTGGGCACACACTTTTGGGAGAAAGTAGGTTCAGATTTCAGACCACAATAATCAAGTTGACCAAATACATGGGTTGTATCACCCAGAACTCTAGCTTACCTAGAGGCATATCATTTTCTATTGTATAATTTCCTATTGTATAAATGCTAGTAATGACTACTATACCTAAACTCACAATAGAACTATACCAGTCTGAATATTTGAAGGAATACATGTATAAGGTAAGGTTCTCATGAAAGTCATAACTGAATTTCTTTAAGTGAATAGAGTTTTGATAAACAGTATTAATATGTGTTTTACCTAATTACAAACAAAATGATATATACTTTAATAAAATTTTGCTTTGGCATCACACTTAACTATACAAAGGGTCTAACTCCAAGCACATTGCTCAGGGTTCATTCCTGGAGGTGGTCAGGTTATGGTAATTTGGTTCAGAGAATAAAGCTCAGGTTTTCTGGATGCAAATCATGTGTTCTAGTCCTTTGAGCTGTCTTTCAGCTTGCAAATTTTAATACTGCATTAGTTGGCCTGGAGTTGAACAAATTACTTAAAATTCTTAAAGTACAAGTGTGTATAAATTATTAACTGAAATCAGAAATGGCTGTATTTGAACCTGGTACAAAGAGAGAAAAGCAATCAGGCCTAATTCAAAGTGTGACATTTGACTTTGTGGATGTAGGGTAAATTTCAAAGGATTATTTGAAGTTCAGTACATCTCTTTTAAACTGTGCCTTCTATAGAAGGTTTAAGCATAATTTTTAATTTAATAGACTTTAGAAAACTTAGTTTTTCTTTATTATAAATTGTTATTTCCTTATATGTTTATGTATAAAGTATGAGTAAAAATATCAGAAAAATATCTTGTTTAGCATGAAAACATCATGCATTTACATATGAGCATTAAAAATATGTTGAAAAACTGATTTAGAAACTGAAAAATCAATAGAGATTATTGATTACCTTTTTTTAAGAAAATAAAAATCTAAGACATAGTATTTTCTTTCTAACTATAAGAGAAATAATGCCACAATATATATCAACCAAATGCAG
Source organism: Suncus etruscus (assembly GCF_024139225.1). Lineage (NCBI taxonomy): Eukaryota > Metazoa > Chordata > Mammalia > Eulipotyphla > Soricidae > Suncus > Suncus etruscus. Next base: position 49,235,553 of record NC_064859.1, on the reverse strand, counting down.
TACAGAATATAGCTTATATAAAATTTAATGTAATCTTAAACTTTTTACATTAATATCAAGTTTCATGAAGGAGCACAACGAAATATGAGGAAAATAGACACAAGCAAGCAGCTATCAATAAAATAGAGAGAGGGGCCTGAGAAGATAGCACAGAGATAGAGCATTTACCTTGCATGCAGCTGGCCCCGGTTCGATTCCAGGCATCCCATATGGTCCTCCAGCCTGCCAGGGGCAATTTCTGAGTGCAGAGCCAGTAGTAACAACCCCTGAGCACCACTGGGTGTGGCCCAAGAACTAATAAATAAATAAATAAAGTTAAAAATAAAAAATAGAGAGGACTAAATACAGTACTTTATATTTTATATAAATAATCTCATGTCTTTTTTTTCTTTAGTTTTATTTTTGGATCATAGGCCATACCAATAGTATACTGGGAATACTCCTAACCCTGTTTTCCTGGTAGTGTTCAGTAGAATATATATGATGCTGAAGAGCCAACCTGTATTCCTACATGCAAAGCATGTGAAAAGACCATGCACAATCTCTCTCTGCTCCTTTTATGTTAGTTTTATAGGCTAACATAGTAACACTTATTGAAATTCTTTTGTCATAGACACCTATAGACTATTAAGTCCAGAATTTCAAAACTCTACTATCCCATTCCTCCCTTTCTCTCTCCAGTCTTTCCTCCCTTGCTCTTTTCTTTTTTTTTTTTTTTTTTTTTTTTGGTTTTTGGGTCACACCTGGCAGTGCTCAGGGGTTATTCCTGGCTCCAGGCTCAGAAATTGCTCCTGGCAGGCACAGGGGACCATATGGGGCGCCGGGATTCGAACCGATGACCTCCTGCATGAAAGGCAAACACCTTACCTCCATGCTATCTCTCCGGCCCCTCCCTTGCTCTTTTCATTCTCATTTTCTTCCTCTTTTCTTTGTCTTTTTCCTTTCCTTTCACCTTTTCTTTTTTCTCTCTTTTCTTTTCTCTTTTCTTCCCTTCCCTTCTATTTTCCCTTCTTTCTTCCTTCCTTTTTTTCTTTTTTCCATTCATTAGCTGGCTTAGACATTTCCAATAACATGTATCTAGAAATAAACCACTGATGGCATTATTGGCTGGCATGGTATAATTAATTTGCTACAGCCTATTTTCTTATTAGTGAATCAAATATAATAATTATGAATCATAACAAAAATAATTCAAATAAAAATATTGTTATGAAAAGCAATAAAAGAACTATTTTAAAAAGCAGAGAAACTCAATTTGATTGAGAATATTATTTTATTCAGATACTATGATTTGGGGCCGGGCGGTGGCGCTGGAGGTAAGGTGCCTGCCTTGCCTGCGCTAGCCTAGGACGGACCGCGGTTCGATCCCCCGGCGTCCCATATGGTCCCCCAAGAAGCCAGGAGCAACTTCTGAGCGCATAGCCAGGAGTAACCCCTGAGTGTCACAGGGTGTGGCCCAAAAACCAAAAAAAAAAAAACAAAAAAAAACAGATACTATGATTTGAGCATTTAAAACAGGGGTATCAAACTCAATTTACCTGGGGGTCACAGGAGGCGAAGTCGAGGTGATCCTTGAGTGCAAAGTCAGTAGTAAGCCTTGAACATTGGGGGGTGTGACCCAAACAACTAAAGCAAAACAAAACAAAAAAAAGATTCCTCTAGGGCAGGGCCACAAAATGTTGTATGAGGGCTGCAAATGGCCTGCGGGCCAAGTCATAGAAGAATGTTCTTTTTAAAAATAATGTCTTTATTTAAGCACCTTGATTACAAACATGATTGTAGTTGGATTTCAGTTATAAAAAGAATATCCCACTTCATCAGTGTAACATTTCCATTACCATGCACCCAAATTCCTTCCTCCCAACCCTGCCTGTATAGAGACAGGCATTCTACTTCTCTCACTCATGACACTGTCACCAGAGTTATCAGTGTAGCTATTTCTTTAACTGCACTCACCACGTTTTGTGGTGAGCTTCATATTATGTGATGGTCCTTCCATCCCTCATCTCTATAGTCTCTGGACATTATTACAATAGGTCTTTTATTTTTCTTAAAACCCATAAATGAGTGAGTGTGTGTCTCTCCCTCTCTGATTTATTTCACTCAAAATAGATTCCATGTACATAAATGTATAAGAAAATTTCATGACTTCATCTCTCCTGATGGCTAAAAAATATCCCATTGTGTATATGCACCACAATTTCTTTAGCCATTCATATATTGAAGGGCATCTTGTTTTTTTTTTCCAGAGTCTGGCTATTGTAAATAGTGCTTCAATGACTATAGGTGTGAAGAAGGATTTTTGAATTGTATTTTTGTTTTTCTAGGTTATCTCCCTAGGAGTGGTATAGCTGGATCATATGGCAGCTCAATTTCCAGGTTATTTTTTGCTACAGCCGATTTTCTGTGATTAGTAAATCAAATATAATGATTAGAGATCATAACAAAAATAATTCAAATAAAATAATAAAATTAATAAAATATTTATTATAAATTATATTTATAATGTATATATAAATATAAAATTATGTATAATATATAATATATTTATAATTTATTTCATAACAATATTGTATTTGAATTGAGTTTCTCTGCTTTTTAAAATAGTTCTTTTATTGCTTTTTTGTTTGGTTGTTTTGGGGCCAAACCTGTTGGCGCTCACATTTTTTCCTGGAATATGTGCTCAGAAATTGCTCCTGGCTCAGGGGACCATATCAATGTCCCTCCTAGGTCAGGCCCATGCAAGGCAAAAGTCCGACCACTGAGCCACTGCTCCCAGCCCCAATTTTCAGTTTTTTGAGGAATCTTCATATTGTTTCCTATAAAGACTGTACTAGATGGTATTCCCACCAGCAAAGAATGAGAGTTCCTTTCTCTGCACATCCTTATCAGCAACGATTATTCTTATTCTTTGTGATGTGTACCAGTCTCTGTCATATGAGATGGTATCTCATAGATGTTTTAATTTGCATCTCCCTGATGATTCATGATGTGGAGGTTTTTTTCATGACCAACTTTAGCTTTTGTTAATCTTTTAGATAGTTTTATTGACTTCCACTTCATTGATTTCTGCTCTAAGCTTTGTTATTTCCTCCTTATTAACTATTTTTGGTTTCCTTTTGTTGATCATTTTCTTATTTTACAAGTGCATCAGCTAATTTTTTGTGCTAATTTTTTTCCTGTGGCCATACATGACAATGCTCAAGGTCTACTCCTGAATCTGTGCTCAAGGATCACTCCTGGACTCAAGGGAGTATATGGGATAAAAGGGATAGAAAACGAGCCCACTAAGAGCAAGACAAGCATCCTATCCTCTGTACTATCATTTTTTTCTGTTTCATTTTCAATTTAGAATAGTTTCAGAGGCACCACTGATTTGCAGAAGCAGTCCAAGCTGGTGGATACCCTCCATGATTTTCATGTTACTCTAACTGAGTTTTGTGTGAATGGAGTTTTGAGGCCGGGGAATTATCATCCATTTTCTCTGGGCCAAAGTGCAGCTCCTTCACAGTTTCAGGGTTATCCTCACATTCTTTCCAGGGGTCATATTCCTTAGCTTTGAAAATGTCCACATCTATCTTGGTCCTAACTATAAAACTCCTACGTATAGTTTTTGGGTTTTCCAGTAAGCTTTTATCACTGGGTATCCAGAGAGGAATATCTGTGTAATCTAATTTATATGTGTTTTTTTGTTTGGGTTCTGTGAGCTCTAAATTTCCCACTTTATTCTCCATGATTTCAACCTTCTCTTCCAATTTTCTAAGTTTGTGTTTCCATAATTTACAGTATATTTGTTTTACTTAAACTTAAATGGGATCAGAGCAATAGAACAGTGAGTGGTTTGTATTGCTTACATGTGTTGGATGAGATTCAATAACTGTCTTTTCATTTGGAACCCTTGAGCATGTCCAAGAGTGATTCTGAAGTACAGAAACAGAAATCACTCCTGATCATATCCAAGTGTGACCCAAACCCAATATCAAAAACACAAAGGCAAAACACATAAACAAGAACAAAAACTTAGCTTGCAGCACATTTAATAGCAAGTGAGCAATGTATGGATTTGTACTTATAAAAAGGCAAAAGTGTAAAGGTTCTTATCCTTAGTAGATAAGAATTTGTTTCCATACATAAGATTTCCCCAGTTTAGTGTACTTATGCAAAAAGGAATGATGCCATATTATATGGTTGGTGTATTTGTTATACTATCTCTGTGCCCAGATTTGACCTGAGCTTTTATCACAAGCATTTTTTTCTATTAGAATTTCATATTAAACAGAACCAAAACATGCAAAAAACAATAAGGAAGGAGGAAGCTAACTTTACATTTGGAAATAAACACACTAAAAAGTATAACTATTAAGGGATTAAACATACAAAGAAAATATAGAAATTCCCATTAATCTTTTTGAGATAGTCTGGAAGGAGGGGTTTAAGATTCAGTGCACACTTTTGTCCCACACTGAGATCTTATTGTGTCTAAGAAATGGTTTGCTGCATTAAGGGATTAGATAGGGTCCTCAAGCTGGGGGGTCCTTCTGGAGTTTCACCTGGTCCACATTGGGTGTGTGTGTGCGAGAAATAGGACCACATAGAATGAGTCAGCAGGCCTTTAATCCATTTGGATTTTACCTTCGTACATGATGTTAGCTGGGGGTCTAAGTTCAATTTTTTGCAAGTGGCTACCCAGTTTTGCCAACACCACTTGTTGAAGAGGCTTTCTTTGTTCCATTTAGGATTTTTTTGCTCCTTTATCAAAAATTAGATGATTGTATGTCTGGGGAACATTCTCTGAGTATTCAAGCTTATTCCACTGATCTGAGGGCCTGTCTTTATTCAAATACCATGCTGTTTTGATATCAGCCCCAAAACCATAAGATATATAGAACAATACGTAGGTAAAACACTACAGGACATTGAGGCTAAAGGCATCTTCAAGGAAGAAACTGCACTCTCCAAGCAAGTGAAAGCAGAAATTAACAGATGGGAATATATTAAGCTGAGAAGCTTCTGCACCTCAAAGGAAATAGTGCCCAAGATACAAGAGCCACCCACTGAGTGGGAGAAACTATTCACCCAATATCCATCAGATAAGGGGCTAATCTCCAAAATATACAAGGCACTGACAGAAATTTACAAGAAAAAAACATCTAATCCCATCAAAAAATGGGGAGAAGAAATGAACAGACACTTTGACAAAGAAGAAATACAGATGGCCAAAAGACACATGAAAAAGTGCTCCACATCACTAATCATCAGGGAGATGCAAATCAAAACAACTATGAGATACCACCTCACACCACAGAGAATGGCACACATCACAAAGAATGAGAATAAACAGTGTTGGCGGGGATGTGGGGAGAAAGGAACTCTTATCCACTGCTGGTGGGAATGCCGTCTAGTTCAACCTTTATGGAAAGCGATATGGAGATTTCTCCAAAAACTGGAAATCGAGCTCGCATACGATCCAGCTATACCACTCCTAGGAATATACCCTAGGAACACAAAAATACAATACAAAAACCCCTTCCTTACACCTATATTCATTGCAGCACTATTTACCATAGCAAGACTCTGGAAACAACCAAGATGCCCTTCAACAGACGAATGGCTAAAGAAACTGTGGTACATATACACAATGGAATATTATGCAGCTGTTAGGAGAGATGAAGTCATGAAATTTTCCTATACATGGATGTACACGGAATCTATTATGCTGAGTGAAATAAGTCAGAGAGAGAGAGAAAAACGCAGAATGGTCTCACACATTTATGGGTTTTAAGAAAAATGAAAGACATTCTTGCAATAATAACTTTCAGACACAAAAGAGAAAAGAGCTGGAAGTTCCAGCTCACCTCAGGAAGCTCATCACAAAGAGTGATGAGTTTAGTTGGATAAATAACTACATTTTAAACTGTCCTAATAATGAGAATGTATGAGGGAAATTGAGAACCTGTTTAGAGTACAGGCGGGGGTCGGGTGGGGAGGAGGGAGACTTGGGACATTGGTGATGGGAATGTTGCACTGGTGATGGGTGGTGTTAAAAAAAAATGAAAAGAAAAAAGAAAAAAAAAAGTTTTGAAATTTCCAGTAGCTAGGAAAAAAAAAAAAAGAATGAGTCAGCAGGCATGACAGTGGTGGTTGCAGCTTCTTGTTGGGATGAGAGATGTGGGGCTAAAAGAATGTCCTTTTGCTTTGGTAGCTGGTTGGCAACTTATTGGGGCAGAGGATTGGCCTCCGTTCCTAATGAGTTAAGAACTGAGGGTAAACAGGGTTAAATAGGAAGAGCTAACAGATCAGGATTGAGGGCATAAGAGGAAAGAGGAGTTCTGAATGAGGAGAAGAAATAATATATAACAGGAACTATTTACAATATAGACATGGATAGTTTACAACATAGAATAGGCAACCATAGAGGATTCCACTGCATACAAACTCATGCCCTATTATTGCTAGACATTAAAGATCTATTTATAAGTTGAACATTTGTAATGGGGACTCAGCTTAGACCTCATCTGATCAGACATTGACCATCCAACTCCAAGCCCAGGGTTCCAATCTTAGAACTAACACAGTTTCCTGCAACAGTACTAGGAATCAAACTCCCCCAGGAGAGACCCTAATATAACTCTGGCACCAACTTGCCCAGGATAGGTTCATATGGTATTCTGACGATGACAAAACAGCAACAACTTGATCAAAGGACAGGTTGCTCTACCTCATCACCTAAAGGTAGATGAAATCAGAAGACACTTCGTCCTTTGATCTGTGCAAAAATCAAGATCACTAATTACAAAAGACTGTTCTTGACAACCACACCTGACCAGAACATTTTGTAGCTCCATTAAAAAAAAAAAAAGCCTCGGCATATAGTTGATCCCAATATAATGTGATTCAAAGATGGAGAAACCCTCTTAGGCCAAGGGACTTTCCTTTCTAATTTCCACAATTCCTGTGCCTATGCAAAAACTAAAACAAACAACAAAAAACCTTGCCATAGCAGCCCCCCTCCTATTTTTTCTCTCTTCTTTAAATTTGGTGTGTTTTTCTTGTTTTTCTTTTTCTATTTTTATTCTTTCAAATTTAAATTTATAGCTTCTACACAGAGGCTCATCCCTGCTTTTTTTTTTTAACAGAATCATAGAACTGATTTGTGTTGTTCTGCCTCATAAATAGAGGTAAAAAATCGGATGAAACTAGGGCAAGCAGTCTCATGAACATTGAGTGGGAAAATAAATAAATAAATAAATAAATAAATAAATAAATAAATAAATAAATAAATAAATAAATAATGAAAAGATCAACCCTAAATACCCAACTCAAAGTCAAGGACATTAAAATCAAGAGACCCAAACTATACACAACAAGCTATACACAACAGGGACTTGTTATACTAGCAGTCCAGGGGGCTAATGATGGCGACAGGGGAAGCATGTTTGGAACAGGGTTCGAGGGAGGTCAACACTAGTAGTGGGAATTGCCCTAATTCACTGTCACTATGTACTTAATACAACTGTGAAAGACTTGTAATTCACATTGGTCTCAATAAAAATTATATATAAAAAAAATCTTGCCACACCAGCCCCCCTTTCTTTTTCTTTTCCTTTTTTTCTTCTTTTAAATTTATATTTATAGCTTCTAAGCAAGGTCTTCAGTCCACTTTTTTTTTAACAGAACCATAGAAAATAAATCTTGTTCTGCTTCAAATTTCTATGTCTTCCTACAAATTGAAAAAAAAATAAATAAAAGGTAGATGGTATTTGTGCAAAGCAACCTCATGAGTATTGAGTGGAAATAAAAAATGATCAGACCTAATACCCAGCCCAAAGTCAACGATAATAGAATCAAGAGATCCAAACTTCAACAAGCTATACACAAGAGAGACCTGTTACACTAGCAGAACAGGGGCCTAGAGTGGAGATATGGGAAACATGCTGGGAACAGGGGCAGAGGGATGTTAAAACTGGTGGTGGCAATTGTCCTACTTCAATGTCATTATGTACCTTAAATATAACTGTGAAAGCCTTGCAATACAAATTTGTCTCAATAAGAATTATTAAAAAGGAAAAAACAATAACAACAAACAACAATAACAAAATAAAGACTAAAAGCCACCAAATTCAAGCATGTTATAGTACTCAGATTAATTTATTACTTCAATTATAGTGACTTCAAATAATGCATGACCTCAAATTAATGATGTTTTCAATAACAAGTGTACAAATAGTGTCTTTATTATCTAATATACTTTATTCAGTACTGGCTCTAATGTACATAAACTCATTCAAAATCCAGAATGATGAGGTGGTTTTCTTCAACACATGTGCCTTTCTTCATGAACAAAGAAACAATAAATTTTTCTTGTAAGTAACACACTTTATTTTTGATCATTTTTATACTTGGAGCAAGTCTAGTGATTGTGCATTGAGATAATGGACTAATGAGTTATAAAAATTTCTGAGAGATGCATTTAACTATGGAATATAGAAAGCAAAAATTTAACTCCTATAATACATGAGTATTTATTCCAAAATAAACATTTAAGAATCAATTTAGGTTCCTTATGAACAATAAATATGTTTCACATTGACAGTGTTTATTATTGAATTCAATCAAAATTTGACTTTCTACTTAAATATATTAAGTTTATCTTTGATTCACTTTTTTTAACTCAAAACTGTTCTGTGTATAAGTTCTAAATTAATGCCCACTAGCGTTAATATATGTGTGATGTTTCTGTTAAAACAGTGAATTTGAAATGAAAATGACTTTATCTCCTGTACATTCTGGACACTGATTTACTTTATTTCAAATTATAATTAGAAAATATAATAATTAAATAAATAACTCAATCAATAATTTAATAATAAACAAATAGTTTAATTAAACAATTAATTATGATTAATACAAAGAAGCTGTCTATTTCATTAATGTCTATCATATAAATAGCTAAAAGTCACAAACAGGTTAATTTTTACTATAAGGATAGACTTCACTGGAGACTGTGATTAGGCATATGAATAAGAGTTGTATCATAATGTGCATATTCAGAGACAGAAATTCAAAATATATTCTTTATACTATAATGCTGATTTTTCTAGAACACCATCTTTCATGAGACTCACACAAAAGTAATACACATGATGTATAATAAAATATTTATAAATAAATTTTAGTATGTACTTGGTATAGAATATTATATTCTGATAAAAAGTAATTTAAAGAATATTATAAAGTGATTTCTAGTCTTATAATTCAATAACATTTCTGAATATTAAAGCTCTGTTGAATGTAATTTTGTCTTTTTTTATTTCAGAAAATCAATGTGAAATCTTATAGGAAATTAGAAATGATTTTATCTTCAGTCCATTAATTTTCGTATAGTATTTTAAAATACATTGTCATTTGATTTTCACAAAACCTAATGAAATGTGTTGTATTATTATGCCAATTATATAATATATATGACATAATATGCAGTTACTTATAAGTATTTGTTATTTAATTGTTGAATTATCAAGTCAGTTATAATGAAAGTTTATATAAGTAGCTTCCCAGCTAACTAGACAAAGCCAGAGAACTAACACTTTATTAGCAGACTACATTTATTATCAACATGATTCTGACCTGCTTTTCAAAGTGAGTTTGAGTCATTGTACTTGGAAATAGAAAGTGGTAATTCCTTATTAAAATATAAATAATCCTTAATTAAATAAAGTCAACTTTTGTAAAAGTTTATTTTCTCATATGTCATATGTATATTATACATCTATAATTTATGCATAAGAGCACACTTACCACTTACACATTGAAGCATGTATTTTATACATACTTGATTATTTGGAAAACCTTGGGATAACTTTATTCTAGGATACAAAACAGTGGAAGTCATAGGCCATGTTTACTTGGGATATAAGAAAGATTTAAGAATCCATCTAAGATTAACACTTTTTATTTTCCTTTTGGTTTTTTCTTCACACCCAGCAGCGCTCAGGGGTTACTCCTGGCTCTATGCTCAGAAATCATTCCTGGCAGGCTCAGGGACCATATGGGACGCCGGGATTCGAACCGCTCTCCTTCTGTATGCAAGGCAAACACTCTACCTCCATGCTATTTCTCCGGCCCCAGAATAATAGTAAATAAAAATGTGTGTTATTTTCTGCCTTAAACATATTTTATACTATCTCTTCATACTGATCATAGTGTTTCCTTTATCTAAATACCTTGTTGGCCTTCTCTTTATTTGCCAATACATGTTTAGATAAATGTCATCAGTTGTTTGTTTGTTTGTTTTGTTACAGGGATGGTATTTATGGATTATTCCTGGCTCTGCACTCAAATATCACTCTTGGAAGGCTCAGATGAGGCACTGGGGGGCTAAATCAGGTTGACTGTATGCAAGGAATCCTATCCCTGATAAATTTACAAATTAACATCTATATTATAAAACAATGGTATTAAACAAAATTATTGACATGCCTAAAATTTCTCAAATCTACATATCTCAGTTTAAGGATTCATTATATATTTGAATAAAAGTTAAAAGAAATTTAAGTTTCCTGAGAGTTTAAATATATTCAGCTTAATTACATAGTCTGATTTATTGAAGAACATGTAAATGCCATTACTTATTCATGTAATTCCTTAAATGATGATACCATATTGATCTTTTTTAATGTGATTTTTCTCTCAATTTTATTATGATCTGATAAATAACCTTGAATAAAGTAATTCACAGATTGCATATTTATGTCTGTTCTTTTGGAATATTTTCTATTTAAGAACCATAAATTTACTATAGAAAATATGATAGTAAATTTTTAAATAAATGTGATCCAGTGTCTTAAAAAGCACTAAAATTTATGATAAATGACTTTTGCTATCATAAATATGAAGGAAGTAATACAGAAAAAGAGACTGCTTTGGTTTTCTGTCATGCTTTGATTGATGTTGGCACAAACTAGATCTTTTTCTTTCTAACTTTATTTTGGAAGGACATGAGAAAATATCTCAGTCTTGTTCAGTAATAGATTTTATTCACCTTTACTTAAATTTTTATCTCTTTATCTTTTCTACACTGAAGATTAGAATATAAATATTTGTAGTGTTGGTGAAATAATTGATCATTTTAGTGTTTCTGAATTTATCTCTCTCCTTATAACTGATTATGTCACTTACCTGACTGTATAATTTTCTGTCCTAGAAAAAATTTTCTCATCTATTTTTCCAACTGACAGTTTTCCAGGAAATATGAACAAGTTTTAGGTGCCATGATTCCTTATACATGGTACATCTTCAATAAGCTTCCTACATCAGTGGCATTCCTTAGTTTCTGGAAAAGTAACCTAACCTACTTTTAAGCCAGAGATAGAACTGCAGAGGTCACATCTCAGCTCAGTTAATATTTTCTGAGTCTTTCCTGTCAAAAGAAAGAAATGAATCACATGGACCTATCAAGTAAAGCTAAAAGAAATAAGTAGAGACCAAAGCAATAGCGCAGTTATAGGGCATTTGCCTTGCATGTGTTAACCCAGAAGAGACCTCTGTTTGGTCCATAAACGCCAGGAGCAATTTCTGAGTGCATAGCCAGGAGTAACACCTGAGCATCACTGGGTGTGGCCAAAACCCATAAATAAATAAATAATTAATAAATAAATAAAAATAATAAGTTTTTAAAATATTGTGAAGAATGTTGGGAAAAAGGCAGAATATATCATAGATAATAGATATAATAATAACAATAATAATAATAAGTATAGGCAGGAAGGGTGCTTGCCATGCAATTACTGACTCGGTTTGATCTGAGGCAATAAATATAGTCCCTTGAAAAGAGCTAAGAGTTAGCTCTGAGCACTATTAGTTGTGGTTCTTGAAACAAAGAAAAAACAACAAGGAAGAAAACTCCACTAACTATCAAGAATACAGTATAAGGGACACTATATCCAGTTTGATCATCATCACATATCAAACAACCTAGTTCAATTATTTGAATGTAAATAACTTTGAAATAACACATAGGAATTTTTCTCTAAATCTGACTTTCCTAGATGGTAAATGGTACTGAACACATGATTTTTAAAATTGATCAGATAAATTCTTAATGTCTTGGTAACCTGAAGTCTTCTCTAAATCAGCAATATTACCTATCCCATTATTTTTAATATGCATATGTGTGTTTAAGGGAACATAATTTAGCATAAAATCAACTTAGAGAGGAATAATTCTGTGGAATTTTAGATGTTATTATGCAAATGTATATGCTCACTTTTTAAATGTATATTTGACTTTGTAATATGCTGTAAGATTTAGGATCATTGTGCTTGGAACACTGTTTCAAAACAGAGGACTTGAAATAGAACACTCTCTGAGAAAGTTAAAAAATCCAAAAATACCACCTGGTAAATATATGTTTTTCAAAAGCATTTATATGTTTTTATATCCACTATGGTTTGACACTTTGCTCTTAAAATAATGTAAGGTGAAGGTAGATATCAGCAAGAACATGCTACAAAATTCCAAAACCTAAAGACATTTCAGTTAACTCAAAACATTAAAAATTATATTTCCATTATTTTTTGCACTAATTCTTCTAATACTATACTATTCTGTATTAGATAATCTAATTAGATGTCTGAGATAGTCACAAGCATAGGACATTTTCTTTGTTCCTGTAATTCTTCTGTTCAGATGAGGAGAGTCTTCATCTTCCAAGAGCTGCCGTAGCTCAATACATTCCTGACCTGAGTGAAAAATCATTTGAGTCATGAAATGACATATGTCCCTAAAATGTTGGTTCAAGGTCTTCAATCTCTGAAAATATCTGTCATTTAACCTTTGGATGATGATATAGAAAGATAGTTAAAATAAATGGTTTAATAAAACATTTTTTCAAAATTTGGAGAATTGAAGAGAAATTTAAATATTGCATAAGTAATATTTTTCTCCATTTATAGAATATAGTTCATAAATTGCACACCTTGAGATACTATATTTTAGTAACATGCCTCAGAAGTTTGTCTAGTTAATACAAAAGATATTTCATTTGGCGCTGGGGAGATAGCACAGTGGTAAGCACTTGCTTTGTATGCAACAGACCCAGGGCGGATCCAGTTCAATTCCAGGCATCCTATCTGGTTTCCCTCGCCTGCTAGGACTGATTCTGAGTGCAGGGCCAGGAGAAGTTCTGAGCACCACCGGGTGTGGTCTAAACCCCCCACCACCAATTTTTTTTTCATTAAATAAAGATTTGACTAAAGACCAGTAAGGATTCATATTAAATTTGACATTTGAAAAGGTCTCCAAACATCATAGACTATCTCCCTACAAATAAATATTTTCTTCAAATAAACTATTTTGCTGAAAATTTAAGTACTCTACAATATTAAAGGTGATCTCCAATATATATTTCATTTTATTAAAGCATCTTGGCATGGCTTTATACTAAAATTCTAGATGAACAATTGATATGAGCACATTAGTCAGAGGACAGGGGCAAGATTGCCTTTACTAGTTATTGCAACCCCAATTTCCTCAGAAATGGAGTTCTTTCATTATTTTCCCTTTACCATGTTTTGTTAAAGGCATTGCTGTTTGCTATGTATGAATATAACACACAGGGGTGTAGTTCTCAGAGCACACTAATTTGCAGTGTCTTTGTAGCTGGCACACTTGATTATTTACACAAGCTCAGTTATGATACCACTTCTTATAATTTGTAGATTACATAATTGTATTGCCTGAGAATGCAAAGGCAGTGCCCTGAAGAAACTTACTGGGTACCTAATGAGTTAAGAATTGAAGGTAAAGAAGGTTAAATAGGAAGTATAACAGATCAGGATTGGCAGGATGAGAGAATAGAAAGAGTTCTGAAGGGGAGGAGAGGGATAATATATAAGAGGGGCTATATACTATATAGACCTGGATTGTTTACAATATACATTGGGCAGACATAGAGAAGTGCACTGGATACAAACTCCTGACCTTTATAGACTGACGTTAAGATCTATTCAATAGCTGTTATTGGTGTCTTGACCTTCATGGATGAGTCTGAGCACTTAAGAAATAACTTGAATCATCTTGTTCTGCCTCACAAATTGAGGGAGAAATATTGGATGGTACCAAGACCAAACAGTCGTGTGAACATTGAGTGGAAATTTAAAAAAAATGATCAGACTTATACACTAAATCCAAAGCCAAGGACAATACAATACCCAATCTACAACAACCTAGACACAGAGGGGACTGCTTATACTAGCAGCCTGGGTTCAGTCCCCGGCATTCCTTTCTTTTTTTGTTTGTTTTTTTCGGCCCACACCCGTTTGATGTTCAAGGGTTACTCCTGGTTCTGAGCTCAGAAATTGCCCCTGACTTGGGGGGGGGGGGGCAATGGGACGCTGGGGGATTGAACCGCTGTCCTTCCTTGGCTAGGGCTTGCAAGGCAGACACCTTGCCTCTAGCGCCACCTCACCGGCCCCAGTCCCTGGCATTCCATATGATCTGCCAAGCCAGGAGCGATTTCTGAGCTCAGAACTAGGAGTAACCCCTGAGCATCATCGGGTGTGCTCCCCCCCACAAAAAAAAATAAATAAAATAAAGTAAAAAAGAAAACAAACTTACTGGGAAGTGTTGGGGTGTTTATATGTGTCAGGAACTCAGCTGCAAGAATGTCTTCCAACATTCAACTGGCTGAATATAGTTAAGAAAGATGCAGCTATGATTTCTTTTTTGGGGGGTGGGGTGGAAGGGGTGGCTAAACCCATCGGAGCTCAGAAGTTACTCCTGACTCTGCTTAGAAAGCACTTCTGGCAGACTCAGAGGACCATAAGGGATGCCTGGAATCTATCCCGGGTTGGTTCCGTGCAAGGCAAATGCTGTGCTATCTATCACTCTGCCCCCACCACGTACAGCTACAATTTCTTACCGGTAGTTATGTACCTTGGTTCATGTATGTAATCAGGGAACGCAAGTATTGCAGACAAAAAAAATCAGATATTACTCCACGAATGCAGAGAAAGTAGGTAAGACAGCAGGTTTTGTTTAGTTGTTTTTCCAATAATCTAGCTTTAAAAACAAAATAAGAATCCAGCAATGAATGAAAAAAAGATGTAGGATATATATGTAGTAGAACACTATTCAACCAGATAAAATAAAGCCTGTATACAGCATCAGTGTATCTTCTGTACATGTGCTAAGTGAAGGAAGTTAGAAAGAGAAAGTATCAGATTATGAAATACAATAAAAAGAGAAGAATAGGAAATAAAATTTAAGAAAAAAAGGAAAGGAAAAGAAGGGGAAGGGGAAGTGAAAGGAAAGGGAAAAGGAAAAGGAAAAAGAAAAAGGAAAAGGAGAGGAAAGGAAAGGAAAGGAAAGGAAAGGAAAGGAAAGGAAAGGAAAGGAAAGGAAAGGAAAGGAAAGGAAAGGAAAGGAAAGGAAAGGAAAGGAAAGGAAAGGAAAGGAAAGGAAAGGAAGAATGAAAGGAAAAAGGAGAGGGGAAAGGAAAGGAAAAAGAAAAGGAAAGAAAAGGAAAGAAGAGGAAAGGAAAAAGGAAAGGAAAAAAGGAAAAGGGAAAAAGAAAATGGAAAAGGGGGAAAGAAAAAAGAAAAGAAGAGGATAAGAGGAAAAGAAGAGGAAAAAGGGAAAAGGAAAGAAAAAAGGGAGGAAAGGGGAAAA
The DNA here is from genome assembly GCF_024139225.1 of Suncus etruscus. Taxonomy (NCBI): domain Eukaryota; kingdom Metazoa; phylum Chordata; class Mammalia; order Eulipotyphla; family Soricidae; genus Suncus; species Suncus etruscus. The sequence continues at coordinate 49,219,884 of NC_064859.1, read as the reverse complement.
GGGAGGGAAAGGGAAAAGGAAAAGGGAAGAAAAGAGATGAAAAGGAAAAAGGAAAAGGGAAAAGGAAAAAAGGGAAAAAAAAGGAAAAGGGAGGAAAAGGGAAAAGGGATAAAAGGGAAAAGGAACAAAGGAAAAAGGGAAAAGGAAAAGGAAAAAAGGGGAAAAGGAAAAAGAAAAAAGAAAAGGAAAGGAAAAAATAGAAAAAAGGAAAAAGGAAAAGAAAAGGAAAAGAAAAGTTAAGGAAAGGAAAAGGAAAGAAAAGAAAAGCAAAGGAAAAAGGAAAGCAAAGGAGCAAAATAATGTCCACCAATCAGAATTGCTTGACTGCAAATTGTGTGTGCATGCAGTGAGCCTGAGTGTTGAGTAAACTGCCTTTTAATACAGATTAGCATTTCTCAAACCAGAACAGATCAAAACACTACAGGGATGCTTCTTTTACCTATGGCTTCAGGTTACAGTGATAAAACTCCAGGAATTTATTTTCTTCTAAATTTTAAGTAGATCAGAAAGTAAAAACTTTAATTATTAGATAAGCAAGCTATTAAGATATAATGTATGTTACAGAGATTATATTTAACATTGTTTTGTATTTAAAAGAATATTTTTTCCACAAAAGTATTGCTATGTTTGATCACAAGTCTTGCCTGTATTTTGTAGTGATTTTTTCACATTACTAACAAATCTTGAATCATTATGATGTACACCTAAAATAATATAATTCACATGCATCATTTTTAAATAAAATATTAATATTTAAAATATAAATAAATCAAAATTGAAATAAGTGGAAATAAAATTGATTAAAATTACTTTACATAAATAATATCTTATCTTGTATAATTGCTATTTTTTAACCTTTAGTTCATAGGTTGCATTCACGCATTTTTTAAAACTGATGTGAAGTCAGAAAATTATTTATTAGAAATTATTTCTTTTTTTGTGAATTTCTGTTTGGACCTCATCTGATTTCTCCTCTGAAAAAAATCTCCCCTATTAATATATATCTTTCTAGTCTGGCTCATGCCACATCACAGGTCAAGTTTATCGAATACTCAGAAATATCAATGGTTAGAAAATATGAACATTATGGAAATCATACCTTTTTGCTTATGTCCGAACTCTAGAAGATGAAGGTTCCAGACTCTGAACTGTTGTAATATTTTTTCCAGGCATAATTTAAACTTTGGTCATAAAGTTAGAGTCAAAAGTATAAATATGCATTGAATCAGCTAGCAAGCCTGGAAGCTGAATAATGAGGTCAGAAGGAGGCTTGCAATAATAATGAGAATATAAATTCAAGAAACGAAGACTATTTGAAGACCACACTTCAGGGCCTCTCTGTAACTTTTGTATCAAGTATAATGTTTCATAGTTATCCTTCATCCAAGTATGGGTGTAACTCAATATTGTATTATAAACTGACAAACTCCTGAGCCAAGATAGACATGTATTTCTTTATACTTGATTGAAAAATTTGCAGTCTGCTCACTTTTCACTTATACAGAATATTTTCATCTAGCAATTAATAGGTTTAATATAAAAGTTTGCTCTCTTAATAGATTTGAATTGTCTCCGGTTTTTAACAAATAATCCAAGGTCTTTATGCATGACCATACCACTTATTTGTCTTGTTTTTAAAGCATATTCACAATAAATTTCATAGTTAGAATTTTTCTAATGTTTTTAATGAATAAGGTAATCTGAGCATAAGTGAAAATCATATTATATACATCTTTTCACTTTTCCTTGAAAAAAAAAGTAGTTCCCCTGACTTTTCAGTCAATTGAGTTCATTCTAGATGGTCACTTCAGCAAATATTAGACATTGTAAGGCACCAATATTTTACATTACAAACAAATATTGAATCAATGATGTACACCTGAAAGTAATATTATTCACATTCATTAATTCAGCCAACAGAATTCTAACCATATCAGTCTTTTGAAAGAAACCTTAAGGATACATGAATCATTGTTCTTAATTCATTTAATTTAATTGCAAGTAGTTTAAGACAATGAACTTAATCTTGGAATTTAAAAATAAAGGACCTAAAATTGTGATCTAAATTGTGACAGTTGAGACTTTGTCAGCATAAGTTATTTGTTTACTTATTTACTAACATATTAATAAAAATATGTGGACATTACATACATGGCATGCTTCATCTATTACTTTTACAAGTTAGGTAGACTTATGCATTAGGTACCTTTATGCTCTACACATTTTTAAACAAGGATACAGAAGTGCTATTAAGATAAATGATTACAAGTAATCTATTCAGTTTTTTCATAAGTGAAAAATTTTGATGTTTACTTTTTAATCCAGTCAAACTACCATTCCAGTTCATGCTATTACAAGTTTACAATTATTTTTCAAAAGTCTTGGAGGGAATTGCTCTTCAAATAAACAATCCTTTACTTATTCTGTTCTTTGGTGTCAGTTCTCACTGCAAGTTTATTTTTGTTTGAAAAACATTTTGTTCTTGTTTCTAATCTTATTCATTCTCCAGGATCATTTTTCATTGTGTACTTGAAAGAACTCATCTAGTTGATAATTATATATTTATGACTCACCCTCCATTCCTTTCTACTTTATCCTAGGAAGAAGAAAGTGCTTTCCTTGGAATTTAGCAAGTTAGGCCTGAATTCTACTTCCTAGATAGCACATATCATTCTCACAAATAAAGCTATTTCATACATATAGGACCTTACATACACTTTTGCTTATTTCTATTTGTCCTAAATGTGTAACTTTCAACAACAACATACTCAAAGTGGTCATAAACATAAAATATTTGAAAAGTTGCCAACAATCTCAATACATATTCTATAGAAAATGCCTCTGACTTACATGATATAACTTATTTTTGCATTTGCAGGTCTATTAATTATATTATAGAAATACAGGGAAAATTTTTTCATTAAAGACTCTAAACAAATTCTAAATATAAAATATATTGGGGCTGTGCTTTAAACAACAAAATAGACCCAGAGTTGTAAATAATAAGGTATATTGGAAAGTAGAAATAAAAGAAAAAGAAACTCCTACAAGGCAAAACTTGGTATAAGACTATGTTTAATATGTTTATGTATGTATGTATATGTGTTTAATAGAATAACTGGGTATTTGTGTTAACTATTCAGGTTTAAGGATATTTAGAGAAAATATAAGGATGATACAGGGGGATCTGTATAGCTTCAGACTTTTTGGATTATACTCTTGACTATTGTCCTTTAGTGTTGATGATCTATTTGGTCACTGACATTAGGTATTTTCTATTGTCTCGGTTTCCTTGAGTCTAAGCTAGCCAGAGAATCTATGATTTCACCAAATTATAAACTTTTCATTAAATTCAGGGATTAAAGAAGTGTTAAAGAATATAGCCTGGGAGCAGTCAAAAATGGGTCTGTTCACTGTAGCTGACAAAGAAACTGGAAAAGTCAAATTTTTTAAAAGGATATTTAGAGATATACAAGGGAAGAGAAAACTAGAGAGACAAATTTAAGAGAGAGAAAACTATTGTATGAAGAGGAAAAATAAAGTAGAAAATGGCCGATAGAAAAAAATTATATACAATTTATACGATTTATCTTGACCTGAAGTTCTCTGCATACATTAAAATTAACCTGGGCATTGACACAGGGAAAGTATTGAACTGTTGATGACCTTATATATCCTTATTGTGACCATTAAGAGTACCGTGTAGCTTATTCCCTGCAGAAGGATCCCACCCTACTCTGCATCAGGGTGTTTTGTAAGCAGCTACATTTCTCCCAAGTTTAGTGTTTGCACCTCAAAGGAATGTGGTCTTCATGCCTTTGGGCTAAATTAGCATTGGGCAATTTTCTTATTTTATTTTTCAACATTTCATTATCAGAGGTCTCTGATTTATCTTACTTCTACATTCTATCTATCTATTTATTTATTTATTTATTTATTTATTTATTTATTTATTTATTATTGGTTTTTTGGTCACACCGGGCAGCGCTCAGGGGTTCCTGAGTTACTTTCCAGAGTGATCAGTTTCAATTATTATATTCCTAGAAGACCATTCTCTATTTTAACTGAAATCACCTCTCTTGTGAGGAGTTGTTTATTTCCCTGGGTTTAAAGTTATTTTTCCATCTGCTATTTTCATTGCATTATGGTCTGAGAAGGTAGCAACAATGTCTATATTCTTGAATTTATGGAGGTATGTTTTCTGGACCAGCATGTGGTCCATTTTGTAGAATGTCCCATGTATATTACAGAAGAATGTGTATCTAGTTCTCTGTGGATGAAAAAGTATGTATATATATATATATTCAAATAAAAACAAATTACTATGTAACACCACTGACATATTTCAAAATTAAAGAAAGTCGAGGTGAATAAATCTTATCTATTTTAATTTATGCATATATAGTTTTAATATAGTCAAAAAGCCATCACAAAAGCAAACAGAAAGCCAAAATTTCTCATTTTCAGTCGGTTATTAGATTGCTATGTATATACATATAATGCTATATATACATGTATATATACATATATACATGTGTATATATACATATACATATATATACACACAAAGCCACTCTCCCATTCCTCTGTTAATAGCCAATATATATTTGTTAACTTTTAATCTGGTTGACCTGTCAAGGAGTGACAAGGCAATATTTAATTCTCCCACAATTATTATGTTGCTAATGATGTCTTTCCTCAAGTTTATCATGTGTTGTTTTAAGTAAATTGATGGTCCATCATTGGGTACATATATGTTTAGAAGTCTGATTTCTTCTTGCTATACATATCCGTTGATTAGCAAGAAATGTCCATCTCTGTTTCTATAAATTTTTAAGCTTAAAGTCTGTGTTGTTTCACCATTGTAACCCTTGCAGTGTGATGATTTCTATGTCCCTTGCTAAGGTTCATTGACTAGGAGAAGTGTGATGCTGCTCTGGGTCATTCCAGGTCACCACATTTTGCTGGTCTCAGCATGTCCAGGTGGATGGTTGCGGCATCCAGCCACTTGCCTCCAGCCATTCCTGGGGTGAGGTCACATCACCAAGTTGTGCTGCTCTTAAAAGGTCCCAGGTAAGTGGTTTAATAACAGATCACACCTCAATTCTATTCTGTAAAATGAAAATAAATACCTTTTCTAATCATGAATAGAAGTTTTGAATACAGGTGTATTTGCTCTTATTTTAAAAGTTTTTATTTTAAATTTAAATTTAAATTAAATTTAAATTTAAAATTTAATTTAAATAAGAAATTTAAAATTTCTTATTTTAAAATAAAGTAGCATATATGTTTATAAATAACATAAATACTTCAATTAATTTAAGTAATAAATTAAAATTAACATTTATTTTATTTTATTTTGAAGCTATATCTATTAATGTTTAGGGGCTACTTCTAGCTCTATGGTTGGTTTTGCTCCTAGTTATGGGGGATCAATTGATGCTTGTAAAATAATCTAGGACTCCCACATACATTGCATGAGTTCAATCTTTTAAGCTGTCTGCTCACATTATCATTATCCCAAGATATACTTTACTACAATGAGCTAATTCCTCTCTCACTGTTAATTAGCCACAATTCTTTCTTTTCTTATCTCTAGATCAGTGTTTCCCAAACTGGATGATTCTGCCCTCATAACTAAAGTTTCTGTATGTAGGGTAATGGAATGATCCACTTTTCAGGAGGTGAGTTCCATGTTTTTGCTTATATTGAAAAAGGTAGATTTAAAGGAGATTTGAGTGCTGTTTTCTAAGAGAGTATAGGTCATGTAAGGACGCGTAGTTATGTTCAATAAGTAGAAACAAGTGTTTTATGGAATATTTCTTCAAAGCTATAAGATATTTCACAATGTATTTTGATCATGTTTCCTGTTTTATTATTTCTATTTTATAGACTCCAAATCTGAATGCACTTTTGTCTTAAATATGTGTTTGGGGAGTAACCACCTATGGAAAGAGAAACAAAAGCAAGATAAACAAATAAGACATTACCAAAGCAAAAAATTTCTGAATAGGAAACACATTGCACAAAGACAAAAATATCCCAGGTAATGAAAAAAGATCTGCATTATCATAGGTCTAGAAGTGGTTGCTATACAAGAGTAGTAAAAAAAGAAGTAACAAGCAATTAAAAAATGGAAAAGCTACACAAACAAATATCATGATGATGTTAATAAGTGAGAGAAAGAGAGTGCCTGTCTTGAAGACAGGGAGGGATGGGGGAGGAGTGAGATATGGGGCATTGGTTGTGGAAAGGCTGCACAGGCGAAGAGGGGTGTACATTTTATGACTGAAACCCAACTACAAACATGTTTGTAATCATGGTGATTAAATAAATATACTAAAAAAATAAAAATAAAACAACCAGATTATTAAATGAGAAAAAATGAGAATTGAATATAGACATCTTCAAAGAATATGCATAGAGGACCAATAGGCACATGAAAATATATTTCATTATTAATCATGCAAATAAAAACAAGAATAAAATTTTGCCTCACACAGGAGAAATGTACTGGTTGGGACATAAGCATTTATAGTTCTTCTGGAAGATAGAATTAAGATAGAATCAAACATTTAAAGAAAAATATATTTGATATAGTAATCCCAATTCTATATAATTATTTATTTTCTAAAATTAAATCCACTAATACTCATAGTGCTTTCTTATTTATTGAAGAATTAATTATTATAGCCAAAATATTTAAACAGTATTAAATACAACTTGTATACATATAAATATTTATTCCTAGATGAATATTATTTAAACTGGTTGAACCAAATTAGATTCCTAGCATTGCATTTGATTCCCTAGTACTGTCAGAAATTATACTTCAGCACATACTGGGATAAGCCCAAAGACTGCTGGGTATAGAACCAACCTCCCACCAAAATAAAATAAAAGAAAATTAATAGCAACTTTAATTCTACAGTTTATGTTGCATAAATTATGGACTTAAGCATTCATTTTATAACTGAAAGTGTACATAAAATAATCAACTAATAAAGAAATTGACTTTACTGTTTTAGTGTAAAAATTTTAAAAGAACACAGGTCATAAAATTATACAAGTATAGCAAAACAGCAAACCTGATTTTCAAAAGACTGCAGAATACCTGTTCTTGAAAGATTCTAGTAGTTACACTGTGGTATGTGATTTCCAAAAATTGTGACTTCAACAAGAGTGATTCCAGATGATGGATCATGTTAAAAAAATATTACATGCCCGAATTTGATATATATCATCCTTGCTATTTTTCTAGCTATTTTAAACATACTCTCTCTTTTTTAATTCCCATAAGTTGATCTATTGTTTGATTCACTTAACTAGCTTTAAAGCTTCCTACTTCAATTAATTCCTTTTTTTTTTTTTTTGGCTCAGTGACAGTATAGTAATGGATTATCTTAGTGATAACAGAATATCCTCATTTTAGTCTTCTCTATTTTTCTCTGTTTCATTGTTTCTTTCAAAACCACCCCCCATATAGTTTAATGACCCTTATGGATAAAACTTATAAACTTGCATTCATGAAGTTACTTTAACAATTTTTTCATTTCATTTTCCTCAGACTTTCTAAATATATTTCATAATCATAGTCCCTTCTCATGATTTTCTGACGGCATACTTTAACAAGAAAGTAATCACTTTTACAAGAAAGTATCACTTTTAAACTGCTATCTAAAAGAACATTAAAAACATTAAATCACTGCATTGTTAATTTAATTAATTGCTTCTTTTACCCTAAAAATTATTCATGATTCTAAAGGTTCTAAATGCATTAGACTATGACTAATTTGAAATACAATTTTATAGTCATGACTTTTCATGGTCAAATGTACTGAAACTTTTTAATAGTTTCATACTATATAGGATGAATTATTTTATAATCAATATTAATCACAGAAAAAGTGACCCATCATGTTCACTTGTGACCTACAATCCTAATGTTTAAGAAGCCTGAGATGATCCAGACACAGCTTTTCTAATATGATGTCCTTATTCGTGAAAAGTACTTTTGTCAGAGGATGTACAATTGTCTTCAATGCCATTAACAGTTCAATTTCACCTTTGAAAATAATACACTTTTTTCTGTGACCTATTTTGTATGACAGAGTCTCTCTTTGTTCACTTAACATATACTCTCAAACAATTTAGCCTAAAGCAGTTTTTAATAATTCATAGTTCCTTAAATACATAAATCGCTTAGCTCTCAGTTTAAGAATATAATTTTGTTTATGACTATGTTAAAATCACTCATCACAGGAAGATTTCAAAATGCCCAATTTACTCACTTTTAATTATTATCTATTAAAATTAGTTCTGAAACATTTTTAAAAGAATTGTTTCAAAATATCTTTGCTCATTTGAGCTTGTTGTGATATCTGTTAATATATTATTCTTGTGGGTTGTGCAAAAATAAGATGAGGACCATGCATTATTATATTTACTTGGTGATAGCAATAAAATCAATTTGGAGAAATGACAAGATGATAATGGAAAATAAATATTTAAAAGCCGAGATAAATTATTAGAAGTGTGCTCCCTTTTCTCTCTACTTAGGGTACATCTTTAGTGACATACTAAAAATAATTAACTTTTTAGACATTGTATTTTAATATAAATTCTGAACCTAGAGAACTTCAGAATTAGTTCTTATATCTTTCATATTATACCCAGCAGAAAATCACAAAATATGTCAGAGAAGATTTATTTTTTCTTTTTTTTCTTTTTTTTTTTTTTTTTTTTTTGGTTTTTGGGCCACACCCGGCGATGCTCAGGGGTCACTCCTGGCGGTCTGCTCAGAAATAGCTCCTGGCAGGCACGGGGGACCATATGGGACACCGGGATTCGAACTAACCACCTTTGGTCCTGGATCGACTGCTTGCAAGGCAAATGCTGCTGTGCTATCTCTCCGGGCCCAGAAGATTTATTTTTTCTTTTCCACTTTTCTTTATAAATTTTTGTAAATCTCTGTTAAGATTTTTATATTGTAAATATTTTATACCGCATAATAGTGTTCAGTTTTTATCAATGTAAAGTTATGATTATCCTACTATTATATTAATATGAAGGATTAGTTCCTAAGTTGGGATGCAAGCAATTTATATTGGAACACACCTTCATAGTTTACTTTAGCCTTTTGCCTACTTTACACAAATGTACATAATTATTGAATACAGTGATATCTAGATCCCATCATATTCATATGTGTTTCTTTATGAGGTCTCTGTTGCCATAAAATATTCAAATGTGTATGCTTTCTCTTTTTATGTTTTCTTTTATGAATTTAATTCTAACATAGCTGAAAAGCCTAAAACTCCAAGAGAGAAGGAGTAATTATAATTTTGCCTAAACTACATTAACAATTGGAAGAATTGATAACCTGCTTTGAAATACAACTATTCCAACTGATAACAGTGTACCAATCTACTTTAAATTTTAAGGCTAAAACTTGATTGCCACTAAACATTTATGTTATCATAATGGTTTTCTAAAAGGGTTAACCCCCCAAATTTTTATCTAAGTTTTGATAGAAAAAAATAACACTTTACTTCAGAGAAACTCCTAAATATTTTATGTTCCATATTATTTGACATTTTATCCTATAGATTAATCTATATACCTATTATTTTTCATTTATTTGTATCCTTGTTTTCTTCAACAATTTATTACAAGCTAAAAATTTTCAAACTAATGAATGCAAATAAAAGTTAGAAAATGTGTTTTCTAAGTGCAAAGCATTCTAAAATTTCTAATTAAAAATTCTTTTGAAACAATAGGTTTTGTATAATTCCTGCATGAAACAGCAATAAGTAGAACACGAATGTGCAATTAAATGCACTCTTTTATTATATGTTAAATGCACAAATATCAAATATATCAAAAATAATTTCTGTTTATGCAATGCAATATTGTGAACATTTATCTTAATTTTTTATGGTTTATATTTTATTTTTATTTTTTAATTTTTATTTTGACCATATTACATATCTTTCACAGAAGTATTTTAGGTACATATTAACATTGAGTCAGGGAAATACCCACCACCAAACTTGTCCTCCCTCCACCCCTGTTCTCTTTCTTTAATCAATATCCCCTACCATCACCCCCGGGACTGCTAGAGTAAGTGGTCCCTCTGTGTCTAGCTTACTGCTAGTTATCATATGTCTGTTTGGTCCTGGTACCCTCAACTCTATTTGAGAGGTGGGGCTAGATAGTTTGAGTTATGTGGTTTTGTTTGAAGGAAAGAAATCACCTTATTTATTTTGGTATTTTGGGCCACACCAAGCAACACTCAGGGATTTCTTCTGGGTTTTCACCAAGAAACATGGGCATATTTGAGACACTTGCCCCAAATTCCTCTGAGTTATTTAATTGTATTTAGTCTAATAACTCCTGAAATATGAAATTTGTCTGCTACACAGAAATACTACTATAAAAGAAAATTGCTATAAGATATATTCTCTATTTAGATATTTTTAAATATTTACTAAAAACCTAGACTTGTCTCATTAAATATTATTGCTTTTACTTTAATAAAGACTTCTGAAAGTGAATGCTATTAAATTCATATTTCATAGGATAAAAGTTATTGTAGATATTTAAATACTCCCTGATTCTCATAAATGTAAAAAGCAACTTTTAGATATTAGTACTCATTCAATAAAACTTCAGTTTGATGGGATTATATTTTTGCATAAATTTAAAAATGATTCAAGTAAATGTTAAAACAGAACAAGGCAAAAAGATGACATAAACAGAAGGCAAAGAAAGATGACTATATATAAGAAATAACAGAGATATTATGGGAGAGTTGATTATGGTGCAATTTTCCCAGGGTTGATAAATATTGTTCTATATAAAGGTAGCATGAAAAGATAATAATTTGATAGAGAAAAATCTCTGCTTTATTTTAAACCTAATTGTTCTCATCCTACTTATAATAGGATATTTTACTTAGACATAAAATTATAAATTGGTAAGTTTTAAAAAATTTAATTCTAAAATTGTTAGGAAAAATGCTAAAACAAATTCTGATAAATATAGTACTATAATGTATAAACTGAAATCAAATCCATAACACAGAAAAAGCCTTATCACTTCAAAACCTGATTTGCCTGAAAAACACAGGACTCGCTATATTTGAAGTGAGTGACTATAGCACATATAAAATGTAATGTAAAAATTAGCAAAGGTATGCTATGCCATGTTTCCTATATCAAGACCATAACATTTTTTGTTTGTGTGTTTGCTTGTTTTGTTTTGTTTTGTGTTTGTTTTTGTGGGTTTTTATGTTTTTTTTTGGTTTTTTTTGGTGCTTGTGCTCATTCTTGGAGTCCTCACGGGATATTTGACACTTCTTTTTGTACTGGTGGAATGTTTCACCTTTTTTCTCTCCTTCATTTCTCAAACCGATGTTGAGAGCCTCTGGAAGAATTCCAGTTATTTTCGGCGTATTAGACTTTTACCCCAGTTTATTACTTTTCTCTCCTTTAAACAAAACCATGTAACTTGAACTAGCTAGTCCTGCCCCCCAAATTAGAGGGGGAAACAAGGGAGACACCAGGACCAAATAGGTGCAAGACTACGATGCAGTAGGCTAGATACAGAGGAGACCACACATCCTAGCTACCCTGGGGGTGAGGGAAGAGGATATGGGTGGTAGGACAAAAACGGAGGTGTAGGGAGGACAATTTGGTGATGGGAATCCCCCCTGATTTTATGTAAATATGTACCTAAAATATCATTGTCAACAATATGTAAGCCACTATGATCAAAATAAAAAAAAAAGGAAAAAAAATTAGCAAAGGTACATAGCCACGTACTATCACAGAGGAAGAGCCATTGCATCTTAATAACTTTATTATGTTAGCAAAGGAGGTAATAACATCAGTGATGTTCTTGTGAGGGTGAAATACTGTCACTTGCAGAGGCCAGAATCTGAGATAATATAAAAATAAAAAACATAGATATGCTATTTTAATTTAATGACAGGTATGTATGATATACTTCTCTCTTTCAGAGAGCAGGAAAATAATATAGACTTTTGGCATAGATATGTATGACAAGCAGAGGGAATATTGGTTCTTTCCCTTTTGGCCATTCCCCTTCCACCCACACAAGCTCCCACTGACAGCTCAGTGATCAATCAAACTTTTTAATCTTCTCAGTATCATGCTCTCTCCCTCCCCATCATAGCCATAGCAACAAAGGAGAATTTTAATACTAAATCAACAGTTTACTTGGAATAAGACAGAAGTTGATAATAGGTTAATAAATGGAAATTCTATAATTATTCGATAATAATTTCCCAGAGGACAGTAAATCCCTAGAGGAAAACCTTAAAGTAATATATATATATACATATATATATATATATATATATATATATATATATATATATATAAAATAGAGGTAACAGGCAAAAATTAAGAAGAAATAATGTTATATGGCCTAAGTTTATAAGCAGCAGTTGTGTGATCATTGGATAGTGCTATTAGAGTAAAACTTTTCATAAAATATTTAATACATTTAAATATATTAAATACGGGGCCAGAGAGATAGCACAGTGGTAAGGCATTTGCCTTAGATGCAGAAGGACAGTGGTTTGAATCCCAGCATCACATCTGGTCCCCCGAGCCTGCCAGGAGCGATTTCTGAGCATAGAGCCAGGAGTAACCCTTGAGCGCTGCCGGGTGTGACCCAAATAAAAAAAAAAAAATATATATATATATATATATATATATATATATATATATATATATATATATAATACAAAAAATACAAAACAGAACTTTCAGTCTCATATAAAAAATAATATCAAACATAAAATTAAGGAATTAACAAATGTATAGGCAGAAGTAACTTCTAAGAATGATAAAATGGAAATACAAATTATAGAAGTTATTAAGCTCTTTTAAGTATTAGAATGAAATTCTAAAAGGTAAAGAAAGAAAGGTTATAAAGAAATAATAGTTGAGAACTGTCCAAACCTAAATACTTATCCCATAATATATAAATAGAACACTGAGAAATTAATCAAAAATTATATATATATATATCCAAAATGAACAAACACGACATTAATCATTATTACAAAAAGAAAATCAATGACAAACAAAATAGAAAGCTTATTAGCAAAGAAAAAATTAACATACCATGACTGTGAGACCTCGGTCTAGTTGCAGCAACCACCTGCCCCCTCCTCTTCATAAGACCGCAATGCCCCACCCCCTCCGCCAACTACCTAGACCTCATGTACTATGCCTGACCTCCGGCCAGGTGTGACAATGCCCTGCCCACATTGCTGACCACTTAGGTCTCAAGGACAACTGTCCTGTGGCCTGGGATTGGGTGTTCTCTACCCATCATTCCCTGAGGGCACTTCTTCAGAGTTGAGATGTCCTGCTCACAAAGAGTGGAGACAGGTGCTTTTGAGGCTGTGCACACCTTCTAGCCAATGAGCACCACCATAACATGTAGAAAAATCCAACACAGGCCAATGAAAGGCATAGAGAATAAAGATGGCAGCACTGATGACCCCAAAATGGCCAACCACCTAGTTAGTATCTCAGATAAGCAGTTTAGAGGAGAAATATGGAGGATGTTCATAGAATTCAAAGAAAGCATAGATCTAGTTGAATGGAACACAAACAAGAATCAGGAGTATAAGAAGATAGAAATCAGACAACTTCAAACTGGGGCCAGAGCGGTGGCACAAGTGGTAAGGTGTCTGCCTTGTGCATACTAGCCTAGGATGGAGCATAATTCAAGCCCCTGGTGTCTTTGGCCCCCCAACCCAGGAGCGATTTCTGAGTGCATAGCCAGAAGTAATCTCTGAGTGTCACTAGGTGTGGCCAAAAGAAAAAAAGAAAAAGAAAAATGAAACTCCAAACTAAAGTAAAAGGTCTGAAAAACTCAGTAGATGAAATGAAAAACTCTATGGAAAGTCTCTCCAATAGAGCAACTGCAGCTGAGCATAGAATCAGTGAGGTGGAAGATAAGATGTATAACAACTACAAATAATAGAAGAGATTGTGAAAAAGCCTTAAAGCAAATGATTATACAATGGATAAATAACTCAAAGAATGTGAACAGATGAAATTAAAAGTTTTCAATAAACTCAAGATGTTATTCATGAATCATTGGAGGATGATTAGTCCCAGATTCCCAGGAAGAATATTCCCAGGAAGAATCAATTGTCAAGGACATATTTGCAGAGAAACTCCTAGATATAGGACTGCATGCAACAAAATCCTGCATGCCTGAAGAGTACCAGCTAGAAGTGACCTAAAGGAAAGTACCCCAAGACACATCCTAGTCACAATGATAAATCCCACATATATAGATTATTAAAATCAGCAAGATCAAAATGGGAAACTACATTCAAAGGAGCATCCTTTAGACTTATAGCAGACCTGTCACAAGAAACCCTCAAGGCCAGAATGCAGTTGTGGGATATAATAACAAAACTCAATGAAATGAACACTATCTCTAGAATACTGCACCCAGCCAGACTCACTTTCAGGTTTAAAGGAAGTATTCATAGTTTCACAGATAAACAACTGTTCAGAAACTTTACAGATTCAAATCCAGCATTAAAAGAAAACCTGAAAGGTCTTCTTTAAGACAAGGCTGACAAACAGATACAACAAACTTCTACAACAAAGATGACACTAAACCCATGACAATTATCTCTTTCAATGTCAATGGACTTAATGATTTGTTAAGAGATAGAGTGGCTAAATACATCAAAAAAGCTGAATCCAACTTTCTGCTGCCTATAAAAAACACACCTAATGGAGAGCCTGTTTAGAGTACAGGCGGGGGTTGGGTGGGTAGGAGGGAGACTTGGACATTGGTGATGGGAATGTTGCACTGGTGATGGGTGGTGTTCTTTACATGACTGAAACCCAAAAACAATCATGTATGTAATCAAGGTGTTTAAATAAAAAAAATGTTAAGCACATTTTTAGCTATATGTTTAGATTTGTTGAGCTTGTTTAACTTTTGCACTTTCTATGTAGTTAATGTTCTTAAGTATCTCTATTACACTGACTTTATAAAGAATTTTAATGCTAAAAAAAAACAAAAAACACCTAAATAATCAGAACAAACATAGGCTCAAAATCAAAGGCTAGAGGATAATCATCCAAGAAAACAATACCATTAAAAAAAGCTGGTGTGGCCATATTAATATCAGATGACACAAATTCGAGACTCAGAAAAGTTGTAAGGGACAAATATGGACATTTTGTACTAATCAAGGGATATGTGGCACAGGAAGAAATCACATTGCTAAACATATACACACCCAATGAGAGGCCCAAAAAATATTTAATACAATTACTGACAAATTTGAAAGAAGATATCAATAGTAACACAATAATATGGGAGACCTCAACAGTTCCCTGTCATCACTTGATAGGTCAACCTTACTGAAATCCAACAAAAATATACTAGCTTTGAAAAGAGAAATGAAAGAAAGATTCCTGGTATATATGGCACTACATCACAGAAACCAGGATACACATTCTTCTCCAATGTACATGGGTCATTCTCTAGGATAAACACATGGTGACACATAAAACATACTTCCATAAAATCAAGGGGATTGAAATTTTGCAGACTACCTTTGTTGATCACAAGGCTCTAAAATTAGATGTGACCTACAAAAAGACACAGAAGAAAAGCTTTAACACCTGGAAATTAGCAAACTAATACAAAACCAGTATGTCAGAGATAAAATCAAAAAGGAAATAAAAAAAATACTGGAAACAAATTACAATGAAGACATAAATTATGAGAATCTCTGCGACACAGCAAAATTGGTACAGAGAGGGAAATTAATAGATTTACAAGCACACATCATAAAGAAAGAAGGGACCTACATGAAAAGCTTAATAAAATGTTATAAAATTAGAAAATGAGTGCAAAAGGAACTAAAAATTGGTAGACAGTAGGAAATAACAAAGCATAGAGCAGAAATCAAAAAAGTAAAAATCCATAAAACAATCTGAAAGATCAATGAAACAGAAGTTGGTTCTTTGAAAAAAATAAACAATATTAAAAAACCACTGGCAAAACTCATAAAAAAGAGAGAGAAATTTGAACAATTGGATTAGAAGTCAAAAGAGGGAGTTCTCTACAGATACTGCAGAGATTCAATGGTTATCACAGACTACTTTGAGGAACACTAAGCCACATAGCATGAGAACCTTCAAGAAATAGATAAATTCATGGACTAAGAAAATTCCATGGTCGAATCAGGATGATGTAGCATATCTGAACAACCCCATAACTGAGGATATTATTATGATAATCAAATGTCTCCCCAAAAACAAAATCCTAGGCCCAGATGGATTCATTAATGAATTCTTTCAAACCTTTCCTTTCAAGAGGAAATACTACCAATCCTTGTTAGGCTCTTTCATGAAATTGAAAAAAAAAAAAAAAACACTTCCAAATAGATTTCTATGAGGCCAACATCATCTTGATACCAGAATTAGAAAGAGATGCCACCAAAAATAAATTATAGAACAATATTCATGATGTACACAGATGCAAAGATCCTCAATAGAATTCTGTTAAATAGAATCCAATACCTTATCAAGAAGGTCATTCACCATGATCAAGTAGGTTTCATCCCCGGAATGCAAGGATAGTTTAACTTCCATAAATCAAACAATATAATATCAATAAGAACAATAAAAATCATATGAGCATATCAATAGATTCAAGGAAAGCATTCAATAAGTTCAAAAACCCATTCTTGATAAAAAAAAATAAATTCTCATCAAGATGGGAATTAAAGGAATTTTCTCAATATAGTCAAGGCCATCTACCACAAGCCAATGGCAAATATTATCCTCAATGGAGAAAAATCTGGTACAAAACAAGGCAGTCCTCTCTCAGCTCTCCTATTCAACATAGTTCTGGAAATACTTGCTACAGTGATTAGGCAAGAAAAATATATCAAGTGCATCCATATACGAAAGTAAGAAGTTAAGCTCTCACTGTTTGCAGACAACATAATACTATATTTAGAAAACACTAAAGAATCTACTAAAAAGCACCTAGAAACAAAGCAAAGTATAAGGCTACAAAATTAACACTCAAAAATTAATAGCCTTATATATCAATAATGATAGAGAAGAAATAGATATTTAAAACAAAACAATACCATTTACATTAGTGTCACACAAACTCAAATATTTTGAAGTCAACTAATGAGGTGAAGGATCTATACAAAGAAAGCTACAAAACACTGCTTCAAGAAACAAACAAAAAAAAACAGGAAATGGAGACACATACCCTGCTCATGGGTTGGCAGGATTAACATCATTAAAATGTAATATTCCCGAAAGCATTGTACAGATTTAATGCAATCCCTCTAAAGATATCCATGACAGTCTTCAAAGAAGTGAATAAAACACTCGTGAAATTCATTTAGTATAATAAATACCCACAAATAGCTAACACAATCATTGGGAAAGGATAATGGGAGGCATTACTTTCCTCAACCTTAAACTCTATTACCAAAAAAATGGTTTTTAAAACAGCATTTTATTGGAATAAAGACAGATTCTCATATCAGTGAATTATACTTGAAAATTCAGAGAATGTTCCCTAGACAATGAAATATTTTTTTTGTTTTTTTTTGGCTACACCCATTTGATGCTCAGGGGTTACTCCTGACTAAGCACTCAGAAATTGCCCCTGGCTTGGGGGGATCATATGGGATGCTGGGGGATCGAACTGTGGTCCTTTCTTGTCTAGTGCTTGCAAGGCAGACACCTTACATCTAACGCCACCTCACCGGCCCCAATGAAATATTTTTAATAAGGGGACAAGAAATCTAAAGTGGAGCAATGAAAACCCTCTTCAACAAGTGGAATTGGCACAACTGGTTAGTCACTTGCAAAAATGCAAATTCAGTCGTCCAGCTAACACTGTGCACGAAGGTAAAATTCAAAGGATTAAAGACCTTGATATCAGGCCTGAAACCTTAAGGTATATAGAACAACACATAGGTTAATCACTTCATGATATTGAGACTAAAGGCATCTTCTAGGAGTAAACAGCACTCTCCAAACAAGTGGAAGCAGAGAAAAACAGATGGGTCTATCTTAAGCTGAGTAGCTTCTGCACCTCAAAGGAAATATGCCTAGTATTCAAGAGCCACCCTCTGAATGGGAGAAACTATTTATCCAATACCCATCAGATAAGGGACTTATATCCAAAATATACAAGGCACTGACAGAACTTAAGAAGAAAATCAAAAATGGGGAGAAGAAATAAACAGACACTTCCTTGAAGAAGAAATACAAATGGCCAAAAAACACATGAGAAAAAGCTCCCTGTCACTAATCATCAGGGAGATGCAAATTAAAACAACAATGAGGATCAATGACACACCACAGAAACTGGTGCACATCACAAAGAACAAGAACAAGCAGTCCTGGCAGGAATATGAAGAGAAAGAAATTCTTATTCACTGCTGGTGGGAATGTCGACTAGTCCAACTTTTATGGAAAACATGGAGATTCCTCAAAAAAATGAAAATTGAGCTCCCATATGATCCAGATATATTACTCCTAAGGATATAAACTAGAAACACAAAAATACAATTTAAAAATACCTTCCTCTCACCTACATACATTGCAGCCCTATCTACAATAGTCAGACTTGGAAACAACCAAGATGCCCTTCAACATAGGAATGGATAAGGAACTGGTACACATACACAATGGAATATTATGCAGTCGTCAGGAGAGATGAAGTCATAAAATTTTCCTGTACAACAGTGTACATGAATTTTATTTTTCTGAGTGAAATAAGTCAGATGGAGAGAGATAGACACAGAATAGTCTCATTCAGTTATTTTTTAAAAAAATTAAAGATATTATTGTAATAATGACCAGAGACAATAGAGTTAAGAGCCAGAAGGACAATAGCTCACCACAAAGAATGGTGAATTCTGTTAGGGATTCTGTTAACTACACTAACATCTAGCATGACAATGTTGATGAATGAGAGAAGTAGAATGCCTCTCTCAAATACAGGCAGGGGTTGGGAAGGAGGGAGAGGTTCATTGATGTTGGGAATGTTGCACTGGTAAATGGGGGGGTGTTCTGTTTATGACTAAAACCCAACTACAATCATGCTTGTAATTATGGTGTTTAAATATATATATTTTATTAAAAATAGTTTAACTTAAAGAAATAAAAATTTATTTTCTAGCATGTAGACATATTCTTCAAATATGTATGTTACTATGTCACATATGCAAAAATATACAATATATTTCTGTAGTTATCTTGGGTCTACAAATAAATAACTGAAGAAAAATGTCCTGGAAACAAAGAAAATAAGAGATATTCTATCTGATGCATTATTTATGGGGTTGATTATATTTCTTTTTCATCTTGATAAGCTATCCAAGTGTCTTATGTATCTTGAATATTAATTCTTTGTCAGATGATTGGTGGGAAAATATATCATCCTAGTGTGAGATGTCATTTTATTCTGGACATAACTTCTCTTGTGCTGCAGAAGGTTTTTACCATTATGAGCCCTCGTATTCATCTTTGCTTGCATTTTCTTGAACAATGAGATGATCTTTCTTTTAATTTTCTATTAATTTGAGAGATAGAATAACCACAGTAAAAATGCTTAAATTATCAAAGTAATAGACACTCTTGAAAAATAAGATCAACGGAAGCACAGCACATCTCCCTGGACTGTCTGTCTTCTGTGCTACATGGGGCCTGATTTCCTGTGTGTGTGGCTTCATCTGCGGACAGCTAGCCTTCACTGGAGGTGAGTTGATCCGCCCAGAAAGGGAGGATCCAGGAAAGCATGGCCGCTCCAATTTGCTATGCGGCTGTGCATATCATTTATCCAATGCATAAAAAAGCCCACAATACAAGTGTGACAATAGGGAAACAACACCAGGCATAAAGAATGAAGATGGCAACTTTGAACCCAAAAAACGGCCAACCAACTAGTTAGCATCTCAGAGAAGGAGTATAGAGAAGAAATATGGAGGATGTTCACAGAACTCAAAGAAAGTATAGAAGAGAACACTAATAAGAATCAAGAGAATATGAAGATAGAAATCAGAAAACTCCAAACTGAAATATTAGGTCAAATAACAGGTCTGAAAAACTCACTAGATGAATTGACAGGCAAATTGGTAACCTCTCCAACAGTGTAATAGCAGCTGAGGCTAGAATAAGTGCGCTGGAAGATGAGATGCATAACAACTCCATACAGCAAAAGAGACTGGAAAAAAGCCTTAAAGCAAATTATCAGAAAATGGAAAAATTATTGAAAGAATGTGAACAGATGAAAATAGAAGTCTTTCATAAGCTCAATAAACACAACTTAAGAATTATTGGAGTCCCAGAGACCCAGGAAGAAAATCTCCAGGAGTAATCAACGGTCAAGAACATCATTAAAGAGAAACTACCAGAGCTAAAGAATACATGCAACCAAATCCTGCAAGCATGAAGAGTACCAACTAAAAGAGACCTCAGGAAAAACACCCCAAGATACATCCTAGTCACATTGACGAATACCATAGAAAGAGACAGAATTCTGAAAGCGGCAAGATAAAAAAGGGAAATTACATTCACAGGAGCACCCTTGAGATTTACAGCAGACCTGTCACCAGAAAACCTCAAGGTCAAAGGCATTGGTGGGAAATAGTGACAAAACTCAAGGAAATAAATGCTCCCCTAGAATACTGCACCTAGCCAAAATCCCTTTCAGGTCAGGTTTGAAGGAAGAATATATGGCTTCACAGATAAACAACATTTCAGAAACTTTACAGACTCAAAACCAGTCTTAAAAAAACCTGAAAGACCAACTTTAAGACAGGTCAGAACAAACAGACTCAAAATAAAAGACTGGAGGAAAATCATCCAAGCAAATATCACCCATAAAAAAAGCTGCAGTGGCCATAGAATATCAGATGATGCAAACTTTATACTCACAAAAGTTGTAAGGAACAAAGATGGACATTTTGTATTAATCAAGGGATATGTATGGCAGGAAGAAATCACTTTCCTAAACATATATGCACCGAATGAGGGGCCAGCAAAATATTTAATACAATTGTTGACAAATCTGAAAAATAATATCAATAACAACACAATAATTGTGGCAGTCCTCAACATGGCTTTTTCAACACTTGATAGGTCAACCAGACTGAAACCCAACAAGAATATATGATCCCTGAAAAGAGAAATGGAAGAAAGAGGCCTAGTAAACATATATAGGACACTCTACCTTCAAAAACCTGGATACACATACTTCTCTAATGTACATGGGACATTCTCCAGGAAAGACTACATGCTAGCACATAAAAAATACCTCCATAATATCAAGAGGATAGAAATTTTGCAGGCTACCTTCATGACCACAAGTCCCTGAAATTATACATTAACTACAAAGGGACACAGAAGAAAAACTTTAATAACTGGAAGTTAAACAGCTTAATACTGAATAACCAGTGGGTCCAAGATAAAATTAAAGAGGAAATCAAAACTTTCCTGAAAACAAATGATAATGAAGACAAAAACTATCAGAACCTATGGGACACAGCAAAAGCGGTACTGAGAGGAAAATTTATAGATTTGCAAGCACACATCAGGAAAGAAGAAGGAACATACCTAAATAGCTTAATGACACAGCTCATAGAATTAGAAAGTGCTCAACAAAAGAAACCAAAAATAGGGAGACAGAGGAAATAACAAAGCTGAGAGAAGAAATCTATGAAGTGGAAACACAAAAATAATCCTAATGATCAACAAAACCTGAAGTTGGTTCTTTGAAAAAAATAAACAAGATTGATAGAGCACTAGCAAAATTAACAAAGGAAGAGAGAGATTTGATAACTTGTATTAGAAATTAAAAAGGGGAGATCACTACCAATGCTGCAGAAACTCATAGGGTAATCAGAAACTACTTTAAGAAACTCTATGCCACTAAAAATGAGAACCTAGAAGAAATAGATAAATTCTTGGACTCCTATAGCCTTCCACGGTTGAATAGAGAGGATGTAGAATATCTAAATTCCCCCATCACTATTAAGAAAATTAAAACGGTAATCAAATGTCTGCCCAAAAACAAAAGCCTAGGCCCAGATGGATTCACTAATAAATTTTTCCAAACCTTTCAAGAGGAACTACTACCAATCCTGGCAAAACTCTTTCATGAAATTGAAAAAATGGGAACACTTCCAAATAGCTTTTATGAAGCCAACATCACCTTGAACCCCAAACCAGACAGAGATGCTACCAAAAAAGAAAATTACAGACCAATATCCCTGATGAACACGGATGCAAAGGTCCTCATAAAATCCTCGCAAATAGAATTCAAGGACTCATCAAGAAGATCATTCATTATGATCAAGTAGGTTTCATCCCAGGAATGCAAGGATGGTTTAACATCCATAAATCTATCAACATCATACACAACATCAAGAAAAATAGAAATAAAAATCACATGATCATATCAATAGATGCAGAGAAAACATTTGATAAGGTCCAAGACCCATTCTTGTTTAAAAAAAAAAAAACTCTCGGCAAGACAGAAATGACAGGAACCTTTGTCAAAATAGTTACGGCCATCTACCACAAGCCAGTGGCAAATATTGTCCTCAATGGAGAAAGACTAGAAGCCTTCCCTCTTAATTTATACAAGGCAAGGCTGTCCTCTCTCACCACTCCTATTCAACATAGCACTGGAAGCACTTGCCATAGGGATTAGGCATGAAAAAGATGTCAAGGGAATCCAGATAAAAAAGGAAGAAGTCAAGCTCTCACTGTTTGTAGATGGCATGATACTCTACTTAGAAAACCCTAAAGACTCTACCAAAAACTTTATAGAAATAATAGATTTATATAGCAATCTGGCAGGTTACAAAATTAACACACAAAAATCAATGGCATTTATACACCAAAAATAATAGGGAAGAAATGGACATTAAGAAAACAACAACATTCTCAATAGTGCCACACAAACTCAAACATCTTGGAATCAACCTGACTAAAGACGTGAAAGTCCTATACAAAGAAAACTATAAAACTCTGCTTCAAGAAATAAGAGAGGACACAGGAATGGAAAAACATATATTGCTCATGAATTGGCAGGATTAACATCATTAAAATGGCAATACTTCCCAAAGCATTGTATAGATTTAATGCTATCTCTCTAAAGATACCCATGACATTCTTCAAAGAAGTAGATCAATCACTTTGTAAATTTATTTGGAACAATAAACACCAATAAAGCAATCATTTGGAAAAAGAATATTGGAGGCATTACTTTCCATAACTTTAAACTAGTTATTTAAAATAGTTATCAAAATAGCATGGTATTGGAACAAAGACAGACCCTCTTATCAGTAGAATAGGCTTGGATACTCAGAGAATGTATTCAAGGCATACAATCACCTAATATTTTTATAAAGGAGCAAAATATCCAAAATGGAGCAAAGAAAGCCTCTTCAACAAGTGATGTTGGCAGAACTGGCTAGCCTCTTGCAAAAAAATTAAAATTAGACCCCCAGCTAACATCATGTATGAAGGTAAAATCCACATGGATTAAAGACCTCGCTATCAAACCTGAAACCATAAGATATATATAACAACACGTAGTAAAAACACTCCTGGACACTGAAAGAAAAGGCATATTCATAGAGGAAACTGCACTCTCCAAACAAGTAAAAGCAGAAATTAAAAGATGAGATTATATTAAGCTGAGAAGCTTCTGCACCTCATAGGAATTAGTGCCCAAGATACAAGAACCAGCCACTGAGTGGGAGTACATATTCACTCAATACCCATCAGATAAAGGGTTAATATCCAAAATATATAAGGCACTGACTGAACTTTATAAGAAAGAGAATCTGATCCCATCAAAAATGGAGAGAAGAAATGGACAGACCCTTTGACAAAGAAGAAATACAAATGGCCAAAAGGCACATGAATAATGCTCCATATCACTAATCATCAGGGAGATGCAAATCAAAACAACTATGTGGTACCACCTCACACCACAGTGAATGGCACACATCACAAAGAATGACAATAAACAGTGTTGGCAGGGATGTGGAGAGAAAGGAACTCTTATCCACTGCTGGTGGGATGCAGTCTAGTCCAACCTTTATGGAAAGCGATATGGAGATTCCTCCAAAAACTGGAAATTGAGCTCCCATTTGATCCAGCTATACCACTCCTAGGACTATACCCTAGGAACACAAAAATACAATAAAAAGATCCCTTCTTTACACCTATATTCATTGCAGCACTTTTTACCATAGCAAGACTCTGAAAACAATCAAGATGCCCTTCAACAGATGAATGGCTAGAGAAACTGTGGTACATATACACAATAAAATATTATGCAGCTGTCAGGAGAGATGAAGTCATGAAATTTTCCTATACATGAATGTACATGGAATCCATTATGCTGAGTGAAATAAGTCAGAGAGAGAGAGAGAAAGACACAGAATGGTCTCACTCATCTATGGGTTTTAAGAAAAATGAAAGACATTCTTGCAATTATAATTTTCAGAGACAAAAGAGAGGAGGGCTGGAAGTTACAGCTCACCTCATGAAGCTCACCACTAAGAGTGATGAGTTTAGTTAGAGAAATAACTACATTGTGAACTATCCTAACATGAGAATATATGAGGGGAATAGAAAGCCTGTTTAGAGCACAGGCAGGTGTGGGGTGGGAGGACGGAGATTCGGGACACTGGTGTTGGGAAAGTAGCACTGGTGATGGGGGGTGTTTTTTACATGACTGAAACCCAACCACAATCATGTTTGTAATCAAGGTGTTTTAATAAAAATAGTTTTAAAAAAAGAAAAATAAGGTAAACGCAGGGATGTGAAAATTATCAGTAGCAATAGGTAAATCTAAGTAATTAGTGAGAGATGCTTTCTCTGTAACAATAGAAATGATTGTTATGTAGGAACTTAGATTATAATTATTGTTTTATAATTACTTCCCAAAATTCTATAATTATTTATACATAATAGACTGTTCAAACACATTTCCTTAAAATGCATATTTCTACATACATTACTTTCAACATTTTTGGTGAAATTTCATTTATGTCCCTCATAGAATCAAATTTCACTGATACTTTGAGGTTTTGTTGTAACCAGGACATTACAAGAACTGTGTTTGTCTGATATCCTTCTGTTTATGCTCATCAACCCTTATTTATGTAATTTCTGCAACATTTCATTTAAGTGTATTTGTCTTTAAATTGCTCACTTTGAATAAGCTTCAGGTTTCTCTAAAGTTAGTCTCTTAATTGAGAGAATGTCTTTTTCCATTATTGACCTCATGTTGCATGTCAAAGCTACATAATGTTTTAGATAGAGTGCAAGCCCTACAATTAGATTGTCCAAGTTGATATGTGTGACTTATTATTTTATGGTAATTGGCATTGCAATGAAATTTGTAGTTTAATCATAGATCAGACTGAATGGGTTCAAATATCACGACTGTTAATAATTTTTGCCCAGAGAAGTAACCTATGGACTATTTAAAACATGTTAACAATTAGATAAATTGGTATAATAAACCCATCTACAAATTTTAACTCCATGTTTAACTTTTTTCAGAAATGCTATCAAGTAGCATTTTAGTAAAAAGTATATAGTAGCAAGAATTGCATTATGAATAGGAGAACTCAACAGTATTAAAACATATTAAATAAAAAGGGCCGAAGACAGATTTCCAAAGATGTATTGATGGGAAAAGACATATTAGAATATATTACACATTACATGTGATGAGAAAACAAAGATATAGAAAAATATATAAACTATTTAAAATTTTAAAAATTGTTCACATGATTTTAGGGAACTTTTAATTAAAATGAAGAAGTGATTAAATATTAGTCATGTTAATTTAAAAGTCAATTATTTAAGCACAGTGTTTACAAAATTGTCCTTGTTGGATTTAAGTCAGACAATGCACACCATCCTTCATCAGTGGAACCTTCCCTTCAATATCATTGATGTTGCCCCTATCCCTTACACCCCCGCAACCCCATCCCTGTCTTGCTCTAGTACAGGCAATTTGTTCCTCTTTCTGACTCTCTGTATTTGTCTCTCTGTCTCTCTCCTTTTCCTCTTTGACTTTGTGGTTTGCACTATTGTTAATGGAGGGGTGCCTTTGTTGTTGATTTTTCCTCTTTCAGTGCCGAGTTCTGGTCCAGACTAATCAGTTCCATCTACCATTATCCTAGTAGACTGTTCTCTACTCTAGACACTGTAACTCTCAGTGCTTTTTGTGGCAAGCTTTCTACCCTGGACTGAACCTACTTACCTTTGTCTCTATTGTCTCTGAGTACTATTAACATACTATCTCTTGTTTTTCTTATATTCTAAGTGAGATTAACTATCCCACTTTCTCTGACTCATTTCATTTTGTTCATCATAGTTGTATCCATCTCCATCCATGTATAGGCAAATTTTATGACTCCATTTTCCCTAATGGCTGCATAGTTTTTATTTCATTTTTAGATGTACAAAGTTTTTTTTTAGCAACTCATTAGTTGTTGGGCATCTGGGTTGTTCCGGACTTGTTATTGTAAACTATACTTCACTAAATATAGGAATGCAGAGGGTATTTTTGTATTGTTTTTGTGTTTCTGGGATATTTTGCTATGAGTGGTATAGCCAGATTTTTTCATATTGTTTTCCAAAAAGATCGGACGAGCCTGCAATCCCATAAGCAGTGAATGAGAGTCTCTTTATGAATACATACCAGTATTGCTCGTTCTTTTGTGTGTGTGTTTGTGCATGTGTTGTGTGCTAATTGGTATGGTGTTAGATGATATCTTATTGTTAATTTGATTTACATCTCCCTGATGATTAATGATGAGGGGCAATTTTTATATGACTTTTGGCCATCATATTTCTTTTTTGTTTGGTGTGTTTGTTAGTTATGCTTTGGCTTAAAGTAGATCTGTCAGTTCTTTTAACGTTGGTTTTGAGACTGTAAAGTTTTTTAGCTGTTGTTTATACATAAAGCTGTGTATTTTTTCCTTCAAACATGAACTTAAGTCTGGCTTGGTAAAGTATTCTTGGAGATACATTCATTTTGTTAGGTTTTGCCACTATATTACACCACTATATTTAGTCATTGAGGGTTGTTTGTGAATAATCCACTGTAAATCTCAAGGATGCTTATTTGTATGGAATTTCCTTATATGATCTGATGACTTCAGTATTCTGTACCTATCTATAGTACTTGTCATAGTGACTTGGTGTACTTTTTATGCTATCACTTTCCGCTGGTACTCTTCAGTTGTCCAGGAATTGGTTTCACGCACTCTAGATCTGAGAACTTCTTTGCAATGATTTTGACTATTGATTCTTCATCAGGGTTTTTTTCCTGGGTCTCTGGAACCTCAATGATTCTTATGTTTTTTCTGTTGAATTTATCCTAGACTTTCATTTTTATCTGTTCACATTCTTTGCAGATGTTTTTCATTGTCCAGTCAGCTATTTTAAAGCTCTTTTACAACCTTTCTGTTGTATGAAGTTGTGCAGCTCATCTTCCAGCTTACTGATTCTGTTCCCAATATCTATTACTCTGATGGTGAGACCTTTTCATTTTGCTTACCAAGTTTTTCAACCCTGTTATTTCAGTTTGAAATTTTCTCATTTCTGATTTCATGTCTTTTTGAGTTTTGGTTGTGCTTTGTTCAGTTTGTTCAATGCTTTCTTTGAGTTCTTTGAGTATCCTCCATGTTTCTTCTCTAACGTCCTTACCTGAGAGGCTAAATAGGTGGTTGGTACTTTCTCTATGCATGATGGAGATCTGCATTGATTCCCATTGTCATGATTGCTATGTGGTGTTTTCTACATGGTGTGGTGGTGTTCAGTGATTAGGGAAAATGTGTGGCTAGAGAGAGAAGTGCAGTGGGTTTTCTCCATCAAAGTGTGGCCAACTCACTTGGCTGGTGATGGTGTTCTGGGTGTTGGCATGGAGGCAGAGGATTTTTTCCTAGTCTGTTTGTCAGGGACTGTCAATTCAGTTTATCTTTCTGAGTGGAATAGCATAAATGTCATATGTTAATTAATATTACCACTTGCTTGCAGACATATTTTATATCTAAACAGAATATAAATATATTTTACATTTCCCACTAGTGAATAACCAGAATAACAAAGTGTAAAATAAGAGAGAGTATGTTAAGTAAAATCATTAATAAATGTAGTTTTGGCTATACAGTTAGAACATGAGCTAAGGATATGACACTTATTTCATTCCCCACACTGCTACCACATATGTTTTTCTAAGCACTGTCAGGAGTGATTCTAGAAAATAGAATCAGAAAATAAAACCCTGAGCACTTCCAAGTGTGTCCCCCAAACTAAACAAAATAGAAAAGAAATTGAATTAACTCATTAATAAATGATTTTATGACATTATTCACATTTGAAGAGCTTAAATCAAAAATAACTTAGGTACCTATATATTTTTAAAATAATATAATAATATAAAACTAAAAATAAAACATTTTAAATCTATAGAATTACAAACATTAAAGTAAGCTTTTAGATTAATAAGATTCAAGAAAAAGATAATATACTTTCTATTTTTCATTAACCATGCTAGTCTTAATAAAATATATGACATTTATATAAGATAAATTACTAGATGACCCTTTCAGAGAAATGTGATAGTGTATATTTTAGAATTCAGTGAAGTAACAGTGCAAAATATGAATTTAGAACATGGCTATCTTACATTATCACCCTCAATGATTTACTTCTTTTAATGTTATATTTTAATAGAAGATTGCCAGAGAAGATAAAAATACAAAAACTAAATGAAAAAATCTCCAAATATTTTGTAATAGATAACAAAAAAATAAATTAAAAATAACCTCCAAGGGGTACTACCTAAATAAAAAAAATTAAAACCAACATAATGTGGATTAAGAAAATACAATAACAACAACAAACAAATAAATCAAGAAACAAATTGAATACTGGAAATTATTTCCTCCCTAAATAAGAAATTATGCCACCTTTCACCATTTGAGTTAGCCAACATGCAAGAAAACAATTCAAATAGACCGTTTTTTGTTTGCCTTCAATATTTATTGTGTTTGCTTTGCATGAAATATTGTTTTTTGATTGAAAATTTCTAAAATATTCTTAATTTGACCAATGACTTAAAAAATAAAATAGTGACTATTAGCAAAAGGACACAGAAATTTACACTTTATATCAAAGACTTTTATAGGATCGTGGAATTATAGTCAATTTTTAAAAATGATTTTATTTTTTGTGGGGAAGATTGTTTTAGCCATACCCACTGTGCTCAGGGTAGATATCTGCTCTGTGCTCAGATAACTCCTTGCAAGGTTATAAGGACCATAAAGTGTGCCAAATGGACTATGGATAGGCTGCATGCAAGGAAAGTTTCTTGTCCACTGTACATTCTCTTCACTCCTGGAATTTCTTGCTGTTGCATTTTGTTAATATTTTTTATCATTTTTAATAATTTTTATTGTGACCAAAGAGTAAATAACAAATTTTTCACAGTAGTATTTAACTACATAGTGACAATGAATCAGGGCCATTCCCACCACCAGAGTTGTCCCTTCACTCCTTTTTTCAGAATGTGTCCCATATCTCCTCTTTGTCCCCCAGAGTGCTATTGAAACCATTCCCCTATGTGTATAGCTTGTTGTTGACAGGGTATTGATTCTGTTGTTGATTTTAGATTTGATGTTTAAATCGAAACATTTTTTAATTCCACTCAATGTTCATACGGCTGTTTGGTCCTGGTACCATTCATTTTTATTCCTCCCCTCAAATCATAAGGCAGAACAAGATTATTCAAGCTATCCTTTTATTGACAAAATACTTTAAAAACCTATCAAGGGTTATGTTTATTACACAATAGTTAATAATGTAAATGCTATGTAACAAGTTTGTACATAGAAGCTATATTAATATATACTGTAGTTTTGGTGTATAAGACGACACCCTACTATTCCTGTTAAAATATAGGGTTTGGGCTATATTCGTCATATAAGACTACCTCTCTTTTAATGCATACCAAATGGAAATTAAAAAATGTAAGAGAAAAAGAGTAGAGCCATTAAAGGTTACAGTATATTTTTAATAAAGCTAAACTTTGGAGTGCCAATAATCATTTTACATTTGTCATTTATAGTGAGTGTGATTTTTTTTCTTTTTCTTTTTTTTTTGTTTTTTGTTGGTTTTTGGGCCACATCTGGCAGTGCTCAGAAGTTACTCCTGGCTATCTGCTCAGAAATACCTCCTGGCAGACACAGGGGACCATGTGAGATGCCGGATTCGAACCAACCACCTTATGTCCTTGAAAAGCAAATGCTTGAAAGGCAAATGCCACTGTGCTATCTCTCCCACCCCGAGTGTGATTTATTTAATTGTGATTGACATTGAGGTCAGGGAAAGGGGGGCTCCATTAAAGGAAGCTGGCTGGGGTGCAGTGATTAGTAGGACAGACAGAGAACTGAAGCACCAGAAAGCCGCAAACCTGGCAGCTGGATGGGATGCAGCACTCAGTAACTCAACTCCTCTGTGTGCCCTGAAAGATTAATCAGGACAAGTGATGATGCCTGGCAGCTGGATGGAATGCGGTGGTAAAAGGGGAGGTGGATCATTAGGCCCTGAAGTTTTAGTAAGTATCAGCATGCCATATAGTGGCGTATAAGATGACTCCTGACTTTTAAGAAGTTTTTCATTGGTTAAAAAGTCGTCATATAGGATGGAAATACGGTACATATCTATTTACATTTATTCATGAGCAGATATGGCAAAACAGAAAAATAGCACTGTATACATAGCAGAGAGATACTTGTCTTGTTGATCAGTTTTTAATGTAATATATTGTGAAATCCTGTTCAAAGTTCTTAGATTCATAAAGACAAAATAATATAGGTAGATATTATTTTTGATATATTTTCTAGTTAGAATTTTTAGAATAGAATTTATTGAAACTTTCCACTTTACTTGGCTTTCTCATATGATTTGTGTAATTTTTCATAAATTTGAGACCTAAATATGTTTTAATAGCATGCTTTGTGAAAATATCATTAGTTGTGTATTAAGATAAATCCAATATCATATTTATGTTATTGCCGACAGACTATATTCATAAATTTCTGCAAGTATAAAACCGGAAACACTACCAGGCTATGCTAATGACCAACTCACACTTAAACGGTAGAGAAGAGATTTTAACCAATAGTCAAACAAACGCAAATGAAATGTTTGAAGCAGAATCTTCTAATTACTGCCAATATAAAATTTTTCTAATAATATAAATGAATATAGAATCAGTAACTTCTGTTACATTAAAACTGTAATACAGATTAAAACTGTCATTATGCAATTATAACAAGTATAGCCCTGAAAATAGTAATACATACTTTCTATAGCAGAGTTGAAAGATGGGGATGGAAGTAAGGTTTTTATTTTTAACCTTTGTGAATGGTTTGTTTGTTTTTTTTTTTTAATTTTCATGTTTGGTAAGAACTGAGGTGCTAAAATAATAGGAGCTAATAAAAGTCAGATATTTTAATTTATGCACCAATAAACATTCCAAAGTAATTTAGATCAAAATTAATCCAACACTATCGATCTTTCTGCTCACTTGGTAAATATGTGGTGGGTTACTTCATTGTAAATAGAATACTGAATAAAAAAGATGACTGGTATCTAGCTCCCTATTATTTGGAATCCAGATGGTGAGATATTGCTAGAACAGTGTCTGCCTACCTGAATCTCCTGATAGTGTCATGGCAGGAAGGGAAAAAAACGATCCCTAAGGTAACCAGACCAGGACAGATGAAAATAAAGATTTCTAGGTCAAAAACCATTAACTTTGTAAAAAGATTAACATATAGGCACTGCGGATGAATTTTATTTAATATTTAAAACATTTAACTAATATACTTCACAAGCTTTATTCTTGGGAAAATTGTCTTAGGTTTATTGCCTACAAATATTTCTAATTTTCTTTCTCTATATTTTCAAGAAAGATTATTCCTTTAATTAGACATTTATTTTATTTTATAATTGGAGCCTCTTATAATTTGCATAAGTCATTGTCTTTCTTATATTTCTTATCATGACTCATTTTATTTAGAGAATGCCTCAATAACAAGTTATTGCATTTAGAAAATTAAAAAATACAAATAAGCTCAGAACTATAAATAGACACATTTTAATTTAAAAAGGCCAAATTCCATAGTAAGAGACCTACTATTTTATCAGATAGGTAACTATTACCCAAGAACACAAAACAAGGCCAGAGTGGTGGCACAAGTAGTAAGGCATCTGTTTTGCCCGTGCTAGCCAAGGACAGACCTCAGTTCAATCCCCTATGTCTCATATGATACCCCAAGCCAGGTACAATTTGTGAGCTCACAACCAGGAGTAACCCCTGAGCATCAATGGGTGTGGCCCCAGAACCAAAAACCAAAAAAAAAAAGGAACACAAGACAAAAGGCTTGTTCCAAGTTAAAAATTAAAAAAGCATGCATATCACAGACAATTCATGTTGAGATTTGAAATCTGAGGTAACTGAGACTCATCCTAATCTATACTGAAAGATAATATTTAAATAGAATTTAATGAACAAATGGATTTATTATTAGTTTTTAGTAATTAATAGATTTTAATTTAAAGTAGTTTTATCTAGATTCTAGAGCAAATAAATCACTTTCTTTTGTAAATAACATTTCCACTTTATTTTGACCCTCAAACAATGTGATAAATATTCAACTGATTTCCTTGACTTCACGGGTAAATATACTTATTTAATATGTATATATATGCGTATAGATATTAAGGGTTAGATGCAATATTCCTCAAAGAGAAAGCAAGTGGAGTACAGAGTTTAAGGTATTATCTCCCTGACTTCCTGATAAAGAATTTTTATAATACATTGCTTAACTTAAAGAGTAAAAATTAGGGGCCGGTGAGGTGGCGCTAGAGGTAAGGTGCCTGCCTTGCAAGCACTAGCCAAGGAAGGAATGCGGTTCAATCCCTCAGTGTCCCATATGGTCCCCCCAAGCCAGGGGCAATTTTTGAGCGCTTAGCCAGGAGTAACCCCTAAGCATAAAATGGGTATGGCCCGAAAAAACAAACAAACAAAAAGTAAAAATTAGATAAATTTTTGACAGAATTAATCAAAAATAATATTGTCAATTAGAGAGAAATGTGGATTTTGAATACCTCAGTACATAAATTACAAACACATTTTTTAGTTTACCCATTTATACTTGACTACCCTTTCTATAAACTCAGAATTGTGAACTGGATTTTAGCTAAATGTAACAAATATAAAATGTACTTTAAAAAATTTAGCATTCAAAACACAAAAGTAGAATGCTATCTGAAAAGTTATGGCATCAATATAAGAGATGTGTTGAAATAAAAGCATTCCTTTAACCTGCTACTTAAGGCCATGTTCAAAAGTGCTTTTTCTAACAGTTATTTTTCATGAATGTAATAATAATTCTGGTAGCTTTGTGTGTGTTTATGGGTACTAAATAGATTATTATTGTTTTCTTATATTTTTTAAAGTCGAGTCATTTTTATTTAAAATAAAAAGGCTCTAAGAATGTATTTTCCTGTAAATCATCAGGGTCTGTTATCCAGATGAGTATTAAAAAAGTGACCTTGTTCCTGTGAGAAGAAGGAAAATTGGGTGTTTGATGAAGACTCAAATGTTCACTAATTTTTCTACCAGAAAATATAATCTATCAACCTAATTATGACTACAAAGATTAATCCTGTTGGAACAAGCATATCTTTTACTGTAGAGATACTGCTAATGTAGGTAAATTATCAAAATATCACTACACAACTATTAAGACTAGACTTTTCAGGATATACATGTAGGGGATACACAGTGAAAGCTTTCATGGAATTTTATGGCATGGAATCAACAAATGGAAATGATTATGTGCAACAAATTCAACTTGCTTCTGTGCAATGAAATAATTATTTTACTTATGACACTAATCTAAGTTTCAGGTTTGTCATTAAATTATCAATATAGAGCTAAATTGGGAATTTTATAATTTAATTTTCTTTGCAGTTAATTTCAGTAAATTCTCATTATTTATATACAAACTCACAAATTTACATAACCTCATTGAAACGTAAAATGTATAAAATATTTTTGGAGAGTTGGGAGGTACCATAATGCTATATATCAAGGATAAAACTTAGGCTTCAGACAAGAGTCCTGTTCTTAACATTCTTCAAACCCACACATAATCATAATGAATAAGGTAATTCTCATAAAAATAAAATATCAAAAATGATATATGATTTGGAAAAAGCAATATTTTCATTTTTATTTATTTTTCTGATGAAGTCTTTGTCTTTATTAATTCAAAATTGTCTAATTATTTAAATAAAGTAAATTTAATAGTTATTTTATTAAATATGCACTTGTATAATCAAATAAAAAATGAGAAAAACTGGAGCTAGAATGAAAGTACAGCTGTTAGAGTATTTATATTGGACATGGCTGTCTTGGTTTTGCTTTCCTGTACCATAGATGGCCCCTTAACACTGTCAGAAGAAATTCTTGAGTGAAGAGCCAGTAGTATTCCTGAACACTCTCAGGTGTGGCCCCCAAACTAAACAAAAACAAAACAAAAATATTAACAAAAAATAGAAATCAAGGCAAAGCTCAGCTGGTAAGTACAGATTTAAGATTTTAAACATAGAGAGTGACTTGTGTAAATTTTATGCCATTTAGAAAGCCAGCCAAGATTATTTTTTTGATCACTTGAAGTGCTCATGCTATTATTTATTAGGAATTCATACATTAGACAAATTCACTGAAAGCAATTTATTTCAAGGCAAATGCCCTA
This sequence comes from Suncus etruscus, assembly GCF_024139225.1. Lineage (NCBI taxonomy): Eukaryota > Metazoa > Chordata > Mammalia > Eulipotyphla > Soricidae > Suncus > Suncus etruscus. The sequence goes on along the minus strand of NC_064859.1, from coordinate 49,184,948 downwards.
CTACTGTGCTCTCGCTTTGAACCCAATCGTTGGATCATTTTTGCTTTGCATATTCCGAATAAAGTTCTAGTATTAGGTTAAAAACAAAGGGTGGTGAGGTAGAAGAGTGAGTAGGGTACTTGCCTTGCACACTGTTGATCCCAGGCTCAATCTACAATATTCAAATTGTACCTGTAGCACTGCCAGAGGTAACACCTACAAGCATAGCCAAGATTAATTCCTGTGCATTGTCATATACGCCTCCAAACATAAAACAAAATGAAATAAAAATAAAATAGTAACAATCTACAGAATTTAGAAGTTAAGAAAGAAACAATATGCATAAATACATTAAAATAGTAACATAATATTATTAATAAAAAGAGATATGTTAATTTTTCCTGACTGAGAGGTTTTTTAGCTTTTACTCATGGTAATATATTACAGACCTCATTCTTGGTTTAACTTTACTTAGTATCTTAGGAGCACAATAGTTGGTGAAATTTGAAAACTATGGCTCTATCTAAGCCATGGATGCAACTTAGATATCTATTGAGGAAAATCCTGTTAGTTTGTATGTGTATGAATAATTCTAAATATAAGTTTTTTTACTTTGTTAGAATATTAGAAGAAAAATGATCATACATCAGGATATTAGACTTCTTCTATACCTCTCATGGTACACACAATTTTATCATTTCATCTGTCTTTATTTTTTTACAATTCATTTTTGACTCTAGAGGTTGCATGATCAATTTTAAATTACCTTATATGGAACAGAAGTTGTAGGAGAATATCTTGAGACTAGCAAGGAACTCTTTTCTTTAACTTTTTATCTCTCTTAATAAAAAATACAAAATTTTAAGGACTCACTTGATCCAGAGAATATTACAGTTGGTAGGAATCTTATCTTGCAATGATCCAACCTAGGTTATCAGAACTATCAGGAAATGATCACTGAGACAAAACAAGGACTAAACCCTGATACTATAGGTATGGTCCAAAAACAAAACGAGTAAAAGAAAGTTATTTTGTAAAATTTTTGACCTATCATTTATGACTTAGGGAATATTATAGTTTCCTGAAGTCTTGCTAAATCAAGTATACTTTTGCCAAAATAAAATATTTTATGAAATTAATATTTGCTCAAGAATATATTAAATATATTTTATAAGAAGAAATGAACATGAGGTTTTGGAGAGAGCAAAGTAAAAGTGATAAAATATGCTATAATATATTGTGACATTATGAACATATTCTGTCATATCCCCAGTAGAATACTCTCAACCTGTGAATAAGCAGCTGACAATTTACCACAAATAACAGTCTTTAGGACAGTATCCCATGGTTGATAATATAGTACCATTTTCTCTCTTAATACTTGAAAGGTCTATATTAGATTTCTCTCAAAACAACATTTATCCAAATAAACCATATTAAAATTCTGATGTGTGCAGAATGTGTAACTCTATTAAACGTTTAACAGCTTCTACTAGCAATGCAAGAAACAAAATATAGCCTTCTGTGATGCAGTTTGACTGATTTATTGTCATTGTTTAAGTTTTGTTGCAATGACTTCGAACAAGTAGTAGTCAAAAACAGTTTAACTATGCTTTAAATAGTAAAGACACCCAAAACAAGTTCATGCAAGAGGATGGAAGCAGGAAATGTAGGGTAGCATGTAAGCCATTTGCCTTAAACTAAACTCACCCATACTGGATCACTGACACCCAATATAATCCCCCAAATTTAGCTAAGTATTCACAGAGCTCAAAGTTAGGAATAAACCTTGAAAACAGCTATTGTGGCTCAAAACCAAAAAATACACAACATAAAAGTTACCAGAGAATAAAATTCAATTTTTAAAATAGAAAACCTAAATTAACATCCTTTTTTCTTCTTTTGTTTTAATTTTGTTTTTGTTTTGGGGCCACACCCAGTGATGCTCAGGGATTATTCCTGGCTATGCAGTCAGAAATCGCTCGGGTACCATATGGGACATCGGGGATCAAACCCACCTCTGTCCTGGGTCAGCCTTGTGCCAAGCAAATACTCTACAGCTGTGCTATTGCTCTGGCTCCACACTTTTTCCCTTAGAAATAAAAAAGTTGAGTGAAACATTTGAGTTGCTTGTAAACTACCTGTAAGCCTAGAATTGATGTTACAACAGAATTCTTCAGAAACTAATTTTTTTTCTTTAGCAAGTTTTGTAGGTTTTTTATTTTTTTTAATATAATTTTTATTTTGAACATAGTGGCTTACATATTGTTGACAATAATATTTTAGGTACATATTTACATAAAAGCAGGGGGATTTTCATCACCGATTTGTCCTCCCTACACCTCTGTTTTCTTCCTACCTCCCATATCCTCCTCCCTTACCCCAGGGTTTGCTAGAAAATGTGGTCCCCTCTGTACCTAGTTTACTACTTATTAGTCTTGCACCTGTTTGGTCTTGGTGCCTCTATTATTTCCCCCTCTAACTGGGAGGCAGGACTAGCTAGTTCAAGTTATGTGGTTTTGTTTGAAGAAGGGAAAGTAATAAGCTGGGTAAAAGTCTAATATGCTGAAAATGGGCGGATCCTTCTAGAGGCTCTCATCATAGGTTTGAGAGACAGAGGAGAAAAATAAGGTGAAACTCCAGCAGTACAAAAAGAAGTGTCAAATATCCAGTGAGCACTCCAACAATAACAACGATAAGCACCACAAAAAAAGCCATAGTCTTGAGATAAGAAACATGGCAGGGCACATAAAGAAAGAAAAGAAAAGAAGAAAAAACATAAATATAAATGGGGACAAAAACTTCAATAACCACACCAAAACAAGGAAATTGACAAGAAGTAGATAGGTAAATAAAAATAAAAATAATAATAAAATGAGTATATAAAAATAATATAAAAAATAAAAATGTTTTGTGCTTTTTGCCTTTTTTCCCTCCTGCACTGGCACAGTAAATATTGGGGTCATTTGAAAATGAATTCACTTGGCCTAAGAGATATAGGGTTTCTCCACCCTTGGAGTATATTGTCATGGGATTAACTATAGACTCCGTTCAGGTTCATTTACTCTCCTCTTGATGCTTTCATGGTGTTTGGAAGACTTCTGCTCCTTCCTGGGTGATAAAATCAGACCTCAGTATCTAGAGATCTCAGGACCTACACAGGTCCAGGAGTGGGATTTATAATGAAGTCTTTCTTGTGGTTCTAGAAATTCTGTTCCCTCAGTGCCATTTTAATCCATCTTCTGTGGTTGGTGGTCTTGGTCTTTGCACTGATCCTAGGATGGCACCTAGTATAGCGTCTTTCATTGTGTTTCCAGAAGCCCCATTCTGTTGCAATTGTCTCAGCCCGACCTTTGGAACTAGGGATCATGGTTGTTGTGCAGGTCGTAATTCAAATCCTAGACTAGGACTTTTTTATTGGTCCCAAGATATATACAGTCCAGTCATGGTTCTAATAGCCAGTCATCTGTAAATCACAATCTTGGCTTTTGGACTGACCAAAGGGTGACAAGTCTTCTGATTTTGTCTTTTCGTTAGCTGGTGAGGTAGGATAACCTGCTCTTAGGTCAAGTTGTTCCCATTTTCCTCATTGTCAGGATGTCATATTAGAGCTGGCACTTGTTGGTGGCCCAGCAGTATTAAGGATGTCCCGGATGGGATTTGTTTCCCTTAGCTGTTGTGAAGAACTTTGTCGTTTCTATGTCTGGGATCCAGGCTTCAAGGCTGGACGGATGGTGTCTAATCACCCGGGGTCTAAGTTGGGTCCGCATGACATATTTTAAGGTGGTAGATATCCCTGTATTGTAAACAAGTATGAGATCTTATCCCTAGTAGATAAGAGCTCCAGAAACTAATATTTTTATCTCAGCCCATAAATTATGAAAATATCTTTATCCACACCAGAGTTACAGTGTTAGGATGCTTGACTTGCATTCAGCAAAACTCAGAAACAGTCCCTAAGCATAGAGCCAGGAAGAAGCTCAGAGCAATGCCAGATGTGTCCCAAAACAAAGAAAATAAAAAGAAGAAAAGTAACATTTAAGTCCCTGAATATTCCAAAGAATAGCATGGAAACAGGGGCCGGGCGGTGGCGCAAGAGGTAAGGTGCCTGCCTTGCCTGCGCTAGCCTTGGACGGACCACAGTTCGATCCCCCGGCGTCCCATATGGTCCCCCAAGCCAGGAGCAACTTCTGAGCGCATAGCCAGGAGTAACCCCTGAGCATTACCGGGTGTGGCCCAAAATCCAAAAAAAAAAAAAAAAAAGAATAGCATGGAAATAGTAGGAAGCTGGTCGTCAAATGCCTTGTTTTTGCCAGTATGTAAAAAAAAACAATCAAAAGGATAAGGATTCAGAGAACACAAAACAAAATTTCATTTTAATATACTTTTGAAATTAAGAATATTTTAGTTTCTTTTTTTAGAAATATTTAAGTTTCTTTGCATTAAAACTCATTATAATTATTGTTTCTCTAATAGAATGTACAAATCTGTTTGTAATTAAGATTTTTACTTTAGAGACGAAAGAAATAAATAGTATAGTAGGTAGGGAGATTGCCCTGCATAATGTTGATATAGGTTTGATACCTAGCACCCTATGTGGTCCTCTGAATCTCACCAGATAATATCCCTGAGCATAGAGCCAGGGATATACTCTAACTGTTCCTGGGTTTTTCTCCTTTAAGAATAAACAAACTGCAATAAAAACAAATATTTGTATTCTAGAAGAATGTAAGTTTATGGTGAAAGGAAACCAATATGAGTTGTATAAGTCTAGAATAAAATGGTGGTATAAATAACATTTCCATCCATCATCTTTACAATAGTGAAGAAAATGGTAATATTAATAAATTCTCTTAACATTATTCTTTTGTGAACATTCTGGAACTACACCTAACAATAGTCAGTGCTCACTCTCTGCATATCTAGGGAATATCCCAAAACTGCACTCTAATCTGAGCCTTCGGCATACAAAGAATAGCTCAGCATTTTGAGCTATCTTTCAAGCCCTTGATTCTTTTGCTGTGAATTGAGTCTTTTGGTGAAGGAATAGAGCTGTATAGACTACCATGATTGTAGATGTTGTGCTTTATTACATCAATGATACAGGTTTTAACAAAATATTTTTTGTATAAAAGGAAAACAAGTACCCAATGTACTTTTCATGGAGGAAGTGACTTGATGTTTTCTGCCTCCAAGTTATAGCTAGTTCAGCCTCCATAAAGGTGGTGTTACAACAGAATTCAGTGTTAATCTATGCTGTGGGAAAATAATAATACACATTGATTTTAGTCAATTCAGTCTTTATCAATTGAAGTCCAAGGTACTTAATCTATACAAAACTCATTTTCCCATGCCCACTTATTTTATTTGCTCACTAGGGAAAAACAGGAATGTGTGGAAAGAGACAAAAAAGAATCTACACTATGGTTCATACAACCTACTTAAATATGAGTCCTTTTCTGAGAGTAGCATTTGCAAGAATTCACTTGCAAATTGAACCCCTTCTCATGTTTTAATTTTTCAGAAAAGTTGAGCTACAAAAGTATTTCTTCACTTTTCTTGAAAATCTGTAAATAACCACATATCTAATCTTGTTTACTCTTGAGCAGGAAGAACAATATTGTTCATTCGTCTATTAGTTATAAAGACATCCAAGAAATAAACAAGTTGAACTAGAGAGTTGTTAGTCTGAGAGGGGCAGGTAAAGATCTGAGAGCTTTTAATGTAAATTATCAGAAACTATCATCCCACAGGGAATGGTCTGTGGTTATTTGTCCTCTATGGCATAGACTATGTAGTATTTTTTTTATCTATCACTCCTCTGTAGGAATAAAATCTTCAGAGATTTTAACTTAGCTTCTTCTTTCCTCATACATTCCCTTATAAAATATAACCCCCACACTTTGATTTAGCATAAATAGGAATTTGTTATCCACCCTTCTTCCTATGATAATTATTCTTGAATAATAAAAGTCCTCATGAAGTATAGTAAGGGCTCCCGCAAAGCTGGGAGCCCCCTTACTCCATTATTTTTTCTATTATGTCCTTCTTGTTTTCTTAATCCTTGCATAGTCCCTGTTTTAGGCCTGTTCACCACGGGCTGGACTCTGACACTTTCTGAAGTTCTTCAACCTGGGAGAATTTCCCTTTACCATTTTATTCAGGTATATCAGAGAACTAGAATTACTTGCTACAACTTTTCAATATCTTTTTTCAAGTGAAACAAGATAATTTTATTTACATAAGTTTATTTAGAGAAATATGAGGAGAGAGAAAGGGAATTTAATCCTCCAGAGTAGAAAAAGTTCAGTTTTGGGGTTACGTGTATAATGTCATTTAGGACCATAGTAAAATGTTGCTCCCTTCCCCCAATTTCCTGTGTTGCTTACCTTGAGAGGCAGACCTGCCCACATCTGGAAGGAATCCTTGGCTTCCTGTTTTGTTCAGCAGGAGGATTGATTGAGATAGATTCAGGGGGAGTTGGTGGTGGGATGGATAGCTGGAGAGATGGAGAGAGGACATTTTCTTCCAGCCACGGTCACTCGCCTGCAATCCCTTCCAGCCGGCCGGTTCTGCAGGGTTCAGGGTAAGGGTGAAGAAATGATCTGTAGGCAATCAGATTTCAGGAGACATCAACTTTATTAAGTCCCTAGCCACCATGTGAGTGAACCAGTGATTTGTATACAGTGTTATATTCACTCACATAAAAGGGCTTGTAATTACTGAGACAAATTTTGAACAATCTGCTTTGAACATTTAAACAGGCTGTGAAAATTTGAGGACATAATCTCACGACATAAGTGAATCATTTATTTTGTTACATGGTTCTGAAACATAGGATAGTAAGTAAATTAAAGTAGAAAGTTCCACCTATTGAGTGAACCAGTGATTTGTATACAGTGTTATATTCAGTGTGGGACCATTAATACCACCCTTTTCTGATGAAGACCCATCAATGTAAAACATGGGGTGTCAGGTATGAGGTACAGAGGGATAATTGAAGAAATTAGAAAATGTGTCCTTGTGAAAAAAATTCTAGGCCATCTCAGCAGTATAATGGGAGCATACCTCTCCTGATAAGTCTGGTAAGGCTCTTTGAAGGGGCTCACTGAGAAGGAATATGCATACTATTTCCTTTTTTGTAATTGGCAAGAGTATGATTTTAGGATACAAACCTAATAAAGAAACAGCTCTGAGCCTTGCTTTGATGAAAAAGCATCACTCAATTCTAAGTAGTGCACAAACATGTGAGGTGGTTTGTTGTTGATATAAACCCATTCTAATAGCCCAGATGACAGACCAATATCTGTTGGAGATATTAATAGCCACACTTTATTACCAAGTGTAAACCTGGAAAGAAGGGTCTTTTGAAGCCTCTCCATGAAGAAGTACAATTCATTTTGAGTTTTTAAATTAATAATCTGTAGCTATTTAAGTCTGGGTTTTTTACCAGGGTACTGAATAGGTTGTTTAATTCAGTTTGGAATTCCAATGGGGGGGAGGAGAACAGATCCAATTTATATCACCTAAGAGATTTTGAAAATCATTGAGTCCTTAGATTTTTCTGTTAGAGATCTTCTGGGGATACATTGAAGTATGCTCCAACATAAATCCTTATATTAGAATGAGGTCAAAGTCTGAATTTTTGTGGGGTAGTTTTAAACCAGCAGCCTGCAGGCTTGTGATGGCATATTCATACAGACAATATAATTATTTATCCATATAGCAGGTCAGCAATATATCATCTGTACAGTGAAATAAAAATGCACCAGGAATTTTTCCAAACTATAGGTAAGACTGCTTGAACAAAATAATGACACATTGTGGGTGAATTCACCATAACCTGAGGCAAAATGGACCATTGAAACCACATAGTATCTCTGTTGTTGAGAGAAGAAACTGAAAAGGTGAAATACTTTTTGTTATTTTGGTAAATGGACATGTTATAAAAATAGTCTTTTAAATCAATTACTATCAAATACCAGTCTTTTGGTATTTCTACTGGTGAATGGAGGCCATTCTGTAATTTACCCATAGGAATCATGCTTGCATTGATGACTCATAAATCAGATAAATGTCTCCAGCTATCTGACTTCTTTTGAATTGCAGAAATAGTGAAATTCCCATTCAGAAAAAGAGGTTTCAGTATATTCCAATTTTAGTTGTTCATCAACCAAAATTTTCAGTGTCTTTAATTGCTGTTGATGGGCCACTGAGAAATCAAAATTGAGGTATTTTATTTCTATTCAATTGGAATGGGTGCCAGGCACTGTAACCCAGTGACCATAATTAAATATGTGAAACCTCTGAACTGGTAGGATGGAGTGGGGGTTGGGTGAGAAGGTAAACCTTCTGAGAAGGTGATTTGGGAGGGGTGGATGAGGGATAAAGTATTCTACCCTTTATTATCTATATAAGTCATTCTTCCAGAGGTTCTAGGAAATTGGAGTTGTTTATTGCAAAAATGTTGTTTGCTATCCCTTGGGCTTATGCACTTTCAAAGTTTTGAGCTCTGTTAGAAAGCTGATGAAGACATATTTTCTCCAATACATATTGTATATCTTACAAGTCCCAATTATTGAGCCAGTGTTTTAAAGCTATCACAGAAAATTTAGCACCAGAACCAAATATGCCTTGAAATATCCTAACTTGAATTTCAATGATTAATTTTGGGTGTTCTTCTTTAAGCTTAGCAGTAGACTATTAAAGGAGGAATCAGATATTGTATTTTCAACCTCTACCTTCTGATGGTCTGATTTTCCAGGCATAACATAAAGTAGTAGTAATACTTGAACTATGCTTACAACATTTTTAAAAGTCCAAGGTCTAGGCATGGAAATAATAATAATATAGAGAAATAATATTTCTCTAATGTGTTCAAAATCTATAATCCCAGATTAATATAAATACTGTTTTTTTGGGGGGGTTCTGAGCCACACCCCGTGACACTCAGGGGTTACTCCTGGCTATGTGCTCAGAAATTGCTCTTGGCTTGGGGGAACATATGGGATGCCTAAGTTCGAACCGTGGTTCATCCTAGGTCAGCTGTATGCAAAGCAAAAGCCCTATTGCTATGCCACCACTCCATCCTTTTTAATAGTGAGACTTTAATAGTAAGACTTTTTAAGAACTTTCATAGTAAGACTGTTTCTCCCCATTAATAAAGCCCACAGTTCCTGAAGGAGTAATCCCTTTTATGCCAGATCTTAACATGTAAGGGCACTGGGCTGATATAGTAAGTGTTTCTGGGCAGGAAATATTCAATGCACAGCTTGCTAAAGTACATGACTTTAATGACTATATGGTTTGGAGCTCTGCTGTCCTGGTCTAGGAAGCTGAATTTCTGATGAAAAGGTAAATTTTTTGATTTGTCGGTGCCTGGGATCAGACATTGATCCAGTTTCCTGAGACTAGATGATAAGGTCTTGGCCTTGAGTAGGCAGGTCCAGGAGAAATCTTGTAGTCTCTAAAGAGATTCTCCATTTCCCCACAGTTAAAGAAAGCATCTGACCTGAACTCATGGGGATGGGTTTATAATTTTTCCCTAATTACTTGAGACATGATAAAATAAGAAACAATATCTGATATATAGAATCCTTTGCCACCTTGGAAATGCCCAAGTAGTCTCCTTGATTGAGGCCCACCATATCCTTAGAAATGATAATTGGTTCCTTTGTACTGAGTATATTGTTAAAGCTGTCTCTCTAGTACTTATAAAAGCATTGAAACTGGATAATATTTTATTACTACAAGCAAGTAGAAATACCATAATATCCTTTCTATCTAATGGAAAATAAAATAGCCTGACAATTTTCATTGGCATTTTCAAAAGCTAATGTTTTTGTCAAGAACTGTTGTATTTTCTTGCTTTTAACCTGCCTCTAGATAGCATTTTTAAGTTTCCCCAGAAATTCTACATAGGTCTCAGAAGCAGCCTGAAAGATTTTTTAAACTGCCCTTAATTTCTGCATCTATGTCAACCTTCTCCCAAGCACACAACACAATATCTCTGACAATTTTCAAAACAGTATGATGTAAAGTCTCCTACTTGTGGGGGTCCGAGTAAGACCCTTCTGCTTTCAAAAACACATAAGAGAGCAGAACTCCTACAACCATCCTTCCAGAATGACATAAGCTATTTATCTTAGTTTTAACTCTGTTAAAACCATATTTTCTATGGCAAGAGGTGAGAATAACTCAAGCAGTTCTTAGCAAGAGTATTAATGTTTTGAGGAGACCATTACCCTTCTTCACTCCAGGTACTAACAAATTCAATACAGAATGAAGAAAGTAGACTATAAATAACCTGAGAGAGTCTATGTTTAAAAGTACATAGGTTAAAGTTTGGTTGTTTCCCTGCTGGGAGGAAGCTGGTTGTGGATGTGTACACATGCTGCCCTCTTTGCAGAGTTGTGGATAGGGTGGAGTGAGTGGGTGGTAATCTTTTGGACCTGTTTTCTGATTCCTCTTCTAATATAACTGTTGCTAGCTCATTTTTGGCATTTGTTTCATCTAGTATATTAATCTTAGTGGCTGGTGATTCCTATGGCCTAGTGCCAGAAAAGGGTGGTGAGATACCAGCCTCAGGCCATTTGGCTTGAGTACATGTCTCTACTGGGAAAGCACCTTTGTTTTCTAAAGTTGAAGGGATTTCAGAAAGAGTTGGATTCATTTCAGAAACAGTTGGAGGTGTTTTAGATAGCTTAGCCCATGCATCTTGCATTTTATGGTACATGTAAATTATAATGACAATTAGAATCAATGCCAGAATAATCAATATGGTAATTAATACTTCTGTATATTTTTATCTTTATTGTTAGAGTAAAGAGGGTAGCAAATAATGTGAAAAAATTGCCAGGGTCCCTTGACCCAAAGCCAAGCCATTGTCATGACAGAACCAAATCAGAACTAGATTTTTTTATCCAAGGTGAAATTATTCACTTAAATAACCATGAAATTTCCCCAGAGAACATCTCACCAATTGTGGATAAAGCCCCTTTTCCAGGTCACAGGTGAAGTGGAAGTCTTGTTCTCCAATCCTGAGGAATGGAGAGCATGAGTCTGTAAGCAAAAGCCAACACAAGAAATAATCTACACATATTGAAGCAAATAAAACAGGTTCAGGAAAATTCCATCACAATCCTTCTACTCACTGCAAGAGATACCAGCAGGCAGATTGACCAGCTGTGGAAACTGAAACTGAAAAGCAATTTCTCCCTGAGACGCAAGGCTTTATTGGGTAGAGAAAGACCACTACCTATGGTGAAAAAAATGTAAGGCACCAATCCAGAGATACTTCTAGTCAATGAATGATAAGCATCAGTAAAGAAGAATTATAAATAGAATGAAAACCGATTTCTCCCATAGATATGAATATCTATGATTATTTATACACACATACTTGAAGAAAGAAGGTAGAGAGCAAGAAGAGAGGTTGAGAGGTCTAGTAACAATATTGCAATCAAGTTTTATGTTAAAAATGTTAATTTTTTAGATTCAAAAAATAACCTAGTAAATCACATAATTAAATTTGAGTGTTCAACTATGGTAGGTTCTAAAAACGTAAGTACCACAGCACTACCATTAGAGTAATTGCCAAGGCATGTGCATAAATCTATTGTTTACTAGTATTAAAGTGAGGGGCAGCTTCAGTTACACTATAGCTTGATAGAACATGGTTGAGCAGTCAGGCTTTTTGAGGCTTTTTCAGTTGCCTGAGTGAGTTTTTTAAGGAGACTCTTTTTCTGCAGATATCAGCAGTGTTTTGCTCTTTAAATCTATAGACCTCTGTTGTTCTTGAGCTATATAGATATCCAAATGTCTCAAACAATATCTTCAAAACTCATATTTCTTATGCCATTGGATTTCTTAGTTCAGAAGGCAAAATCAACAAAACATTTACTCATTAATGATAGTTACTCAGACACTTCAAATTTCTTGTCAAGTAAATAAAATTAAACCTTTGAGTGTAATTAACAAATGATAAGAATTCTCTTTCTAAATGAAGACTGTATTGTCTTAAAAATCCAGGGATACCCACAGAGTTCATACAGAAAGGGAAAAAATAAATACAATGAACTATTTATTTCAGAAGAGACATCTCTATATGCTATACCCATTGATTCCTAGAAACATTACTAAAATAATAGTGAAACTAAACAAAATAGGATATAGACAGGGAACATTGTCAGTTTTTGTATTATTTACCTTCTGACTGGCACTAATTGTATAAGTGTAAGTTTCTATGGGAATTAAAAACAGTCATGTAGGAGAACTTTAAACTAGATTTTCAGCTAGCATTGTAACTGCATTGGTAAATGACCTTAATTATATCAACCTCTGAAGTAGAATTGCTCTTCATTTCCAAACAAACAAACAAACAAACAAACAAAAAACAGCCAATTGGTTCACTGTACTGATAATATGTGAAATAATTCTAGATTTGGGTTTAATAATAAACATAGTATACAATGGACCTACAACTATTAAGACTAATATAAATGCTATTAAACTAATTGTATACTTGGTAAACTACTAACCAACATTATTTTGTTCTTATATTATTTTCAGAGGTCAAACTTAGCAATGCTCATGTGGGTTGTATTGTTTATAGAGGCCAAAACAAGCAGTGCTTTATTCCTGTTTTTGCACTGAAGGATCACTCTCAGCAGGCTTTGGGAACCATTTGGGTACTAGGGCTCAAATTCAGGTCAGCTGTATTGAAGCCAAGCACCTTACTTGCTATAGTATCTTTCTGAGCACTCCTCCCCACAAATGCACACTGTCACCCACCAAACAACATTCTGACTTTCTCTTGTTGCATGGCAATTTTTTTCTAAAGGTCCATAAGCTAATAAAGGATAATACTAACTTTTGCATCAGTCTAACATCATTTTAGGGATACTATTCTAAAATGTGTTTATAGGGGCCAGTGTGTTAACACAATGGGTTGGGCATTTGCCTTGTACATGGCCAACCTGGGTTCAGTCCCTGGCATCCCATATGGTCCCCAAACCTGTTAAGAGCAACTTCTGAGCAAAGAGCCAGGAGTAACCTGTGAGTGCTGCTGGGTGTGGCCCACAAACCAAAAAATAATAATAATGAAATAAAATAATATAAAATTTGTTTATAAACTGAAACACTAATTCTGTAAATTATACAGTTTTGATTTTTTTATATAATTTTTATTTTGATCATAGTGGTTTACATGATGACAATAATATCTTAGTTAAATATTTACATAACATCAGGGGGGGATTACCATCACCAAATTTTCTTCCCTTCACCTCTGTTTTTGTCCTATCTCCCATATCCACTTCCCTCACCCCCAGGGCTGCTAGAGTATGTGGTCCCCTATGTACCTATCCTACCACATAGTAGTCTTGCATCTGATTGGTCTAGGTGTCTCCCTAATTTCCCCCCTCTAACTGGGAGGTAGGCCTAGTTAGTTAAGTTTGCATGGTTTGGTCTGAAGAAGAGAAAAGTAGTATACTGGGGTAAAAGTCTAATACTCCAAAAGTGGGCAGAGTCCTTCTAGAGGCTCTCATCATCGATTTGGGGGGCGATGGAGAAAAAAGAAAATGAAACATTCCATCAGTACAAAAAAAAAATGTGTCCATTATCCAGTGAGGACTCCAACAATAATGGTAAGCACCACACATGCACAAAACAAAAACAAAAACAAAAAACAAACAAACAAAACAAAACAAAACAAAAACAAACAAACAACAAAAAAAGGCAAAAACCACCATAGTCTTGATATAAGAAACATGACTTAGCCCATAAAGAAAGAAAAGAAAAAAGGAGAAAAAAAAACTAGGAATATCTGGGGGCAACAGCTTCAATAACCACACCTACACAGAGAAATCGACCAAAAAATAGTTATGTAAGTAAAAATAATAGTAATAATAATAAATGAAGGTACAAAATAATATATAATAAGTAAACAATGCATTGTGCTTTTTTTTTTCCCTCCTGCCCTGGCACAGTAAATGTTGGGGTCATTCGAAAAGGAATTCACTTTGCCTAAGAGTTATGGGTTTCTCCGCCCTTGGATTATATTGTCATGGGATCAACTATAGACTCTGTTCAGGGTCATTTACTCTACCGGTGGTCCTTTGTCATGTTTGGGAGACTTCCGTTCTGTTCTGGGTGGTACAAACAGACCTCTGTGTCTTGAGATCTCAGTATCTGCACATTCAGGTTGGAATTTACGATGACGTCAGTCTTTGTGGTTCAGGAGTTCTGTTCCCTCAGTGTCATTTTAATCCATCTTCTGTGGTTGGTGGTCTTGGTCTTTGCACTGTACCTAGGATGGCATTTAGGATAGCATCTTTCTTTGTGCTTCCAGAAGCCAGATTCCTTTACGATTGTCTCTGCTAGACCTTTGGAAGTGGGGTTCATGGTTGTTGTGCAGGTCGTAGTTCAAACCCTAGACTAGGGCTTTTTTATTGGTCCCACGGTGTATACCGTCTGGTCATGGTTCTAGCAGCCAGTCATCTGTAAATCGCGATCTTGGCTTTTGGATCTACCAAAGGGTGACAGGTCTTCTGATTTTGTCTTATTGTTAGCTGGTAAGGTAGGGTAACCTGCTCTTAGGTCAAGTTGTTCCCATTTTCCTCGTTGTCAGCATGTCGTACTGGAGCTGGGACTTGATGGTGACCCTGCCATATTAAGGCTGTCCTGGCTGGGATTTGTTTCTTGTAGTTGTCATGGAGGACTGTGCCGTTTCTATGTCTTGGATCCAGGGTTCAAGGCTGGACGGACGGTATCTAATCATCTGAGGTTTAAGTTGATTCCACATGACAATTTTTCCAGGTAGGAGATATCCCTGTATTGTAAACAACTATGAGTTCCATCTCTAATAGATAGGAGCTCTTTTTTGTATGTAAGATTTCCCCTTTGTTTTAATGTGCCTTTGCAGGGGGAAATGGCGCTACATTCATTATATTGTTGGTGTCTTTGGGGGTGGACAAAAGGGAAAACAAACACAGGTCACATACCCATAGAAGGTAAAAAAAAAAAAAGAAAAAATTAAAAAAAAAAAATATATATATATATATATCTAGGAATAAGAATATATGTGTTCTCATTTGTATGAGTAGGACAGACACATTCAAAAAATATATAGTAAAAAACAAAACAAACAAACAAACAAACAAAAAAACAACGAAATAAGGAAGTATTTAAAGGACCAAAGTGATGCAATAGACTACTTTACATTTTGGGGAAAAACAAGTAAAGGGGTGGTGTAATACAGGTCTTATGCATATGTTGGAAGTACATTTTTTCTCATTGTCTTTTGGGTTTTTCTTGTGATGTGTGGGTTCCCCGGCATCTTTCAATCATGCCCCCTGACCTTCTTCAGATTGGCAAATGGTTTGTGGCAGGGAGGTCCTGGAAGAGATCTTGCCTTGGGGCTACTTTTGGGAGTAAGACCAGTTTCAAGTAACAGTCCACATTAGGGGGAGTTGATAGGGAGGGCCGCGCAGCATGAGTCCGCAGGGGAGTTGGCTGCCTTTTCTTGCAGGAGACGAGGTGTGGGATTGACTGGGTGTCACTTTGCTTGGGTGCTGGGTACTGGGTCGTTGGGGTAGGAGGTCAATCTTGTTGCCTAATAGATTAAGGACTGAGGGTGAAGAGTTTTAATATGGTGGGAAGTCTGGATGGGTGTGGAGGGTGAAGGGATAGTTGGATTTCCAAAGGGGGGAAAGGGTAAGGCATATGGAAGGGGTAGGAAGGGAGAAAAGAGAAAATACCTTAGGAAGAAAAGGAGAAGAGAAAGGAGAAAAAGTAAAGAAAAGAATAGAAAAGGAAAAACAATAAAAATAAATAAATAAAAATAAAAAAGAAAGTGGTGAGAAGAGAGGAGTGAATAGCAAGGGGATGCTAGTTTGCTTGAATGTGTTCGATGAATAGGGCATGTAGTTTGAGTCTGTACGTCACTGATACTGCTTCGGTGGTCTGTCTGGTCACGTGCTTCAATCCCTAAAAGAAGGTATAACCTAGAGATAAAGTGTATGTTAAAGAGTTTTCTCGGGGCCGCCTTGTAGTGCAAACTAGGTATGGTATCTCGTGTGGTATCCTGAGCTTCCATCTTAGCTTGTCCGCGTTTTGTATCTAAGAACACCTGTGGACAGAAAAGCTGAGAGGTTATTTTAAATATAGTAAGATAAAGGCATTAATACGTAGTGATATAGGATGTTTCCATTGGAGTCAATGGTTTGCCGTGGTATTCTTTACCTGTGTTCCTATATACGATCTCTAAGGGATTATTGTGGGCCATTGTTGTAGAAGGTTGATTACATACCTGTTCTCTCTATGCTGCTGTTCTGGTGTTGCTGTTTTCTTTGTGGTATAATGTGTAGTCAAGAGTTTGCGTTGTTCCTTTTTCATGTATTTTGGGCACTGTTCCCATGTATATGTCAACTATTCCAGTGTTTGGAGTTTCTACCGTTAGACCCTGTTATTTGATTGTTAAGTATTAGTTGTGTATAAAATATGTGTTCTAGGTGTTTCAGAATAGTGCTACCATTCTGTGTTTATCTTTAGTCTTCTGACTTACTTCGTTTAACATAACATGATCTAAGTCCATCCATGTTGCTGCAAATTCTGTGATTGTATTGTTTCTGACTGCCATGTAGTATTCCATTGTGTATAGATACCACATCTTAATGATCCATTCATCTGTTGTTGGACATCACGGTTGGTTCCAAGATTTGGCTATTAAACTGAGTGCTGAGATAAATAGTGGGGTGCACACGTATTTTGGGATAAATGTTCTTCCCACTTGGGGGTATATACCTAGGAGTGCAATTGCCGGGTCAAATTGGAGCTCAATTCTGAGTTCTTTGAGCACTCTCCAGACTGTTCTCCATAGGTGTTGGACTAGGGGGCATTCCCACCAGCAGTGGATGAGAGTTCCCTTCATACCACATCCCCACCAACAAAGGTTGTTCTCAGTATTTTTGATGTGAGCCATCCTCACTGGTGTAAGGTGGTATCTCATTGTTGTCTTGATTTGGATCTCTCTGATGATGAGTGAAGGTGAGCATGTTTTCATGTGTTTGTTGGCCATCCTTCTGTCTTCCTCAGAGAAGTGTCTATTCATTTCTTCTCCCCATTTTTTATGGCTTTATTTGGTCTTGAGGGGCTCAGTTTTCTGAGTGCTTTGTAAGTTCTAGATATCAGCCCTTTATCCGATATGTCTAGTGAAAAGATTTTTTCCCATTCTGTTAACTGTCTTCTTGCATTAAGTAATGTTTCTTTCGCCATGCAGAAGCTTTTTAGTTTGATGTAGTCCCATTTGTTTATGATTGCCGCTAAGGTTCTTGCCATTGGTGCTCCATTCTCGAAGACCTTTTTGATATATAGGTCTTCGAGTGTTCTGCCTATTTTATTCTCGATAAACTTTATAGATTAGGGTCTGATTTCAAGGTCTTTGATCCATTTTGAGTTGACTTTTGTATAAGGAGTGAGGTATGGGTCGATTTTCACTTTCGTACATGTGGTTTTCCAGTTGTGCCAACACCATTTGTTGAATAGGCTTTCTTTGTTCCATTTGATATTCTTGCCTCTTTTATCAAATATTAGTTGGCTGTATATCCGGGGGTTTATGTCTGGGAATTCTGTTCTGACCCACTGGTCTGAGGTCCTGTCTCTGTTCCAGTACCATGCTGTTTTGATTACTATGGCTTTATAGTATAGTTTCAAGTTAGGTAAGGAGATTCTACCCAGCTTCTTGTTTTTCGGTATATGTTTGGCTATCCTGGCTCTTTTGTGGTTCCAGATGAATTTTGTGATTGATTGTTCTATTTCTTTAAAGAATTGTGTCTGGATTTGGATAGGGATTGCGTTAAACCTATATAGGAGTTTGGGTAGGATGGTCATTTTGACTATATTGATTCTACCTACCCATGAGCATGGGATGTTCTTCCATTTCTTTAGATCGTCTTCAATTTCTTTCTGAAGTGTTTTGAAGTTTCCCTGGTATAGGTCTTTCACTTCTCTTGTAAGGTTGATTCCTAGATACTTGATGTTTTTTGATACTATCTTAAACGGAATTGTAATTTTAATCTCTCTCTCCTCAACTTCATTGTTTGTATATAGAAACACTACTGTCTTTTATGTATTGACTTTGTATCCAGCCACTTTGCTGTATTGGTTAATTGTTTCTAGGAGTTTTACTGTGGACTCTTTAGGGCTTTTGATGTATATCATCATATCATCGGCAAATAGAGATAGCTTGTGTTCCTCTTTCCCTATTTGAATTCCTTTGATTCCCTTCTCCTGTCTGATTGCTATTGCTAGGACTTCTAAGGTTATATTGAATAAGAATGGAGAGAGTGGACAACCTTGCCTAGTTCCTGACCTTAGTGGGAATGCTTCTAGTTTCTCGCCATTGAGTATAATGTTGGCTGTAGGCTTTTCATATATAGCTGTAACTATCTTGAGGAAGGTTCCTTCTAACACTATTTTGCTGAGTGTCTTTAACATGAAAGGATGTTGGATTTTGTCAAACGCCTTCTCTGCATCAATTGATATGATCATGTGGTTTTTGTCTTTCATGTTGTTGATGTGGTGTATAATGTTGATTAATTTGCGTATGTTGAACCAACCTTGCATTCCTGGTATGAATCCCACTTGGTCGTGATGTATGATCTTTTTGATGAAGTGCTGGATTCTGTTTGCTAAGATTTTGTTGAGTATCTTTGCATCTATATTCATTAGTGAGATTGGTCTTTAGTTTTCTTTTTTGGTGGTGTCTTTGCCTTCTTTGGGGATGAGTGTGATATTAGCCTCATAAAAGGAGTTGGGAAGGATTCCTGTTTTTTCTATGGTTTGGAAAAGACTATGGAAAATTGGTAGCAAGTCTTCTTGAAATGTTTCATAGAATTCACCTGTAAATCCATCTGGGCCTGGGCTTTTGTTCTTAGGGAGTTTTTTAATTACATCTTCGATTTCCTCTGAGGTAATTGGTCTGTTTAGACTTTCTAGGTATTCCTTTTCCAGTCTTGGAAGGGGGTGTTTTTCCAAGAATCTGTCGATTTCTACTGGGTTCTCTAGCCTAGTTGTGTATAGTTGTTCATAATATGATCTCATGATATGTTGTATTTCTTGGGGTTCTGTTGTAATTTCTCCCCTTTCATTTGTGATCCTAGTGATTTGGGAGTTTTCCCTCTTTTTTTTGGTGAGTTTTGCCAATGGTTTGTCTATCTTGTTTATTTTTTCGAAAAACCAACTCCTGGTCTCATTGATTTTTTGTATTGTTTTCTTAGTTTCTATGTTGTTTATTTCTGCTCTGGTTTTTATTATTTCTTGCCTTCTGGTTGTGGTTGGATTTCTCTGTTGCTGTTGTTCCAATTCTTTGAGGTGATCTTTTAAACTGTTGGTTTTGTTATTTTCCTGTTTCTTGATATAGGCCTGTATTGCTATGAGTTTCCCCCTAATTACTGCTTTTGCTGTGTCCCATAAATTTTGACATGTTGTCTCTTCATTGTCATTTGTCTCAAGGAATCTTTTTATTTCTTCCTTGAGTTTTTCTTTGATCCAGCTGTTGTTGAGCAGCATGTTGTTTAATCTCCAGGTATTAGTTTTTCTCCATTGCTTCTTCTTGACATCAATTTTGACCTCTGTGGCATAGTGATCTGAAAGGGTACTTCTAATGATCCTTACCTTTGTGGTCTTATATAGGTTGGCTTTGTTTCCTAAGACATGGTCTATTCTGGAGAAGGTTCCATGTGGGTTTGAGAAGAATGTGTATTCTGCTTTCTGGGGATGGAGGGCTCTATATAAGTCTATCAGTCCTAGATCTTCTAATTTTTCATTTAGGGCTCTTATTGCTTTGCTATTTTTCTGTTTGGTGGATCTGTCCAGTGGTGATAGTGGAGTATTGAGGTCCCCGACTATTATCACATTTCCCTTCATGTGTTTCTCCAGGTTTGCAAGCAGTTGCCTCACATATTTTGCTGGTTCTACATTTGGTGCATAGATATTGACCAGGGTTAGTACTTCTTGATCTAATGTTCCCCTGATCAGTAGGTAGTGGCCCTCTTTGTCTTTGATCACTTTCTTGATATTGAATGCAAGTTGGTCTGATACTAGAATGGCCGTCCCTGCTCTTTTTTGTTTTCCATTGGCCTGTATAATTACTTTCCATCCTCTTATTCTAAGCCTATGTTTGTCCTGTAGTTGTAGGTGTGTTTCTTGCAGACAGCAGAAGTTCGGTTTATTTTTCCTAACCCAGTTCTCTACTATGTGTCTTTTAATTGGAGAATTTAGTCAGTTAACATTTAGGGAAATTATTGAGAGAGAGGAATGTTGTGCAGTTGTATTGTGTGTAGTGGTTGTTGTTACAATCGGGGGTTTGGATTGTGTAATTCGTCTCTGAGTAAGTCGCTTAGGATCGGCTTAGTTTGCACAAATAGTTCAAGTTCGTTCATGTTTGAGAATGTTTTTAGTCTGCCCTCCCATATGAATGATAGTTTTGCTGGGTATTGGACCCTGGGTTGGAAATTTCTTTTATTCAGTCGTTTAAATATGTCATTCCACTGTCTTCTTGCTTGAATTATTTCAAATGGGAGATCCAGTTTGATTCTTATATCCTTTCCTTTGTACTTGAGGTTTTTTTCTTCCTTATTGCTTTAAGGAGTTCCTCTTTCTCTTTGTTTTTTTTTTTTTGCCATTTGCATTATTATATGTCTTGGTCTTGGTTTGTTAGCGTCTATCTTGTTAGGGACCCTCTTGACTTCCTGGATTTGCCCTGAAGTTTCTTTCCAGAGGGTGGGGAAGTTCTCTGTTATTATCTCCCTGACTACCTGTTCTTCCCCCTTCCCTATTTCCTCCCCTTCTGGTATTCCCACAATTCTTAGATTGTTTCTTTTATCCTTGTTCATTAGATATTGAATTTTTCCTTCCAGTGCTTTGCCTTTTATTTCTTTGTTGGTTTCTTGATCTTTTTTTGTTTGCAGTTTTCCTTCGAGTTCTTCTATGTGCTTCTCCAACTCTGTGTTTCTGCTCATAAGGCTTGTTACTTTGTCATTTAAATCCTTCAATTCTTTTTGTATGGACTCTCTCATGTTCTTTGACATTTCTTCTTTAATTTGGCTGATTCGTTTATCTATGGATTTCTTATAATCGGTAGCTAAGGTTTTTTTCATTTCTTTTAGTAATTCTTGCATTTCCTTCCTCATGACCACTTTTAAGTCTTCTTCCCATGGATCTGTGCGTTTTGGTGGACTTGGGAACTTGCTAGGATTTGTCATGGTGTCTCCAGTTATTAGGGGTCTCCTTGATTTACGCATAGTTCTTTGTATTTAATGGTGTGTTTTGGAGTGCTGTGGCTTCTATTTTCGGCCTGCTTGGTCCTCTTCCTGAAGGTGGTTCTAGAGGGGCCTGTTGGGTGAGCTTGTTGAACCTAGCTCTTTCTCCTCCCCTTTGCTACCTAGAGGTCAGCCTTCCCTGTGGGTCTTGTCCCTTTTCTGCTCCTTAGTTCTGTCAGCGGTGCAGTTCCGCTCCTGGCCACAATGGTTTCTGGCGCTGTTGAGCCTAGCTCTCTATCCCCCCTCCTCTCTCTGAGAGTCAATGGAGCTCCGCCCCCTCCAAGCCTCTGTTGAAGGAGTTCCTTCCGCCCAACCCTGCGGGCGCTGCCCTCGTCCTTGGGGAGTCCCTGGTCTGCTCCAGGTCCCTAGGGGATGGACTGTTCTAGGTCACTTGAGGGGCCAGACAGCTGGCCCTATGTCCCCTGTCTATTCGGGTTGTTCAAGTTGCCCTACCAGGCGCCCACACAGAGGAAGGGACTCCCTCAAGCCACTCTCCTCGGCGCTTGTGGTTCCTGGGGAAGGGGCGGGGCCAGGCGATGGCGCAGGGGAGCAAGGACTCACTTGGCCGCTTTTGCCGGGGTTCCTAGGTCCCTGGGGAAGGGGCAGGGCCAGGCGATGGCGCGGGGGAGCCGGGACTCACTCGGCCACGTCTGCCGGGCACATCTGCCATCGTTCCTAGGTCCCTGAGGAAGGGGCAGGGCCAGGCAACCGCGCAGGGGAGCCGGGACTCTCTCGGCCGCCGGCGTTCCTAGGTCCCTGGGGAAGGGGCAGGGCCAGCCGACCACGCGGGGGAGTGCGGGGAAGCCGGGACTCACTCGGCCACGTCCCCTGGGGAAGGGGCGGGGCCAAGCAACTGCGAGGGGGACCCTCGCCGGTACTCACTCGGTGGCTTTTGCTGGTGTTCCTAGGTCCCTGGGGAAGGGGCGGGGCCAGGCGACCGCGCGGGGGGAGCCTGGACTCACTCGGCCACTTTTTTTTTTTTTTTTTTTTTTTTTTTTTGTGGTTTTTGGGTGACACCCGGCAGTGCTCAGGGGTTATTCCTGGCTCCATGCTCAGAAATTGCTCCTGGCAGGCACGGGGGACCATATGGGATGCCGGGATTCGAACCGATGACCTTCTGCATGAAAGGCAAACGCCTTACCTCCATGCTATCTCTCCGGCCCCCACTCGGCCACTTTTGCTGGAGTTCCTAGGTCCCTGGGGAAGGGGTGGGGCCAGGCGACCGCTCGGGCACATTTTTGATTTCTTAATTCAGATTTGAACTAGTTGTGGATAATCTTGAGGACATACTCTACAGAAAAGTCACTGAAAATCACGGAGGAAAAAAATTAAAAAAAGAAAAGTCATTGGCACATTGTTTACACAAATCATGCCTTATGTCTCTTAATGGAGTCAAACTCCATTAAGTCAAAAGTTAAACAAGGTCAATATTTCTAAATTTTCCTAAATTGGTAAGGTCATTTAAGTGATTAAGAGGGGTATGATAAGATCAAATTTGTAAACAATCAATGTTCATAATAAATAATAAGACAGAATTCTTATCTACAAATGACAGGTACTGAGTCCAGAACCCAACATACTACTCTAATCATCATATTAGACATTATAACAACTAGTCCATAAAGAAAAATAATAAACCTTTTAATAGTAATCTAAGAGTATTGGGACTTGAAAAGTAACTTAATTCTCTAATATTTGTCTTGCCACAGATTATACCAATTGTATAGAGTCAAATCAATATAAACTTCTAATCAGGTTGCCTGAGCACTGCCAGCATTGATCTCTGATACTGAATCAGGAATATTGCCAGGAAAGGGTCATAAACCAACATAAAAAATGAAAGGATGAAAAAAATTAAATTGCTTTTTTATCTCTTCAGAGAAAAATATAATTATTGAATGTAAGAGTCGAGTCTTCATTTTTGCCATGTTTCTGACTCTCCCTCTCTCATTCTTCATCTCATTTATACATAAAGATATTTTTTCTAAATTATAAAATTTCTAAAATTACCATATTTGTAATTATTAAACTTGCAAAGATAATGGGGCTGGTGCTATGGCACAGCAGTAGGGCATTTGCTTTGCATGTGGCTGACCCAGGATGGACCACGGTTTGATTTTCCTGGCATCCCATATGGTTCCCCAAGCCAGGAGTGATTTCTGAGTGCTTAGCCAGGAGTAAAACCTGAGCATCACCAGGTGTATCCCTTCCCCCCAAAAAATGTGTACTAGCAGTTCATAATTTAAAAGTGCCTCACCATGGATTGATGTAATTAATTTATTTGACCTAAAATGTTTTTTAATCCTGAACTTCCAAATTGGATGATAAATAATATAAAATTTGAATGAATGCCCACAAAAATTGTTTGCATTGTTATCAAAATGTAATTTTCATTGTTGAAATATGTTTATTTTCCCTGAGAATTTAAACAAACATTAAAAATATTCATAATTTATTGACAAAAACTTGGCTTTCTTCTGTTGTCAACTTCCCAGCCTATAGATTTATTCTGGATCAAAATTTGAATTCTTCATAATCCTTGATTGCATAAATCTATACAAAGATAGATATAGTATAAACAAGTTATTTTGCTTATTTTCTTTATTATTTGTTTCATTTTTATTTTAGACTGCACCCTGCAGTGCTCAGTACTTATTCCTGGCTCTGTACTAAGTGATCACGCCTGGGAAAACCGATGGACCATCTGGACCAACCTGGGTTGTCTTGGTGCAGTTCAACTACCCTGTATGCTGTATGTCACTCTAACCTTAAACCAATAATTGTTAATGATCTTAGTATTGGTGACTGAGAAGAATGCATAATATAATAAAGTAACACCAGGTTAAAGAACTAAACTATGAAGCTGGTATTTGATATCTGCTGCTTCTTGGTTGGCTGGCTTAAGTAAATAAATTTACACATTGACTTTTAGTTCCTTGACAATAAAAGGAGGAAAGAATTGGTTAGCAATAACCAAAAACTCCCTCTTACATAATTTTGAAGCTGAAATAATTAGACGTAATAAAACACATCTCCAAATGGTTGCAAGACATTTTATCAATATATACCTGTATACTAATTAGCACTTAATGAAATTTGTTGAATAAAAATGATAAATATTCATGAGTTGTAGAATTTTATATTAATGATGTAGCCTCTTCAGACTTGCAAGAGGAGAGAATCTACTTGAACATTATAAATCAATTAGGAGGGTCAAGGATAGATTTACCTTAAGGAAAGCAGAAATTCAATGGCGGGGACATCAATGATTTTTATAAAAAAAAAAAGCTACATATAAGTTCTAAATCACAAAGTTGAATAATTAAAGTAAGTATTTATAAATTGATAAGAATGAACCAAATATAGGGCTGACCAAATACCTTCAGAGATTATAACTTATGACTTGTGTATGATAGACCTAGAATTCAATCAATGACACTAAATGGCCTCTGAGCACTGCCAGGCATTTTCTTTATTTTCTTTAATTCATGTTTTAGCTATACTTTAGCTAGAAAAGGTATTAAAATTATTAAAAGATACATACAATAATTTTTGGAAGGTCAATAATTTATATTTTACCTGGAACAAAGAAATAATTATCTTTAGTTTTTTTTTTTTTTTTTTTACAATAAATTCTATATGATCCTGGAAAAATACAAACAAAAGGCCCTTATTCCAGGATAATAATGCAACTTTCCTCAGGACTAATTGTTCCATAGTTCATTAACATGTTTTGTTAAATGTCTTCTCCAAATTAGTGATTCAAATTATGTTCAATATATTTTGAAATAAGTATTAAACACACAATAAAAATGTTAACAAACATGTATCTGGTGTTTGAAATAAAGAATCAAATGTTTAAAACTGAATTCAGATTTTCATTATCCCAAAACTGTATTTCTTATACTGGATGACATCGTCAATGTAAAGACTACAGGTGAGAGATTTCACCTTCCTCAGTGGGCATGGCATTTATACTAATATAATTACGTAGTCATTTATTCCAAAGAAAATTTATTTTCTCTCTAAAACTTTTTATTTAGGTTTAATATCCCATGATTTGTGAAAACTCTTGAAACATTTCCCAAACAAACAAGCAAACATAAACCCAATATCAGACTGGTTTTGAACTAGTTTTCATAACAGACCCATTTACTAGGTATCAAAATAAAACATTTCACTGCTTAGCAGTGAAAAGAAAGGATATTAATAGTTATATGAACTGAATATCTCTGAACCTAGAAATGCCTACTGAATACAGAAACTTTTATGCTGTTACCTCTTGTGAATATACCCTAGAATATTTCTGGGTAACTCTCTCCTTTGATCTATTTTGCATGTCTACCTCTTCTCAATATGAGATCTCTGGTACAGGAAGACAACTGTTTTATTTTCCATTTGTTACCTGAGTCTAGATGTTCATTAAATACTATTAGCTTATAGATAACAAAGAAATTATTTTTCATTTATGCATCAAGTGAATAGTAGTACTGTATTTCTATCTTCATTAAAACTGGACAGGAGCAATAGCACAGTTGCTAGGGCACTTAGTTCACATGTAGCTGACCTGACTTTAATCTCCAACTACGCATATGGTCTCTTGAGTGATCTGAGTGATCTGAAAACAGAGCTAGGAGTAAACTCTAAATACTACTGGTTGTAGTATCAAACAAACAAACAAACAAACTTGAGGGATATCTTGAACTACAAAAAATAATAATACATTAAGTAGGCTGATTTTTCCTAAAACTTTATTTCTTCAAACTTTAATCTTTTAATTAAAATATATGATAGTATTTTCTCCATAATATTTCCTAAATTCTTATAAAGGATTTATCATATGAGTGTTGAGGGGCATGAAATAGCAAAATACACTTCTATTTTGAGGTCAGATGTTGAATGTCTTAGTTATTGAGTTTATATAAAGCTAAGTGGGATATAATAGAGATTAACTGTATCTAATAGCAAAATAAAATATTATCTATATATATATATTACTCAAGGATCAGTTTATTAAAAACAAACAAAATTATTTTAAAATATTAACATTTAAGTAAAGCATCACTAGTGATTGTCTTGTGGCTATTAAAAAGACAATGATATTTAAAATTGGATGTAGGACTAGATTGTTAGTAGAGGTGTTAAAGTGAATGCCTTACATACAAGCAGTCAGCATGACCTCCAGAACTATTTGATTAATCAAGGCATTACCAGGAGCAGAGTTGGAAGGTCAAAAGAATATCAAAGATAACCCAGCACTGCAGAGTCCCAATAGCAGTGTATCCTGGGCTCTCACATTGAAGGACAAGTGATTTTGGTCAGAATTGCAAGAAGCTCCAGACCTCCTGTGGCTTCTTGTTTGCTATACATCTCCATCAACTTAAAGGACAGAATATTACCAAGATTCTCTATTAAAATCTCAATATAATGAAAATTCAAAGAATGAGTCAATTTTTAACTCCACCAATGGAGTGATGATTAAGAAAAAAATACTAAAATATTAAATGAATAAATCTGGTTTATTTAAATTTTAAAACAGAGCATATAACTTTATCTGTTTTAATTTTGCATATTAGTTATGTATTTATTCCCATTTAATTTTAATACATGTATTAATGTTTAATATGTGTATCTACTCCTACATAGATACCTACATTAAACACATTAAAGTTTAATATGTGTATAATGTTTAAGATATATATTACTGCTTAATTTTTCATATGTGTCACATATGAAGCAAAATACATCTTATATAAAAATATGCAAAGTTATAAATTAAAGCATTATTTTATTTTGTTCTTGAATTGTCATTTGGCAAAATAAATTGTTCTTAGTATTAGCTATATGCTATAGTATTTGAGAAACAATTTAAAATATTCAACTGAATATAAAATATTAAATAATGTACTCTTCGTTTGATTCACTTTTATTAAATCTATTGCTCAGAGTATAGTAACATTTGACTTTTTGGCATTGGTATGAGAGAGGAAGTTTATTAACTATTACTGTGATCTTTCTCAGCTGCCTGTGAAAAATCCGTTTTTAAACATTATTTTATTTTATTAATATAGACTACCCATTAAAATACATGTAAATAAATAACAAATATAAATAAACAATGATTTAAATAAAATCATAATTTTGTCAAGCTATAATAATAATTTGTCTTAAATATTTTATTCTTTCTAATAAACAATATCTTTGTCGCTAAATTGTCCTTTTGGCCTATTCTTGGAGTGAACTATTTCTACACCAGGCGTTTGAAAAAACCAAGCAGTACTTATTCAGAAATTCATACAAATTATTTTGAAAAAGCAGTGCCATTGTATGAGCATACTCCTGATGTAACTTTTAATAAAGCCCTTTTGAATCTTGAAATCTGTATATTAATATTCTTAGTCAAACATTAAAACACACCAACTAACACTGTGAGGCTGGGTCTGTTTTTTCACATCTGAGGGTTTTTTGTTTTGTTTTGCTTTATATGTTTTTTTTGTTTGTTTTGGGGGTCACACCCAGCAGCACTCAGAGATTAATTTTGGCTATGCACTCAGAAGTCAATCCTGGCATTAAAAGACCATATTAAATGACCTAACAGCTACATTATGGCCCTGGCCCTACATCTGAAATTTATATCTCACTTCAGAAATGATACCATTAGCTTTTTTTTTTTTTTTTTTTTGGGTCACACCCGGCAGCTCTCAGGAGTTACTCCTGGCTCTACGCTCAGAAATCACCCCTGGCACCCTTGGGGGACCATATGGGATGCTGGGATTCAAACCACTGACCTTCTGCATGAAAGGCAGATGCCTTACCTCCATGCTGTCTCTCCAGCCCCACCATTAGCTTTTTTTAAACAACTCATTCTAAATATTCTATCTCTGCTTTTATGTTTTGCCAAAATGTAAATGTTTATGTTAAGTAAACCTATTTAAAAATATTGAGACAAATTGTTTAGTTGTTATTTTCTTCAAAAACTCTTGAAATTCACAAATTCAGAAACTCAAAGCTTAATGACAGGCTTTCTTGCTGTCTTTAATATTTGGTATACATTTTTATTAATTTCTTTATTAACAAGTCAAAACCTTCTAGATTAGCAGTACATTCCTGGAAAAACAAAACTATTAGAATACTTTTTTTTTTTTTTTTTTTGGCCACACCAGGTGACGCTCAAGGGTTACTCCTGGCTATCGCTCCAGGCTTGGGGATTCCAGGGCATTGAACAGTGTCTGCCCTAGGTCAGCCGCGTGCAAGGCAAATGCCTTACCACCAAGCTCTAGTCCAGGAATATTGATTGATTAACTATTTTTTATATTTTAGATATTTTAGATATTTTAGATATTAATTGATAGACTAGAATATTTTCTTAAAATTTAATCTACATATCCAGTTTTAGTTCAAAGGTATCCTTTAAATTTTTGTCTTTTGCTTTTATCTTTTCCAAGTTGTTGCATCATTTTGGATTCCTTATAAAGAGTAGTTGAACAATTTCATATATTTTATATATATATATATATATATATATATATAAACTCACACATATATACATATACACATACAGCTCTTATATACACAAACAAACTGCTTCCCAAGAGAAAAATTGTTCTTGGTTATGATTTCCATGTTATGTATATGTATTTTATTTATCACTGCTAAATAGATCATAAATTATTATTTGATAAACTTGAATTGCAGTAAGATTAAGATCACTCGCCTTGTTACTATTATCCTAGAATTTTAAAGCCAGACATTTTTCTACTCTCTAATGCTACCTCTAAACAGAGAAAATAAAAAGACCTCTCTTAATCTCTACATTCTGATAATTGCTCTGGCTTCAACTAAAATTATCTTACTTTTATTTTTTATTAAATAATTTTTATTTTGCTTACTTTTATTTAATTTCATTTTCATTTTCACTTTGTATATTATGGAAAATAAAATGGAATGTAGTACTGAACAGGTTCAAAAATTTTACAGGTACATATTTCTCTATAATTTTATTATAAGTTCTGTAAATGCAAATATTTTCAATATATTTTACTCTATATGAAAACTAGATTGATGCAAATGCCTCTAGTAAATCATTGATTAATTAAAATTTTACTCATTTTTTGACTCACACAATAGTCCTCAGGTCTTACTACTGCCACTGTGCTCTAGGGTGCCACATTTGAACCTACATCACCAGCATACAAGGCAAACACCCGCTCTGCCATACTATCCCTTTTAGCCTGAATTAAAATTTTAAAGTCAAATAAGAAGAGTTCTTTGATAGAAGATTGCTATTCAAATCAAAATGTCCTTATATGCTCATATATTTTCAATGTGAAACATGCACTTTTTATATTTGCTGATTAAAGTACACAGAAAGATAATATAATTACCACCACCCCCACAACAACAATACCACCACCAATACAATACTAAACCCCAGTTACGGGGATTAAACAAAAAATCGAATGAAAGGGGGGCTGGAGAGATAGCATGGAGGTTTGAACTTTCTAGTCCCACCTCCCAATTAGAGGGGGCAGTAATGGAGGCACCAAGACCAAACAGTTATAAGACCACTAAGTAATAAACTAGACACAAAAGGGACCACACATCCTAGTAGCCCCTGGGGGGAGAGTGGAGGATATGGGAGGCAGGATGGGAGCCAATTGTGGGAGGACAATTTGGTGGTGAGAATTCCCCTGATTCAATGTAAATATGT
Source organism: Suncus etruscus (assembly GCF_024139225.1). Lineage (NCBI taxonomy): Eukaryota > Metazoa > Chordata > Mammalia > Eulipotyphla > Soricidae > Suncus > Suncus etruscus. Next base: position 49,154,939 of record NC_064859.1, on the reverse strand, counting down.
ACCTGGAATATTACTGTGAACGATATGTAAGCCACTATAATTAAAATAAAAATTATATTAAAAAATCGAATGAAAGGAAAACTTTAAACCTAGCTCTTTAGTTTTGTTTTGTTTTGTTTTGTTTTTTCAACAGCAATCATCTCTCAAGAATTACTCCTGGCTCTGGCAGGCTTGGGGGACCTTTTGAGATGCCAGTGATTGAGCTTGTGTTTGCATCTTGCAGCACAAATGCCTTACCAGCTGTGTAATGCTCTGTCCTCTAAGCCTAGTCCTTAATCATTTCAGAAAAATCACAGAACCCGGTTCTCAGATGCTTATAATTACTTATTCCATTGACCTTTTGTTTTCTGCATTGGTTGAGAATTGCAAGAGTTAATGGAAACTTAAATATCCTTGTAACAAGAGTTATGAGAAATGAAAAAGACAAGACAACAAAATGCTTTGTCTGAGTTTTATTAGTTAAATTTGATAAATTGTCAGACAATCCTCCATTGCCTAAGGGATGTTCCCACATTACTTGCTGTCCTTTGGTTTTAACTTTGATTATAATTAAAAACAAGATATGCCACCTTCAATTTAAATCACCAGAAATGGGTCTTGTTTAAGTAGTACCAGGAGTTTGCCTCATCTTTCATTAGTAATTAGGCATATTTGACTGGTTGTTGTTCAATGTTCCTTTTAAATATGTAAAGTCAGGTGTTATTCCGAATGCAACTATTTTATACATGGTTCAAGAAATAAGTGACTTAATTCAATTAGAAAGCTTGTTTATAAATGAGATGAGTCAGAAACAGTTGATCCAAGCAACTGTACATATTTGCAGTTTCTTTAAGGAATAATTATTATGTTCTATAATTTTCCCTAGAGGGAGTAGTAGTGATCAATTAAAATGGAGGATTATATTCAACAGAAGAAGTCAACTTATGGGTATGTTAAGTTTTACTAGGCATAAAATTTTGCCCAAAAAGGAAATCTAACAATTATAAATAGTAATTATAAAAATAATTATCCTCACATTAAAACCAGAAATATGTTTATAAACGTAATCACTCTTTTGATTAATGTTTTGCAGAGTTCATGTCACAATGTAGAAACTCTAAAATAAATATTCTACAATATCTGATTACTTTTTTTTTTAATTTTTATTGTGACCAAAGTGCATTACAAATCTTTCACTGCATCATTTATGGTACATAGTGACAATGAGTGAGGGACATTCCCACCACCAGTGCTGTCCTCCCTCTGCCCCTATTCCCAATATGCATCCCATTTCTCCCTCCTCTACCCCCCAGTATGCTAGTGCAACTGGTCTCCACTTTACAGCTTGTTGTAGATTGAGCATCTATTCCACTGTCATTGGAGATAAAAAAGGATAAGAAAAAGGGGAGAAAAAATTTTGGTGACAACTACCGAAAAAACAAAGAAGAGAGAGAGAATAAAAAGAAAAGAAAAATGGAAGAAAAAGAAAAAATGGACTCAGCAAATAAAAATAAATATAAATCTCTAAATAATAACCACAAGAGTGAAAAAGAATGAGAAAAGTGGAAGAAAAAAGAGAAGGAAAATAAAGTAAAAAACTAACAAATCAAAACAAAGCAAGAAAAAGTATGGGTGCTGGAGTGGTAGAGTTTGGCGTTCCCCCAACTTTTTTTTTTTTTTGCATAGGCACAAAACCAGACGACAGAGACTGTGTGTGCAGCCTGTTATCCTTACCCAGAATAGCACCAGCAACACAGTATTACACCTTACGTTTTTGTATGGGCACAGTAAAAAATGGGGAAACCATAGACACAGAAACAAGATCTTATCTTCTAGGGATAAGAACTCACTTTTTATAGCAGAAAGATGCCTCCCATCCTGAACATGTGTCATGTGGATACAACCAGTCCCCAGGAGATTGGACAGTGTTAGTCCAATCCGAAAACCCCAGGTCCCCCATGTAGAAATGATACAGCTCCGAGCAACACCACCAGGAACTAAGCTCAATTGGGAGATTTATAACACTACTCTGGCACCAACTTGTGCCAGTTTTGATATGACAATGAATAAATGAAAACTTGATCTAAGACCAGGCTGTCCTATCACACATCACCTAACACTAACTGGAAATCAGAAGAGATATCGTCCTTTGAACTGTGAAAAATAAGAGCACCAACAACAGAAAACTGACTTTGACAACCGTGACTGAACAGAGCCTACCTTGGGACTAAAAAGGAAAACCCTACCCTAGGCTGTAGTCCAGGACACATAAAAAAACAACAATAACAAGATGTCTTATTGCAGAGGTCCAACTTGAACAACAGAGACTGAGCAGAACCTTTGGATCCATAATATCCTAGGCTTCGGCTTAGGGACTGAATGAAAACAGGGAGCAAGTGTTACAGAAGACTGAACACCACAACAACGATGGATAGGAACCTCTAGAACCTAGAGACTCTATCCTAGACCCTGACCTATAACCTGTGCAAATACCAAGATTGCTACCTACAGTGGCTTGATTTTCTCACACACAACGAAGGGGAAACTTTCCCGGCATCACAAAAAAGCCTTTGGGATGGGGTAATGAGTATATATGGAGCCAGGGGTTGATCCCATGATGGTATGCTTCAAGGATGGAGAAACCCTGAATCTCTTAGGCCACGGGAATTCCCTTTCTTCCCCAATATTTGGTTACTTTTACTCTACCTTCTCTAATATATACTCTTCTATTTATCAGCTTTTCAAGCAAATTTTAGCCACGTTGATGTGATACATATCAACAAAATTAGCATAATTATACAGAATTTTCAGCCTTTGCTTCCTCAATAGATATAATGTTTTCTGCCATCAAATGACCCCATATATTTTTTTTTTTTTGGTTTTTGGGCCACACCCGGTAACGCTCAGGGGTTACTCCTGGCTATGTGCTCAGAAGTTGCTCCTGGCTTGGGGGACCATATGTGACACCGGGGGATCGAACTGTGGTCCATCCAAGGCTAGCGGAGGCAAGGCAGGCACCTTACCTTTAGCGCCACCGCCCGGCCCCCAGACCCCATATATTTTTAAAGACTTTTTAACTATCCTATTTTATGGAAGGCATCACAACCAATAACCATCACAAATAGTATTTTATATATATATATGTATATATATACATAGTAATGTATATAGTATGTAATGTAAATAGTAAGCAATCTCTCAGAGCACCTAGCATATCATATGATGTTCCTGCAAATACACCACAACATCTTGAGATATCTTTGCTTTTCCTTTTTTATTATTTATTTATTTTGCATTCAGTATTTTATTTTTTAGACTATCTTTATTTAAAAACTATGATTACAAACATGTTTGCGGTTGTGTTTCAGTTATATAAAAGAACAGCCCCCTTTACCAATGCAACCTTCCCACCAACAATGTCCCCATTTTGCTCCTTCCTGAACCCTTTCCTGTATTCAATACAAACATTCTATTTCAATCACTCATTATCGTGATTGTTGTTAGTATAGTTATTTCTCTAACTACACTCACCATTCTTTGTGGTGGTAAGCTTCATATCATGGCCTGGTCCTTCCAGCTCTCATCTCTATCGTCTCTGGATATTATTACAATTATGTGTGTTATTTTTCTTAAATCCTACAGATGAGTAAGACAATTTCATGTCTATCACACTTTCTCTGAGTTATTTCGATCAGAATAGTAGTTTCCATGTTCATTCACTTATAGGAAAAAAATTTCATGACTTTATTTTTCCAGATGGCTACATATTATTCCATTGTGTATATGTACCACAGTTTATTTAGCCACTCATCTGTTATCAGGCATCTTGGTTGTTTCCAGAGTTTGGCTATTTTTAATAGTGCTGCAATGAATATAGGTGTACAAAAGGTGTTTTGGCATTGTATGTTTGTGTGTCTAGGCTATATCCTTAGGAGTGGTATAGCTGGTATAGCTGGATAAAATGGGAGCCAAACTTCCAGTTTTTTTTGAGGACTCTCCATATTTTCCAAAAGGCTGGACCAGACGGATTCCAATAGCACTGAATAAGAGTTCCTTTCTCCTTACATCTTCCCAGTATTGATTATTTTTGTTCTTTGTAATGTGTGCCAATCTCTGTGGCATGAGATGGTACCTCATTTTTGTTTTGATTTTTATCTTTCTGATGACTAGTGATGTGGAGCATTTTTTCATGAGCCTTTTGGCCATCTGTATGTCTTCTTTGAGGAAGTGTCCTTTCATTTCTTCCCCCCAATTTTGATGAGGTTAGATTTTTTTCTTGTTAAGTTCTTTCAGTACCTTGTTTATGTTAGATATTAGCCTCTTATCCAATGGGTATTGGGTGAACAGGTTTCTCCCATTCTGTGGGTAGGTTTTTGTATCTTAGTCACAATTTCCTTTGAGGTACGAAGATTCTCAGCATAATATAAGCCTATTTCTTTATCTCTGCTTTCACTTTTTGAACAGTGCTGTTTCCTCCTTGAAGAAGCATTTAACCTTAATGTCATGGAATGTTTTATCTACTGTTCTTCTGTATATCTTATGTTTCTGGGTTTGATATCAATGTTTTTAATCATTTGGATTTGACCTTTGTGCATGGTTTTAGACAGAGTTCCAAGTTTGTTCTTTTGCATGTGGCTGACCAGTTGTCCTAACACCACTTGTTGAAGAGGCTCCTTGATCCATTTGCATTTCTTGCCCTTTATCAAAGACTAATTGATGGTTTGACAAGGGAACATTCCCTGAAAACTTAAATATATTCTATTGATCTGTGGATCTGTCTTTATTCAATACCATGCTGTTTTAATGACTATTGCTTTTAGTACAATTTAAAGTTGTGAAAAGTGATGCCTCCCATCCTCTTTTTCCTAAGAGTTTCTTTAGCTATTCATGGTAGTTTATTGTTCCAAATAAATTTCAGGAGTGTTTAATACACTTATTTGAAGAATGTCATATGTATTCTTAGAGGAATTGCATTAAATATGTACAATGCTTTGGGAAATATTGCCATTTTAAGGATTTTAATCATCCCAATCTATGAAAAGGGCATGTGTCTCCATTTCCTTGTGTCCTTTATTTCTTTTTCTTTTTAACTCTTCTTTTTTTTTTTTATAGATACCTCAATATATTCAGATAATTACAACACAAATATGTATGAAAATGAGTTTAGTTGTTATATTATGAATGATGGTGTATCATAGCCATTTCAGTGGCTCTGAATTCAAATTCAAAAATATTCATAATTCATAGAAATCAAAGATTTCTATTTTTACTATTTGCTATAGGTATATTCTAAACTTTTCTCACCATTGTCACATTCAATTACATTATATCCTGTACAGAATGTTAGTGGTTATGTAGCAATGTATTAAATGTACATTATTTTTCTGATTGCTTTATCTGCCAGATCTAAATAAAAACCCTAATATGCATTTATCTGTATATTTACATCTCACTCTACCCATATACAATCACAAAATTATTATCTGCCCTGTAGATAGCAACACAAATATCAAGATAATATGGATCTTTATAAAATTTAGTCTCCAAAAATCACTTACTCTTCAAAAAATGATAAAGAAATAAAGTTGGAGTATAGAGTGTTTTATTGATATTCAAATACTGCTGTTATATTTTATTATATGTGTATATCATTACATTAAGATCTTATAAAACTAATATAGTTGTTTGGGCAAAGCTTACACTCTGGTTTTTATACCTAGAGGCCAGAAGTTGGTAGTGAAAATAATTAAAAAGAATTTGTGATTTCAAATTATATATCCTCAAAATTATAAATTGCCAATAATTTTATTATCCTTATCTAAAGTGCACTGTAACCTGTCCATTATTTTAGTTTTGTAAAATAATTAAGCAGCAGACAAAAGGAAAATTGTCAAAGATAACTATAAAATTTAAACCAACGATATGAACTTATAAGAAATTAAACTTAGTTCCAAACATCAAGAACAGCAGATAAAGCATTTACACTGAGGGTTGATCCATATCTTCACATATGCACACCCTCTCCTCAGCACAATTAGGAATAATCCCTGAGCACAGAAGCACAAGTAAGCCTTTAGCACCACTGAATGATACAAAGAACAAAAATGAAATTCAATATAAATTCAATGATATATGTAGAATGGGTAAAAAGAGATTACTTTATAATTTTTTAAAAAATTAAGGAGAACTTTATGTAGAAATGGTAAAATATTGAATGTATGAATATTTATTCACTAGAAATCAGAATTCTTAATGACTGTTCACCAAATAAGACCCAAATAATACATGAGAAAATTAAAAATATACAAAGATAGTATAATTGGCAAATGGTATAACTTAATCTCAGGAAAAATACTAATTAAGTATAAAATATTTAATCATATGGAAGATGTTCTATGTAAAATCACCTGACAGGACTGAATTGACATATCTTGTACAATTCACCAATAATATCAGAATACACATTCTCTCCTGCCAAATATACATGGCATAATTCACTATTTTTATCTAATAACTGGGAATAAAATAAATGTCAAAACATCAAAAAATGTCTTTCAGTTTTTATGTCCATAATGATGTAAACTACTAAATCAATGTCACAGAGATAAAAGTTGCTAAGCACAGGGAAAATTATATCTTTAAATGGATTTTTTTTTTCAAATAAAGAACAGACTATGCTTAACTAAAATAAAAGGTATATCTTAGTTTGGAGATTTGTTAAAGCAGTGCTAAAAGGAAAAATTGTAGCACTAAATGCTTATGTTACAAACCAAGTTCTTATATAAGCCAATGTCATGCTCTAGAAACTAGAAAATAATCTCAAGCAGATATGAAAATTCAAATATTAAAAATAACATCAGAAGCCTCTTGAATATAGGAATGATAGAGAACAATTAACAAAATTAAAGGTGAGTCTTTGAAAGTTATCAAATTATTAAACTTTTTCAAGACAAAAAACACACAGATCAAAACTATCAGGAACAAGATAGAACATATCACAAATGCTGCAGTTAATATTAAAATGAATTATTTTTTTTTTTTTTTTTTGGTTTTTGGGCCACACCCGGTAACGCTCAGGGGTTACTCCTGGCTATGCGCTCAGAAGTCGCTCCTGGCTTGGGGGACCATATGGGACGCCGGGGGATCGAACCGCGGTCCGTCTCCTAGGCTAGCGCAGGTAAGGCAGGCACCTTACCTCCAGCGCCACCGCCCGGCCCCTAAAATGAATTATTATAGAAAACTTTGAACTCATAGTTTAATACTTGGATAAAAATGCCTTGAAAAATCATAGACTATCAAAGCAACCAAAATGATATATATGTTAATATACATAGTGAAATAAATATATTATCTGATTATAAATCTAAACAATTAAAGTAGTTATATAGATTTCAATGGTAAACACTATAAAACACTTAAAATATTTAGTTCACAAAATAGTAACTTTCAAATTAGAGAGAACACGTGTGAACTCATTTTACTATGCAAGTATTACTATATAAAAATCAGAGCAAAATGAAGGCTGGACAGACAGCTCACAAGTCTGAGCACATGGTTTGTTACAAGAAATCCAATTTTGATCTGTAGCTTTGCAAATCCCCCAAGTATCACTGATAACAAAGTAAGAGCTCAGAATTGAGAGTAGCCCTAGGACTGTTCTGTGAATTCCCCAAATAAATACAGAAAAGTAAAATCCAAAATGCTGCAATAATAAAATGAAGAAAAGCATCAATGTATCTTCCCAACAGGCCCAAAATTCTTCACTATATAAATCAAACCATTAACATACTAAATTATATGCCAATATTCAATGCTTGCTTAACATTCAAAAATCAATATGTACTACCACAGAACAAAATAATGAAAAAATATCATGTGATGAGATAAATGAACATAAAAATTATTGACAAAATCCACAATGCATTCATGATAAAAAGAATCTATAATAAAACACATGGTAATTATTCAGTTTGATACAAATACATTACAAAGAGCTATAGCTATCATCATATTCAATGATGAACATTGAATATTTTTCTTCCAAGTTAAGGATCAGGATACTCTTCCTAAATTTGTATGATCTTCTGAGATTCAGGACAAAGAAGTCTTGCTATTCTTTTTTTTTTTTAATTTGACATAACATGTAGACTGAAGAGACAGATTTACATACTTGCTTTGCATATAGCTGACCCTGTTTTTAATCTCTAGGGCCACATAACTACCTTCCAGCAAAGTGAGGAAAGATCCCTAAGCAGAGTCCAGATTAAACTGAGCACAGAAGACGAGGCTTCATATTTTCTTTTAAAATAAAGTAAGTAGGTGGATTCTAATAACAACAATCGATTAAAAATAAAAATCATTTAAGTTTGAGAAGAAATAATGCTTACTTTATTCATAGACAAAGAAAAATATTTTTAAAAACCGAAATAGAAAATTTTTAAAAATCATTAAAAGACACATAAACCTAGCAAGTAATATTGAAAACGAAATGAAGCAGGCAATACACACAATTTTAATGTACCTATATATTAAAAAAGGAAACAGAAACTAAAACATTATTTAGAAATGCCCCCCAAAAGTAAAATTTCCTTAAAATATTTTATAAAAAATACTTAGGAAAACATGCACATGAACAATTTATTACACATATAACATTTTTATATTGATTGCTAGAGTTGGCCATTTCTCTCCTCTTCTCATGGAAGGATAAAGTTGATTGGAATTGTCTATAACCGTGTTGTAAGTTAGGTTTGGGTAATATCCTATTGGGGTAATCTCTAATTAGGACCTTCTAAGTAATAAATTAAAATTTTTTGACTATAATTTACAGGAGTTTTTATAGATTAAGATTACTATTGTTAGGGAAAGGGACTTGAATTCCTACTTCAAAATTTGAGTTTAGGTGTCTGAGCCTAATGGTTCAATGGGTACATTGTTGCCATAGCCCCCCCCACCACCACCCCCCACCCCCCCCCCCCGCTTGGTCTACAGGCATGACATCTGAATACCAGCAGGAGTACTGAGGTGCAGGCCTAGCCTCCTCCCTAAAAAGGGGATGTGTTCCTGGCAGACACTGCTGAGAAAAGGCCAGTTGTGCCCTAGGTTAGTACTTATCAGGATAGCACACAATGAACTTATTAAACAATTAATGAATTAATTAAATTAAAAAATTAATGAATCATTGAGAACTAACAATGCCAAGTACATTTAAAAAACCTATGTGCTTTTGCCCTTTGAATTAAAACAAGAACTGCTAGAACACACGTTACTTACCCTAACCTGCTAGAATAATCTACAATAATATTTTTTCATGTTGCTAGAATCTATAATAATATTTTTAAGCTGGTAGAATAAACAGTAAAATTTTTAGTCAGTTACTTAGTAATATGTAGGCTATGAAAATACTTGGTCCTTTAATTACTCTGCCCTCTTTTTACAATAGTTTCTTGGTATGACATTAATAGACAGTGGACTTTGTATTTTGTTGATTAATAGTTGATTAGCAAGAATCCTATCCAAGAGGAAAGAATAAGTATTTTTCTGATTCCTCTTTATGGTAAATGAAACTGATGACAAAATATTTATAAAATTCATACAATGTTTACATAGTTGTCTAATGATTGTGCTGATACATAATGTTTAGTCCTATGGCTATAAAACATGCCACACTAGATCTACCCAACTTCATACTACTGATAATTTCTTGCTTAAATATGAATCAGAACTCCCAAAAAATCGTAATCAGTCCCAAATACTCTTGAATGTCTTTGGTCTCTGAGTACCCACTCTTTGCCGACTTCTTTCGAATAACCCAGAAGCCCCTTTAAGTGCTGTCTGAATCAGCTCGTCTGCAACACATTGTACAATGACTAGAGTATTTGCCTTGCATGTGCCCAACCTCCTTTTGATTCCTTGAACCATATAAGAGTTCCAGAGCCTACGTGATCTCTGTGTGCAGAGTCAGAAATAAGCTCTGAACACCGCTGTGTGTTTCCTTTAAAAAAATAGTTGGTTTTTGGGTTTATTAATTTAATGGGTCTAGTTAACCACTTAGAAGAGAAAGAAGCTGGGTTAGCTATGAAGCTGTTGCACAGAAAGGTTGGTTCTCTCATCCAAACTTTAAAATTGTCAATGAATGGATGAGAATAGGAAATGAATAGAGTCAAAGAAATTGTAAAGAGGGGCCTAAGAGATAGTACAGTTGGTAGGTGTTTGCCCGATTTTATTCGGCATCCCATATGGTTCCCTGAGCTTTCTAGTGCAGAGCTCAGGAGTAACTGCCTGGTGTGACCCAAAATTAAAACCAAAACTATCCCCCCTCCAAAGTGTAATGTCTATTCTTCTATAGGAATGTGTGACCACCAGAAACATATTTGGATGGTGAGAGTTGCGGCTCAGCAGGATTTCTTGCCATAGGTGAGTCTTTGGTTTGAAATTAGGGGAAGAGAAAAGGGGAATTTATAATTAGGTCAAATCAATAGAAAAGTATTTATTTTGTGTAAAAGTCTAAGTATGAGACTGATTCTAGTCTTTTCCCAAAAAGGGACTCCACCATTCATAGGATTTAGGGATAACAGAGGGAGAATAAAAGAAGCTAAACTACATTTGGAAAGTGTTGTATGTTTGTTTGAGGAAGGTAGATTTTCTAGAGTGGTGTTGAGTTATTTATGTTTTTCTTTCTGAAAAAGGAGAGTTGGATCAAATAGGTTTGGAGATCCTTAGTAATTTCAATTAGTTGAAATACAACAAGAGAATCTAAACCTACAATTCTAGTATTCCTATAATGCAAGGGGATTAAATCAATTCTCCTTTAGTTTTTAAGATTATTCCTTAGTTATCACCTATATCCATCAAATTTGAAAATGATTCAGCTTTGGGGAGAAAGAATGGTAATATTTATCTGTGCTACCTGGACTAGAAGTGACATATTAAAGTATTCCTGAGATGTAAATGTAATATTAAAACAATCATATAAAAATAATTTTCAAGGAATACTTTTTATCATGAATCTTTTTTCTTTAATTCTTGATATATTATAGCATACTTTTAATGTTTAATTTTTTTACCTTAATGTCTTGAATTGCCAAAACCATTGGTCATAGTTTGGGACATAATTAGGTTTAAGGTCAGATATGTATCACACATTAAAGCTAATTATGTCCCAAACTATGACAAAGAGTCAGTGGATCTCAGCTTAAGTAATTTCACAAAACCCATGGAGAGAAACATACTGCCAGGATTCCTGGAAATATCAGACCATGGCCTGGAATTTTTCTCAGCAATCCCCTGCTACATATAATCTCTCTCTCTCACACTCACACTCACACTCACACTCACACACACACACACACACACACACACACACACACACCTTTCATTGTTGACATGTTTTCACATCCTATTATTGGGTCTTTACTTAACCCTACCAGTGACTAAATTCCTTCTCTGGCTCAGGAGTTCCACTGACTCTTAGAAACCAATATCTTTGCTTAATTGTCCATCTAGTCACTGTGGACTCATCTGTTTTATAGGAATAGTGCAATGGAAATATGTAGATGCTGAAAACCCAACCCTGTCCCTTCACAGAGTATGAAGGACAGAGGAAAGGAAGAAGGCATCTCCTTAGTGGTAGAATTGAAGTAGCCAGAAAAAGCAAAAAAAAAAAAAATCTTAAAGACATGCTAGAAGTAACCAGGGGCATGTGAAGGCAAGAGAAAGATATGACCAGCATAAGAAACTCACATCAACCTGAATGGCTATTTCAGGGACCCAGCATGTTTCTTTCTGGCTAAAGACTTTTCATTCTTTTGGTGGATGTGGTTCCCAGACAAAGAGCAGGTGCCAGGTGACCATTCATTGATGCCTATATGTCCTTTCACTTTGATGATGCAACTCTAGAAAGATGTTACCATATTTCTCCCCCCCCCAAAAAAAAAAACCATTACAATAGAATAGAAATTATATTCTCCATATCAAGGCTCACTTTTTCTGAGTTGGGTTCTCTCCACTCTAAAGAGCTTTCGATCCATTCCTACTATACATGAAAACTTTGAGAGTATTAACAATAACAATAAACAAAGACTGTTTTGCTACTTGCTCAGCACTCCAGGCTTTCCAATCACTTAGTCTGCCCCTCAAATTTACTGGCATTCCCCATTTACATATGGCAAATTTAATCATGAATCTTAACAAAAATCTAGAGCAAAACATTATGCAGATAAACTGCTGATTGTACTTCTAGACAGGGTCTGATAATTTAATCATAAATTTATTATTATTATTAGCATTGTGGTAAACTTTGGATATAAACATGTTGCTTTTAAAGAACGTTTCCGGTTAAAGGAAACAAAAGCTTTAGTAGTTATACTATTTCAGTAATTTATAACTTTTTAGAGCTTGGTATTTCTAAATGTTCCATATAAATTTCAAAGCAATTAAGAATTGGTGATAAGATGTTCCTTTGAGGTAAATTTCATTAAAAATTACTAAAAAAGAAATAATAAAATTTAAATTTAAATTATCAGGTTAGTAGGAATAGACTTGAAATTTAACCATGTCCTGTATATAATATTATGGAAGATATTTTCTCTTGATTATGGGTAATTAGTTAGCAGGTCTATAATTGGAGTTTAGTAAAGATTATATCAACATCTATTACTTTTTCAGCAAGTGGAATTTTTAATTTTTGGATTAATGTTAACATTTTAAAACTAGCATGCAAATGTATTTCAGCACTTTGTCACCAATTAATAAAAATGTAAAGTTACTATAATTACTCTGAATTAACTCAGTTTTGTAATCACAATAATTATGCTTTGATTATGCTTACCTCTATGTTTCAGTGAGAATAAAAGAAAAATCAATTCTCCTACATTGCTACTGCTGTTTGTACTACTCCCAGCAATGCTCAGGGCTTACTCTTTAGTCTGTGCTCAGGTATCACTTCTGGCACTATTCTAGGGAAACAAATGGGGTGCTTGGGATTGAATAAAAGTCAATATGACCATGGCAAATGCCCTTTCCAATATAATATTTACCAAGACCAGAAAGGATATATATAATATATACATAATATTATATATTTTGTTTTTGGGGCCACACCTGGTGATGCTCAGGGGTTACTCCTGGTTATGCTCCCAAAAATCTCTCATGGCTTGGGGGACCACATGGTATACTGGGGGATAGAACTGCAATCTGTCCTATGTCAGCCACTTAAGGCAAATGCCCTACCACTGTGCCACTGCTTCAGCCCCAGAAAAAAAAATATTTTAAACAAGAAAACATTTAGAGAAAATATACTAAAATCTTAGTAATAGTAATCTTACTAATAGTAGCCCTTATTATTAAGGTAATCTCTATTACCTTGTTCAATGTAGTTAGTTAAGAATGGCATAAACTCCACTCTTGGCAAGTTGACCAAGAAGATGCAACAACTAAAAGCATGTACAAGTAAATTATATATGAGAGAATATAAGGTATTTTTAGTCCAAGTCAACATACAATAAATATCTAAAGAGAAATAGTCAAAAGGTTGCCTGCTTGAAAAAGTATAATTGTAACTGTAACAGTTGGCAAAGAAAATAAAAAATAATAGCAGATTATAGATATCTGACTTGCTAGCTAATGTATAGTGATGCTATTAATTAGTGGTTAGAAAAATAAGTAGTATAATGCCATCTTTTATATACTGACTGCAAATGTATAGAGCACTTTAGTAAAAATGTTGGTAAATAAAAAACAAATGTGCAATCATAATGCAACTTTACATGGGAGCAGAGGAAACAGCTATTCCAGACATTAATTTTGGTCAACTGGTCATTAAATCTAGAATGAATATATGATACAAAATTGTAGTGAATATAAAATACAACTTTTCCTACAGTGTGAATAAAACTTGCTCGCAAAGTTACATGTATATACTTGTGAGAAGATTCTCCACGGAATTTCATGTGTAATTGTGAGTTCCTAGAAACTTGTGGGTATAGTAGAGAGTAGAGCTGTGAAATGAAGATTAATGAATGATGGAGTTTAATAAAGTGATAAAATATAAAAATTTAGATGTACATGTGCAGTGATTACAAATAATACATAAAAATAATAAAATAGCTATCATCCTAAAAATTAAAGTTATCTTATATAAATAATAAATAATAGTAAAAATTACTTACTAAAATGTATTTCCTACCTTGTAGTCATACAATAAACTAGAAGAGTTCTGGATCCTACAAATGTATAACTGCACCTGCATTCTTATTTATTTTAATTTCTCTATAAACAACAACCCATGATAAATATAGTTAAATCATTGTATTTATGTGTTGCATTAAATAATTAAAGATGGATCTGGATGGTGAAGGATGGAGGGATTCTTATTTTACACCCCAGGCCATGTTGCTCAGCAACCCTCATTCAGCTGGGGGGGTCCCAGGTTTAGGTGAATGGCGGAATCAGACTCATCCAGAGACAGGCATCAGGAAGTATCAGCTTTATTCATGCCCTATTCACCACATGTGTGGCCTATATCATAACCTTTCAAGCATTCAGCCATTCTTAGCTAGCCCTGCCTCTTAACTCCTTTCAGCCATCTTCCCTTTGGACTCCATGCTGGCCAAAGACCAGAAGCGAGAGAGTCCAGAGCCAGAGCGCCCTAATCCCCTGGGTCAAAGGCTTTATCTACCTTTTCCAAGACCCCTCCCAGGAATGGGCGGGGTCTTGCAGGTAAGGTCAAGTTACCTAGGGAGAAAGGGTGGGGGATGAGGCTTCATTTATGTAACACATTCAAAATACCTTGGTGTCCATCATAAAAATGTACTGACTTAATTTGTTAATTATATTTCCCCTCAATTCTTACCAAACCTGTCAAAGCTTTCCCCGATTACTATAACTCCCATAAATTTAACTTCCTAAGATTTTTATTAACATTTATTCTCCTTTATTACCAACTGTTATTACATGATACTTCTGTTGTTACTGATTTTTATACCAAATTAATTTTTATCTAGACAAATTTCCTAAGTATAAAGTTCATGAGCTATGAGTTTATGAATTATGAGTTTATGGAGAGATAATATAGGATTAGGGAGCTTGCCTTACAAGGTTGAAGCATTTTCAGTCCTAATTACTACATACTATCTGCTGAACATGATTGAGAATAATCCCTAAATCAAGAGAGAGTCAAAAGAGACTTGGTATAGCACAAAGTATGGCCCAAACTCACTCTGACTCCACTCCTTAAAAGAAAGTTTTATTCTACAACCACCTGAATAGATGTCACCTAGAAGTTTTTTAGACACATGTTATTTCAGGATCCTCTAGTGACAATTGAGTCAAATTTTGAGGCTTATCTAGGACATATATTAGAGTTTTTAGCTCACTGAAATAAAGTTTGTTGGTCAGCTATAAGATATCCCGGTTATTTCTAGTTACCCAGTTTTGGTATCAGTTTACTTTCATAATCTTGTATACAAACCAAATACTTCTATGTTTTCTAAATAGGTCATATTTCAAGTTTCCAAATACTTATGAATTTTGAGAGAGCACAGTAAAGGAGGAAACACTATACAGTTGACACTAGTGTGCAATTACTTTCTATTTTTTTAGAATTTTACATTACATATTTAAAGAACCAGACAGAACAAAACACAAAAGTTGACATAGATTACATGATATGTGTATTGTCTTCTCATGTAAAAATCCCAAAAACCTAATAACTATAATTTTGTGCACTGTCTAGTGTGCTTACACACATATACACATGTTTTTTTAGTCAAAATCTATATTTTAGTGTTTAGAATTCCCACAAAAAGTTCTTAAATCTTTTCATTATTGACTGAAGTCAGAATCCTTTTTATTTGCATTCTTGTAGTCTTTAAGAAAGCAATACCATTGTCTGAATTATCTTCATTTACTGCATTTATTTTTTATGACTAATATAGAAGTAACTTGAAATTTATAATAATCGTTCCTCTAATGTGAAGTTCATTTACTTGATAGTTTAATTCTAAATAATCAGTCAATGGTATTTACTGAGAGTTTACAAATATTTCCACTAAATTTTGTTCAATTAATATCTTTAAAGCATGCTTTTTAGCTTTCAAAATATTGCTCCATAGACTGTTAATGATTCATATTCAGGAGTTTTTTAAAGTAATAAGAACTATTGTTTAATGAATAAAAATAAATTATGTTTTTCTCTGAGTGATGACCATATAATTTTAAATTGCCAATTTCTTTCTTCTATTAAAAATGTCTCAATGAATAAAATACTTATAACTATATTACTAAAGAATATGAATAAATAAATAAATAATAAAAACAATAAAATAAATAACAGTTAAACTTACAGTTTTATTACTAAAGATTCAAAATATATTAAATAATAATGAGTTTACTAAAATTCAGAGAGGTTGATATAATATATAAACTGTTGAGTGCAATGTTGGATTTCATTGTGAAATTTAAAAAAATGTTGATTTCAAAAAAGCAAAAAATCACTTTCAATATTTTTTTCAGAGGTGAGGGGCAAACCAGCTATGTTCAAGGATCACACATAGTTCTGTGCTCAGGGATCATTCCTGATGGTATTCTGGGGACCCTATGGGATCTTGGAACATATAAGTTAAATACACTAAGGTTTTACCATCTTACTATCCTCAATACATTATATTTCTCAAAATATTTATTTTTCAAATAAAAATTTACATCTTGTTGATCAACGAAAATACAGATATACTTTCTCATTTCATCACATGATAACTTAGTCTTAGTGTTTCCTTGATAACTAGAAATTTTATTTTAGTATCCAATCTGTATCTAATTTAGGCAAAGCATCTTATATTTGGAAAAAAATAGCAAAAAAGAAGTATCAACTAGCCATATGTGGCTACTAAATTTAATAAAGTTTTATTAACTTTTAATGCTTTAATAGTACTAATTATACTTAAGTGTTTAGTAGTATCTGTATATTGTTAGTATTCTTTTACAATGCAGACACAGATCATTAGTATCATCAAAAATAACTCTGAGTCTCTCTCGGTCAATTCAATACTAACAGGTCTACACAGACATGCACATCATAAAGAATTGTTAAAATAATTTTTACAAATTTATAATATTAAGTAGCCTGATCAAAGCCATTGCACAGATAGCAAGGCATTTGCTTCCATTGTCAGCCCACATTCAATTCTGGGAATTTCATAGGTCCCCTGAGCACTACAAGGAGTAATAGCTGAGCCTAGAGTATAGTTGGCCTTTTTATCGCCATGTGTGGTTCCCCAAAGTTAAAAAAAAATGAAGAGGTACCTGTGCTTAGTTAAATAAGACAGGAGAAGGATATATGCTAGGTAATCCAACTCATATAAAATATATAAATAATTGAATAAAACAAATTAATAATTTTAATTAAAAACATTACACTGAAAACAGAACAGGGAGTGGCAGGGATATGGGTTTAGACAGCACACAAGTATCTATTGCAATGATGAATGTGTCTAAAATGGTGGTGTCACTGGAAAAGCATCAACTTTTTACAACAAAAGCAATCAGCACAATAATAAAAATGAAATATTAAAAATAAGTAACAGAAAAAATTGTGACTATAAAGTTTAGCCAAAGTATTAGACAGCATGTAGCACTGAGAACCATGTCATCTAGTCATAAAAAAATTAATGAAGAGCTATTGAGGTCTGGTCTTTTAAACACAATCAAAGTGCTATAGGATACTCATTAGCTTATAAAGTTAACTTTGTACATTAACTATACATTCATTAAATTCAATTATATTTAAAATAAATTTTAAAATGGTTCACATAAAGCATAAACTGTACAATACCTAGTATTATTATTAATATCTCAATATAATCTACTTATCAGACTCATCTCAGTTGCAGGCATATAAATGCATATACTTATTTTGAATAAAATGCTTGACATTTACTTTGGATGATGTTTTATATCAATCGATATTTAAATATATATTATATGAGTATCATAGTTATTTATTATGCATATGATAATAGTAGCCTTGCTAAATTATATAAAGTATCCATGTTAATATTTAGGAATATTCATACTATTTGACAGGCTACAACATTTTATTTTTTCTCCAACAGCGTGGCAAATTCATTTTTCTCCTCATCATTGCCAATACATTATTTTGAAACTCAGACTAAATTAATCAATATTAAAGCTATGGGATTATTTATTCATTTTCATCATTTTTAAACTTCTCTTCAATATTAGATTGAAAATAAGTTTATTAGTTAATATGGCGTTCTATTCCCATAATTATAGAATCTCCAATTAATAAATTCTCATCTAAAGAATTACTTTATATTTTTCATGTCAAAGGATAAGAAAAATAATGAAACAAGTAAATAGCCATATTATCAATGTGCTATACAATGACTTTGATTTTGTTTGAATGTAATGATTTACAATTAATGTAAGAAGTCTGCTAAAGACGACCATGTTACAGCTCTGAATGTAAAATCTCTGGGAATACATTATTAATATTTAGTAAAATCTGTAAGGAACAGTTTGTGTAACATAAGAAGTCTTCACTGGTTGCTGGAGAGATAGTTCAGTGAGTAGGCTGTTGCTTTGAACAGGGTCAGCACAGGGTTGATCTCCAGTAACCACTATGGTCTTCCAAATACCACCAGGAGTGATTTCTCAATACAGTGTCAAGAGTTACACCTAAGCACTGCTGGGTGTAGCTCAAAAACACAAATTTAAATATAAGAATCATTCAAAAATGTTAACTGCTCTGATTTGAGTCTATCTGCTCTTAGTAGCCTATAAAGCAAGAGGAAGCCAGAATAAGATATATGAAAAAACTTTTGTGAAAGTTTAAATAGAGGGATAGAAATGGTGAGTAAAACAATATCATGCAATATAAGATGTAATGTAAGGGAGAAATCTGAGAGAATTTAAAATAAAATTACTATGGCAGTGATTTTCTTTTCTAATTTGTGACACTCACACTCTAGGCTAAGCAACAATGAATCTAGGAGGCCCATAGCATATAACAATATAGCTTGCAATGTTCTTAAAGTCTCTGTTACACATTCTTTATTATTTTTCTATTAAATCAATTTGGAATGTGAATGATTTGATTTCAGTTGGTGTGCTTTTGAAACTCAGTTGAAAAAAGTAAGTTTAATGTGATGACAATTGAAAAAGGAATGAAAGGGCAGGAGAGATAGCATGGAGGTAAGGCATTTGCCTTGCATTCAGAAGGACTGTGGTTCAAATCCCGGCATCCCATATGGTCCCCCGAGCCTGCAAGGAGCTATTTCTGAGCATAGAGCCAGAAGTAACCCCTTAGCACTGCCAGGTGTGACCCCCCCCCAAAAAAAAAACAAAAAACAAACAAACAAAAAAAGGAAAAAGAAAAAGGCATGAAGGTCTAAGTATCAATATTTTACTTGTCTATGTCTGAGAGTGTATGCTGCTTGATACTTTGCATACAATCTACTTCAGGTCTAGTATTTTAGCTTATTTAGGACAGTTCTGTCCTATAATCTATTTGTCTGATCTAATTGTAGTGCTTTTCTTCATTATAAGAATGTTATTGGTTTTATGGCTAATTATATGATCAACATAATTATAGAAATAGAGTTCAATTTCAATTATTGCTTTAAAATTAGGATTACTAATTCTAGTCTTTTATAAGATATAGTTATTACAAGTTTTATTAAAATTACTTCTATTTTATAAACTATATAGGATTAAAATATATCTGTAATTGAATAATAACATTTAAATCTGCTTTCAGTACTTAATAGGAATACAAGATTTATTCTAGAGTAATATAGACCTGAAAGTTTTCTCAGAATATCAATGCCCTCATACACAATACAGTATGCAATTATACATAATATATTATGTAAAATACACTACTTTCAAATATTTTTAAAAATTACAAAATTTAGGTTGTACAGCAATTTAGTGATGTCTGATATAATGTAGTATACATATTTTTTGCTTCTTTTATTTTTGGGGGAGTGTGGTATACCCAACAATGCTCAGTGCTTATTTATTTGCTCATGTTTATTCTGCACTCTGGAATCACTACTGGAATGTTTAGGAAACCATACAATATGTTAGTAATTAAATCCAGTTATGACATATATAAAAAATGTATCTTACCTGCTATACTATCTTTGTATCTATAAGTTTCCTTTTTAACCATTTATTAGTATATGCCTATTGGACAATTAGCATTTAAAATGTTAATTATTCTGATTTACTCTATGCTTTCATTAAATATTCTAATAGATAAAAATGTATGTATGTTGATATTTTAACAAATTTATTGTGTGATGGTCAGTTATATTTATTTTTCATTTGATCTCTGGCATGCCTAATTGGTAAAATTGATTTTTACAAATCAATTATGTCAACATATCTATGCAATATAAGTAAAAATATTTACTTCTGAGACTCCTTAATTATGAATTAGTTCTTTAAAAACATGGTAAAATGTATTCACTTCTGTAAATTTTTTCTTTGGAAAAAACTAGAGAACAACAACACAAACAGTTCTTCCATTGTTTTTGGCCTATTTTTCTTATTAGTTAAAATATATTATTTTCTCATAACATAATTTACCAATACATTCAAGAATATAATTGTTTCAGGTATTCAATGATTTAATACCAACCACTGTCAGTGTCACTTTCTCTCTACCAATGTCCCCATTTTCTCAATCACTGCCCCAGTTTGTCCCCTTGCAGCCACAAATTTATTTTACATAGTTTGTTACAATACAAAAGCAAATGGAATTGTAAAATTTATGTCAATATTAGTAAATTTTTGATATTTGTTATGTATTACAATGAAGTTAATAAAGTCATTGAGAATTTTCTGGGCTAGTTTGTGCTAGATGAGTCTTATTGGGCTATTTAAACTCATTGATTTCCATGGTATTCTATAAAACTTTTTCAGGAAAATTATAGTAAAAATGTAATCCTAACTTGGTTTAGAATACTGTGAAATTTTGAGGTATTTTTCAGCTACCTATATGACCACACAGACCAAGATAAACACATCTGTTACAATTTAGTGGCTTGGGAATTAAGTAAGGTTCATGTGTGGAACTGGGTTATTTTTGTATTAGAAGGTGTTGGTTGGCTGTGGGCTCTCTGTCTCTGGATATAAAAGGAAATTTGTCTGTCCTCACTCAGAAAAGAGATTTTATTTTCTTCAATTAATAATAAAGGCCATCACTTGGTTGTTTTGTTTTTTTTGGGGGGGGTGTAGCATTATTCTTTTGTTGATATAGTCATTAATAGAAGCTCTTTCTAATCTATGAAAATAAAGCCAAATTGCAAAATATGTAGTCCCAACAATGGGTTCCAGTGGCAGAGTGCAGGTCCTTACTAGATAATCTCTTGATATACTTGATCCCGTGTACTCAGTTCACCATGTATTTCTGGCTTTTACTCTCATAGAAAGATTCAAATAGTGTTCCTGTTATAATATACCTACCACTTTACACATATGTACCAAGGGACATTTATCAGCTTTTAACTTCCTCATCTAACACCAGAAATATCTGTAATAGATGGCAAAATTATACATATAGCTTATAAACGAAAGATAACGAGTTGGACATTATTATACAAGTGCACATGTGCATTTTGGAGAGTTGCCAATGAGCTCTCACAGTATTCCCCTCCTCCACTCAACAGTATTTTTGAAGACAATATTAATAAATTCTACGTAAGGATGTAGTGTTCATCTATATGGTTTATAACATATTTAAGGCACACTGTATTCAATATACAATTGAAAACATCTACTTTACCAAATAAACTTGTTTACTACATTCACCATGCCAGATATTACCCAATTAATGTCTGTAACAGGGAATTTTAAATATGACAGAGCTAATGTAGGTTACAAGAGAACTAAAGAAGTGTTATAGCATAGAGGTTCAATTTTATGTAGTCATTTCTGAATTATGAATTTGACATTCATTAGCTATTTGGATGTGTTAGGCCTTTCAGTCATATTGAATCTGTACTATTCCATCTGTTCCTGTTACTGTTAGGAATGGGAGCTGTAGCAGAGGAGACAAAAGGCAGTAGGAACTGGAAATCTGGTAAGCAGTTTCTCCAGCAATTTCAGCATTGACTAAAGCAGGGTATCAATAACAGAGTCTTCTCACCCCTTCAAGCACTTCAGCTGGGGCTTTATATACCCCTGAGCCAACTATCATTCTGTGGCATTTACAAGGGGTAGGCTTTTGGTCACTGATGTCTTCACCCTTAAAATGATAGTAATACTCTTATAGCTAGCCAGGGGCCATACATGTCTCTTTCCTTATAATCCATTTCAAAATAAATTATATAGATGATGATTAGGTGCATGAAAAAATGTTCAATATCACTAATTGTCAGATAAGTCATAACTAATGAATTTCATCAGACAATAGTAATATATATATATATATATATATACACCTATATATTTATGTCAAAAAGTACCAAAATAAAGTAACTAATTTATCAGAGGATAGCATAATGTGTAAGATGTTGGTCTTACAAGAGGCCAAAGAAAATTTGATCCCTAGTTCCTTGCATGGTACCTTTAGTGTGCTACGGTCATAATCAATCTCAGAGTGAGGAGTAAGCCCAGAGTATTTTCTGGTGTGACTCCAAAATAAAAAAATAAACATAAAATATATAAAAATAGTTATAGGAATTTGGAGAATAAAGAACCATAATTTCCTATTGAAGAGTGGAAACTTCTTTAACCTATATGAAAAAGTATAAAAAATTCTCAAAAATGAAAATTAGAACTCCTCCCACACTCGGACACTTTGAACTATTATCTCTCCCTATTTAACCCTCTTTACTCTCAGTTCTTAACTCCTTAGGAACCGAGACTCTCCACCTTTCACCTGACTTTCAAAATGCAAGGACCCCCTCTCAGCCCTTCATGTCTCACCAAGGCAAGAAGCTACAACCATCACTTTTGCTAACTCATTTTATATGACCCTTTATCTTCACACACACACCCTCTCATCATGGACTGGAGCATGCCATTGGACTTGTCAAGGGAACTCAACTTAGTCCTCATATGATTGGACTTTGACCATCCAACCCCAAACCCTGGATCCCAACTTTAAAGCTGACACATTTCCTCACAACAGCACCAGGAATCAATCCCTGCCCCCCAGGGGGAGTCTCTAATCCAGCTCGGCTCCAACTTGTGCCAGTGTATGTACATACAAAATTCTGGCGACGAGGAAACTGTAACCACTTAACTTAAATGCAGGTCATCCCACCTCATCACCTAAAGGTGAGATGAAATCAGAAGACACTCCATCCTTTGATCTGTGCAAAAACCAAAATCACTAAATACAGAAGATGGACTGCAACCACAGTGACTGAGCAGAACTTATGGAACCATAAAGGAAGTTCCTATCCTAGACCTAGTCCTAGGACCTGTGCAAAAACCAAGATCTCTAATTTTAGATGACTGACTTTGACAACCAAAACGGATCAGAATGTTCATGGGCAACATAGTTCTCAGGGTTTACAATAAACATGACTGTAGTCAATCCCATGACAGTATGCTTCAAGGGTGGAGAAACACTGTATTTCTTATGTCAAAGGAATTTTCTTTCTAATTTTCCCAAATCTTACTGTACCTATGCAAAAAAAATAAAAAAAAAGCTGATCACACCAGTCCCCCCCTTCACTTTGTTTTTTCCTCTTTTTTTCCTTTCTTTTATTAAATTTTTATGCATAGCCTCTTAACAGAGTCTCCACTACACTTTTTTTTTTTTCTTGAACAGAACCATAGAACATGAATCACCTTGTTCTTACTCATAAAGAAAAGATAAGTGGATGGTAGGTACCAGAGGCAAGCAACCCTGGAACAATGAGTGGAAATAAAAAAAATGATCAAACCTAAATACCAAACCCAAGGTCAACAAAAATATAATCAAGATACCCAACCTAAAATAAGTTCTACACGGAAGAGACCTGTTATGCTGGCATCGAGGGGGCTAAAGGGAAGCATACTGAGAATAGGGAGGTGGGAGGTCATCACTGGTGGTGGAAATTGCCCTAACTATCACTCTGTACCTTAAATATAACTGTGAAAGACTTGTAATTCACATTGGTCTCAATAAAATAAAAAGCATGGAAACTTCTTTAATCTACATACAAAATGTATAAAAATTTCTCAAAAATAAAAAATAGAACTGCCTAATAATTCAGAAATTCTACTTTTTTGTATATATCACATTATAAAAATCATTGATTTAAAAATATTTGCACTTCTATCTAGGAGGTTCTACTTAAAAACAAACTATACTGCTTGTGGGATTACAGGATTTCTTTGTTTCTATCTTATTTGGTATATGCATTTTCACTTATTGGATGGAATTAAGTTTGAATGTATCACCTTGTATTGGTGCTGAGACCGATGGTTTCACCTTCCACGTGTGACATTTTCCTTCAGATTAAAAACTTGTAGAGGTAGTTTTTAGATGGTAGAGTAAGTCACCTTTTACATTTTTCGGATCTCCTGGGAGCTGGTGGCTCGAAGTGGTGTCTTGACAGGAGCGAAAAGTAACATAGGGATTCTTCAAAATCTCTCTCTCTCTCTCTCTCTCTCTCTCTCTCTCTCTTTCTCTCTCTCTCTATCTATCTATCTCTAAGATTAAAAACTTGTAGTGGAAGTTTTTAGATGGTAGAGTAAGTCACCTCTTACGTTTTTCGGATCTCCTGGGAGCTGGTGGTTTGAAGTGGTGGCCTGATAGGAGCAAAAAGTAACATGGGGATTCCTCAAAAGTGCTCTCTCTCTCTCTCTCTCTCTCTCTCTCTCTCTCTCTCTCTTTCAATTATTTTCCAGACCACCAGCTGATTCCAGACCCTAGTCTCTCTAGTGTTCTGGTGTTGGAACTTCAGAACTTATAGATATAGAAGGACTTATAGATAAAGAAGGAGAAAGAAATAAAGATAAAGAAATCTGATATATGTGCAATAGAATATACTTACCAATAAATTAAGACAAAGTCTAACTTTTTTACAACATGATTATGTTGTCATACATCTGTAAAATCACTTTTTGCTTTTATATTTTCTGAAATAATTAGGACAAGTATTCTTAATTACATTAACCTGACCCTTAGATGTTTTACATTAAACTCAACTAATATAAGTGGCAGAAACTGTAGCAGAGAACTAGAAGCTTGACTGGCTCAGTAAGATCAAAGAAGCTGCTTGACAAACCCTGGCCAAAATGTAGTTCTTTCCCATGACTCTTCTTTTTTGTTTGTTCGTTTGTTTTGGGATCACATCCAGCAGTGCTCAGGGTTTACTCCTGGCTCTATGCTCAGAAATCCCCCAGCAGGCTCAGAAAACCATACGGGATGCTGGGATTCGAACCACCATCCTTCTGCATGCAAGGCAAACACCTTACCACTGTGATATCTCTCCGCTCTCTCTCTCTCTCTGTTTTCTTGTGTGAAACTGTAAGCTGAGCCCTACAGATGGTGCCTGAACAGGGACATGAAAACTTCAAAGTGTTGGGGGGAGTAACAAATTCTTTGTGGTATTGCATAATGAAACTGAAATAACCATCTCAGTCCCCTCTTGCTATACTTAATGTGTTGTATCCTCTATTGGGGGATTAGCTTACATAATTCTCCTTCTGAGCTGTCTCATATTGCTTTGGAATGTTTACAAACATCTTTCAAGAAGAACTAAAAGTTCTTCCTTCAAGAAGAAAAGACTGCTTTTACAGTAGTCAAGAGTCCTTACTCAAAGGAATTTCCTAAGGCCAGTACTGGTCCCAGTGGTAAAAACAAAATCGCATTCATGATTTCTGACAACTGTGGTCAAGATACAGTAAGAAGAGTCCTTACTCAAAATACTTTCCTAAAGCTAGTACTGGACCTGGTAGGATACCTAAAATTGTGTTAAAAATGTCTAACAAATGCATGCAGAACACAGAGTCAAGAATTATCACTCAAAAAGACTCTCCCAGAATCAGTAGAGACATAAGTCAGAGTCAGATGAGCCATGCAGAGACAAATAAGTCAGTGCTGGCAATCCAAGTCTTAGGCACTGTTAAATGGTTCAGTGTTTGAAATGGCTATGGATTCTTTTTTTGTTTTGTTTTGTTTTGTTTTTGTTTTTGGGCCACACCCAGTAACGGTCAGGGGTTACTCCTGGCTATGTGCTCAGAAGTTGCTCCTGGCTTGGGGGACCATATGGGATGCCGGGGGATCGCCACCGCCGGGCCCCGAAATGGCTATGGATTCTTTAATAGAAATGACACTAACAAGTATATCTTTGTTCATGAGACATATATTCAAAGAAATAACTCCAGAAAGTCTTTTTTTGCAGTGTTGGGGATGGGGAGATTGTGTAGTGAAAGGACAGAAAGGTGTAGAAGCTTCTTTTGTTGTTGTTGTTGTTGTTGTTTGTTTTGATTTTGGGCCTACACCTGCTAGTGCTCAGGAGTAACTCCTGGCTCAGATAGCATTCCTGTCAGTCTCAGGGGAAGTTGTGGGAATCGGGAAATCAAACCAAGTCTGTCCGTTTTGTCAGGTGCAAGACAAAGGCACAAAAAGGCAAAAACAAACAAACAAACAAAACAAAACAAAAAACACTCTGCTATTACTCCAACCCCCCAAATGTGTGGCCCAAAAAGCAAACAAACAAACTAAAACACATTTGGTTTCTCCTGGCTCTGCACTCAGAAATTGCCCCTGGCTGGCTTGGGGGACCATATGCGATGCCAGGAATTGAACACACGTCTGTCCTAGGTCAGCCTCATGCAAGGCAAATGCCCTACCGCTGTGCTATGGCTCTGGCCCTGGTGTAGAAGCTTCTAACGTAATCAGATCAGGGGAAAATTCAGTACAAGGCAGTTGCTTTTCTCCTAACCTACATAGGTTTCATCAGTTCAACCTTTAGCCTTGCCCACCTGAGGCTTCCTCAGGTGTGACAGAGACAGACAGACCCCGGGTGCCTGCCAGCCAACCTTCTGCAGAAGGCACTTTGTGAGATGCTGGAGGCCCCTCAACTAGCTGCAGCCTTTCAAGGGGACTGATCAACTGTGTATGCACGGATGAGTATTTCTCTGTTTTGTAAGCAAAATATTGTCTCTATCTCACATCTTCCTTTTTGGTCTCAGAGCACTTCCCTCCTGTATCTTTTTATACTCACGCTACAAACTTAGAGAATTACGGATTACAACATGAATCAGCTTTTTTCAAGTGAATCTTTGACTGTGATTCTGATCAACAACCTCAATAGATCATCATCTCCTTTGACTGCTTTTCACTGACAGATTAATTTGTCAGCTGATCACTATCTGATATTTCCCCCATCCATGGGTCTTTTTAACAAACAAAAGTGGGAGAAATGTTGTATACACCTTTAAAATAACTTTACTCTTTCCTTTTACTTTTTGAGTTAATTAGCACAAGCACTCTTAATTACGTCAACCCTGACCCGCAGGTGATTTATAGTAAAGTCTGACAAATAAAAGTGGCATGGATTGTAGCAGAGAAAGCTGCTCAACACACCCTGGCTGAAATACACTTTCTCCTGTGATTCCATCTTGCTTCTTGTGCTCCTTTCTGCCAACCTGTGTATTCCAGGGATGGCACAAACAGAAACACATTGAGTAATTTGAACTGCAAATAATTGAAAACAAGCTTCAGGTGGCAGCAGTCATCTCCCAGGAAACCAGCCAACCAGTGAGCCCAAGAATTTACAACACACACACACACACACACACACACACACACACACACACACACACACGCACGCACGCACGCACACACACACACACACACACACACGCACGCACGCACGCACACACACACACACACACACACACACACTATTTCTCATGGTACGAATCAAAAAAGATATAGGAGGGGAATTTTTGAGGCTAAAAGAAAGGTGTTAAAGGGATAGAAAAAAGGTTTGCTTACAAGTTTTTTCCATCACTTTTTCTTTTTCTCATGCAGTTTTTCCCCATGACTTTCTCTGGTTTCTTATGTAAAACTGCAAGTTGAGACCCCCCGCCAGGATGAAATTGGAAAATGTCATTCCAAGTTAAAAAAAAAAAAACTTTTTAGAGATAACCTCAAACAATATATATCTAAAGATTAAAATCCAGGGAACAGTGACCAATAAAGGCAAATTTGTATGTTTTAACCTCAGTTCATTCGAACAAAGGTAGTAGGGATTGTTTTTTTAGTTTATTTTTTTAATTTAAAGAAAATGCATCATATAGTTGACATAACTAATCTTAGTATATACATTTGTTTCATGGTAAGGGAAAGCAAAGTTATTAAAAATAGAAAGAAAAACTAAAAAATGAAATGGGAGAGAAGAAAAAAAGAAAGTAAAAGTTCAGTAGCAAGTATATTTGTGAAATTGGGTTTTTTAAGAAACCAGGAATTAGAGAGATTATAACAATTTGCTAGTGTGCATTGTGTGATCACAGGGTATTGCTAAAGCATTTAAACTATCTCAGGGCTAGAGAGATGGCAAAGCAGGCAACATATTTTCTTGACATATGACATACCTGGGTTCACTACTCAATACTTCAAAGAGTCATTCCAGAGGCAGAAATATGATCAAAGCACCATCAGGCATTGACCAAAGACTGAACAAAAACTTGTTACCCTCCTGATGTCCTTGATTGAATGATTTATGTATATATGGCATTTAGTTTATCATCTTGAATGCTATATTTAAATAACAATTTACTACTACTTTTATTATTACTGTAATAAAATATGAAGAGGTAGAGTTTTTAGGGTCAGATAAATGCAAACTGGCATAGACATGATTGCATCATTAACAAACTCATCCATCTTAGGGTAGTGTCAGTTTTGACTAAGGAGTGAAATATATTCCTACTTGAATTAGGAATACTGTTGTACTGTAACTTGCTTTATGTTACTGTTAATATCATTCTGAGTAAAGTATGATATCAATCCACTTGAGTTTTACATATACCCATAATTAGAATTATAGCTTAAACTACTGTAGTATTTTTTCACTCTAAAATTCTAATATTTACATAAAGGGGAAATATTTAGCAATAATTATGAATAGTAAGATATTATTTGCAAGATATCAGGTCCCATGCAGATTATAGGAATATAAATAAAAGATATTTGATTCTTTTTATACTTGTATTTTAAACATATGAGTTACCTTACTGAGAAAAAGTGTGATCTTTGTTCATAATCCTTGGTGTCAATTATTAGAAAACAAACTGATGTATAATTTTCAAAAATGTATTAATTCTTAATCTTAAAAATATATTTATTTATATAATTACAACATCTCAATCATAAAATATTTTGGCATGTTAATTTAATTTTCTAACATATAAACAGCTCTTCCCATTATCAATTTGCCTCCACACTGATAAGTTTAAACTATTTTTTTTTTAATTTTTTTTTTTATTTAAACACCTTGATTACATACATGATTGTGTTTGGGTTTCAGTCATAAAAGGAACACCACCCATCACCAGTGCAACATTCCCATCACCCAAGTCCCAAATCACCCTCCTCCCCACCCAACCCCCGCCTGTACCCTAAACAGGCTCTACATTTCCCTCATACATTCTCAATATTAGGACAGTTCAAAATGTAGTTATTTCTCTAACTAAACTCATCACTCTTTGTGGTGAGCTTCCTGAGGTGAGCTGGAACTTCCAGCTCTTTTCTCTTTTGTGTCTGAAAATTATTATTACAAGGGTGTCTTTCATTTTTCTTAAAACCCATAGATGAGTGAGACCATTCTGCGTTTTTCTCTCTCTCTCTGACTTATTTCACTCAGCATAATAGATTCCATGTACATCCATGTATAGGAAAATTTCATGACTTCATCTCTCCTGACAGCTGCATAATATTCCATTGTGTATATGTACCACAGTTTCTTTAGCCATTCATCTGTTGAAGGGCATCTTGGTTGTTTCCAGAGTCTTGCTATGGTAAATAGAGCTGCAATGAATATAGGTGTAAGGAAGGGGTTTTTGTATTGTATTTTTGTGTTCCTAGGGTATATTCCTAGGAGTGGTATAGCTGGATCGTATGGGAGCTCGATTTCCAGTTTTTGGAGGAATCTCCATATCGCTTTCCATAAAGGTTGAACTAGACAGCATTCCCACCAGCAGTGGATAAGAGTTCCTTTCTCTCCACATCCCCGCCAACACTGTTTATTCTCATTCTTTGTGATGTGTGCCATTCTCTGGGGTGTGAGGTGGTATCTCATCGTTGTTTTGATTTGCATCTCCCTGATGATTAGTGATGTGGAACATTTTTTCATGTGTCTTTTGGCCATGCGTATTTCTTCTTTGTCAAAGTGTCTGTTCATTTCTTCTCCCCATTTTTTGATGGGGTTAGATGTTTTTTTCTTGTAAAGTTCTGTCAGTGCCTTGTATATTTTGGAGATTAGCCCCTTATCTGATGGGTATTGGGTGAATAGTTTCTCCCACTCAGTGGGTGGCTCTTGTATCCTGGGCACTATTTCCTTTGAGGTGCAGAAGCTTCTCAGCTTAATATATTCCCATCTGTTAATCTCTGCTTTCACTTGCTTGGAGAGTGCAGTTTCCTCCTTGAAGATGCCTGTAATGTCCTGTAGTGTTTTGCCTATGTGCTGTTCTATATATCTTATGGTTTTGGGGCTGATATCGAGGTCTTTAATCCATTTGGATTTTACCTTTGTACATGATGTTAGCTGGGGGTCTAAGTTTAATTTTTTGCAAGTGGCTATCCAATTGTGCCAACACCACTTGTTGAAGAGGCTTTCCCTGCTCCATTTAGGATTTCCTGCTCCTTTATCAAAAATTAGATGGTTGTATCTCTGGGGAACATTTTCTGAGTATTCAAGCCTATTCCACTGATCTGAGGACCTATCCTTATTCCAATACCATGCTGTTTTGATAACTGTTGCTTTGTAGTACAGTTTAAAGTTGGGAAAAGTAATTCCTCCCATATTCTTTTTCCCAATGATTGCTTTAGCTATTCGAGGGTGTTTATTGTTCCAAATGAATTTCAAAAGTGTCTGATCCACTTCTTTGAAGAATGTCATGGGTATCTTTAGAGGGATGGCATTAAATCTGTATAATGCCTTGGGGAGTATTGACATTTTGATGATGTTAATCCTGCCAATCCATGAGCAGGGTATGTGTTTCCATTTCCGTGTGTCCTCTCTTATTTCTTGGAGCAGAGTTTTATAGTTTTCTTTGTATAGGTCCTTCACATATTTAGTCAAGTTGATTCCAAGATATTTGAGTTTGTGTGGTACTATTGTGAATGGGGTTGTTTTCTTAATGTCCATTTCTTCTTTATTACTGTTGGTGTATAGAAAGGCCATTGATTTTTGTGTGTTAATTTTGTAGCCTGCCACCTTGCTATATGAGTCTATTGTTTCTAGAAGCTTTTTGATAGAGTCTTTAGGGTTTTCTAAGTAGAGTATCATGTCATCTGCAAACAGTGAGAGCTTGACTTCTTCCTTTCCTATCTGGATTCCCTTGATATCCTTTTCTTGCCTAATCGCTATAGCAAGTACTTCCAGTGCTATGTTGAATAGGAGTGGTGAGAGAGGACAGCCTTGTCTTGTGCCAGAATTTAGAGGGAAGGCTTTCAGTTTTTCTCCATTGAGGATAATATTTGCCACTGGCTTGTGGTAGATGGCCTTCACTATATTGAGAAAGGTTCCCTCCATTCCCATCTTGCTGAGAGTTTTGATCAAGAATGGGTGTTGGACCTTATCAAATGCTTTCTCTGCATCTATTGATATGATCATGTGGTTTTTATTTTTCTTGTTATTGATGTTGTGTATTATGTTGATAGATTTACGAATGTTAAACCAGCCTTGCATTCCTGGGATGAAACCTACTTGATCGTAGTGGATGATCTTCTTAATGAGGCATTGAATCCTATTTGCCAGGATTTTGTTGAGGATCTTTGCATCTGCATTCATCAGTGATATTGGTCTGTAATTTTCTTTTTTGGTAGCGTCTCTGTCTGGTTTAGGTATCAAGGTGATGTTGGCTTCATAAAAGCTATTTGGAAGTGTTTCTGTTTGTTCAATTTCATGAAAGAGTCTTGCCAAGATTGGCAGTAGTTCCTCTTGGAAAGTTTGATAGAATTCATTAGTGAATCCATCTGGACCTGGGCTTTTGTTTTTCGGCAGACATTTGATTACTGTTTTAATTTCATCAATGGTGATGGGGGTGTTTAGATATGCTACATCCTCTTCCTTCAACCGTGGAAGATTATAAGAGTCCAAGAATTTATCCATTTCTTCCAGGTTCTCATTTTTAGTGGCGTAGAGTTTTTCAAAGTAGTTTCTGATTACCCTTTGAATCTCTGTCATATCAGTAGTGATCTCTCCTTTTTCATTCCTGATACGAGTTATCAAGTTTCTCTCTCTCTCTTTCTTTGTTAGGTTTGCCAGTGGTCTATCAATCTTGTTTATTTTTTCAAAGAACCAACTTCTGCTTTCGTCGATCTTTCGGATTGTTTTTTGAGTTTCCACTTCGTTGATTTCTGCTCTCAGCTTTGTTATTTCCTTCTGTCTTCCTGTTCTTGGGTCCTTTTGTTGAGCATTTTCTAGTTCTATTAGCTGTGTCATTAAGCTACTCAGGTAAGCTCCTTCTTCCTTCCTGATGTGTGCTTGCAAAGCTATAAATTTTCCTCTCAGTACTGCTTTTGCTGTGTCCCATAAGTTCTGAGAGTTTGTGTCTTTATTGTCATTTGTTTCCAGGAACCTTTTTATTTCCTCCTTGATTTCATCTCGGACCCACTGGTTATTGAGCATGAGGCTGTTTAACTTCCAGGTGTTAAAGTGTTTCTTCTGAGTCCCTTTGGAGTTCACAAATAATTTCAGAGCCTTGTGGTCAGCGAAGGTAGTCTGCAAAATTTCTATCCTCTTGATCTTATGGAGGTATGTTTTATGTGCCAGCATGTAGTCTATCCTGGAGAATGTCCCATGTACATTGGAGAAGAATGTGTATCCAGGTTTCTGGGGATGGAGTGTCCTATATATATCCACTAGGCCTCTTTCTTCCATTTCTCTCCTCAGGTCTAGTATATTCTTGTTGGGTTTCAGTCTGGTTGACCTGTCCAGTGTTGACAAAGCCGTGTTTAGGTCCCCCACAATTATTGTGTTGTTGTTGATATTATTTTTCAGATTTGTCAGCAGTTGTATTAAATATTTTGCTGGCCCCTCATTCGGTGCATATATGTTTAGGAGAGTGAATTCTTCCTGCTCTACGTACCCCTTGATTAATATAAAATGTCCGTCTTTGTCCCTTACAACCTTCCTGAGTATAAAGTTTGCATTATCTGATATTAGTATGGCCACTCCAGCTTTTTTATGGGTGTTGTTTGCTTGGATAACTTTTCTCCAGCCTTTTATTTTGAGTCTATGTTTGTTCTGACTATTCAGGTGCGTTTCTTGTAGGCAGCAGAAGGTTGGATTGAGTTTTTTGATCCATTTAGCCACTCTGTGTCTCTTAACTGGTGCATTTAGTCCATTGACGTTGAGAGAAAGAATTGTCCTGGGATTTAACGCCATCTTTATTTCAAAATTTGGTGTGTCTTTTGGGTAGTCTTGTCTTAGATTAGGTCTTTCAGTTTTTCTCTTAAGACTGGTTTTGTGTCTGTGAAGTTTCTGAGCTGTTTTTTGTCTGTGAAACCATGTATTCTTCCATCAAACCGGAAAGTGAGTTTTGCTGGGTATAGTATTCTGGGTGAAGCATTCATTTCATTCAGTCTTGTCACAATATCCCACCACTGCTTTCTGGCATTGAGCGTTTCTGGTGACAGGTCTGCTGTAAATCTCAGGGAAGCTTGCTTGAACATGATTTCCCCTTTTGATCTTGCTGTTTTCAGAATTCTGTCTCTATCTGTGGGATTTGTCATTGTGACTAGGATGTGTCTTGGGGTGGTTTTTCTGGGGTCTCTTTTGGTTGGTACTCTTCGGGCATGCAGGATTTGATCACATATATTCTTTAGCTCTGGGAGTTTCTCTTTAATGATGTTCTTGACCATTGATTCTTCCTGGAAATTTTCTTCCTGGGTCTCTGGGACTCCAATGATTCTTAAGTTGTTTCTGTTGATCTTATCATAGACTTCTATTTTCGTCTGTTCCCATTCTTTGACTAATTTTTCCATTGTCTGCTCATTTGCTTTAAGTTTTTTGTCCAATCTCTCCTGCTGTATGGAATTGTTATGTATCTCATCTTCCACAGCACCAAGTCTATTCTCAGCTTCTGATACCCTGTCCCAGAGCTTATCCATTTTGTCATTCACTTCGTTTACTGAGTTTTTCAGGCCTGTTAGTTGACATGTTATTTCAGTTTGGAGTTTTGTCATTTCTGCCTTCATATTTTCTTGGTTCTTATTAGTGTTCTGTTCAACTCGATCCATGGTTTCTTGGAGTCTGTTGAGCACCTTCCATATTGCTAGTCTAAAGTCCTTATCTGAGAGGTTGATTAGTTGTTCAGTCATTATCTGGTCCTCAGAATTGTCATCTTCATTCTCTATGTCTGATGCTGGCCTGCGCTGTTTCCCCATTGTCACATTTGTATTGTGGGTTTTTCTACGTGTTGTAGTGGTATTCATTGTCTATATGATGTAGGCAGCACACTCCTCTGGCTCCTCCCTTTCTGGATGGGCTGACTTGCCTCTAAGGGAGGGGAGTCCTCCGTGGATGAAGCCTCACACTGGGTCAAATCTTAGGCCCGAGCATGTAACAGAGAAGACAGTCCAGAGAGAAATGTTTGCTTCTGTGATATAGCGCCGTTCTTAGTGTGATTTTTCCTTCTTGTTGCAATGGAGTTCTTTCCTTAGAAAGAGTGCACGGCCGCGTAGCGAAGCGGAGCGGCCGTGCTCCTCTGGAGCCTCTTTTTGCCCCACTCGCAAGAGTTTCACGCAAGAGGACAGTAGACAGACATAGACAGGTCACACTCACAGTCTTTCACAGCTGAGCCCCACTGGGCCGGTGTACTTTCGCGGATTTTCCCCGCCTGGTGTCACACACAGGGAGCCAGCTTTTGCAAAGGATAGCCGGTTTTTATGCTCTGAAGTCCCTCCCTGAAAATGGCGTCTGGGCGAGCGAGGTTTCTGGAGGCTCTTTTTGCCCCACTCGCAAGAGTTTCACGCAAGAGGACAGTAGACAGACATAGACAGGTCACACTCACAGTCTTTCACAGCTGAGCCCCACTGGGCCGGTGTACTTTCGCGGATTTTCCCCGCCTGGTGTCACACACAGGGAGCCAGCTTTTGCAAAGGATAGCCGGCTTTTATGCTCTGAAGTCCCTCCCTGAAAATGGCGTCTGGGCGAGCGAGGTTTCTGGAGGCTCTTTTTGCCCCACTCGCAAGAGTTTCACGCAAGAGGACAGTAGACAGACATAGACAGGTCACACTCACAGTCTTTCACAGCTGAGCCCCACTGGGCCGGTGTACTTTCGCGGATTTTCCCCGCCTGGTGTCACACACAGGGAGCCAGCTTTTGCAAAGGATAGCCGGTTTTTATGCTCTGAAGTCCCTCCCTGAAAATGGCGTCTGGGCGAGCGAGGTTTCTGGAGGCTCTTTTTGCCCCACTCGCAAGAGTTTCACGCAAGAGGACAGTAGACAGACATAGACAGGTCACACTCACAGTCTTTCATAGCTGAGCCCCACTGGGCCGGTGTACTTTCGCGGATTTTCCCCGCCTGGTGTCACACACAGGGAGCCCAAGTTTAAACTATTATAATATTAGATACAATTATTTTAAAGCCAAAACCTTATATCAGTAGTTAAATATTTCTTTATATGCTGTAATTTATCTGTGGTTATCATAAAATTTCTTTATCCAACTAAAAAAGAGGGGGGGGTAGAATGATTGGTTTTCTTGGTTATTCATTATTATATTATATCACTGTCAGTGAAATTGACCATGAAAGTGTGCATTAAATACTTGATCATAAAATAAAGTAGTCTTGGCATGTGGAACAATGACAAAATAGCACAGTATTGAGCTAATTTTAATTAAAATTTCCCCCTGTCTGGCTGGTGAACTGAACTGTTACACTAGGAAAAAAAAGAGCAATACTTAGGAAATGCTCTAAAAAGTCTGAGTAGAAGCTAAATATATCCAGTTTTATTTATTTCAACCATCTGGCCAGCTACGTAAAAGTTACGCATGTTTAGGTGCCTAGTAATATGTACAAAGTACAATGTTTAAGTGTTTATCAAGGTCTTTGTAAAATATAAAGTTGATTCTGTGAACCACTTTTTAAAGTATCTTAAGAGATTTTAAATATGGAAAGTCATGATTTGGGGCCTATAATTGCCATATTTAGATCTATTTCTTCCTTTTTGTACCAGAAATCTACATGACAGAATTAAAATAGAGGTATGTAGATAGATAAAGACACAGATAGATAAACAGACATAGCTGTAAGACATTGTTCAAGCCACAAAATGAGGAGAATTAAAAATCAGTGAATACATTATACAATTTTACATTTTTCCAAATACAGTTTTTGGCTCACAAAGGCTGAACATGAGCTCTATTCTTATTCTTTTAGTGTTTCTTTTTTGGGGGGAGGACACACCCATTAATGTTCAGATTTTATGCCTGGCAAGGCTTGGGGGAATCATAGATAGATAGTCATACACATTGGCTGTATAGATTTAGTGAATGTAATTATGTCCTGATCTACACATTGTTGTTATGTAGGCCCATGTTCTTACCCCACCTCCATTTAGTGTTAGTTGATGATTCAAAGCAAAACCTTCTACGAAGGATTACCTTTGACCAAACATCACAAAAACTAGTCCCACCACTACTCAATTGTATAGAGTACTTGACAAGAAATATATATGATAGTGTGTCTAGTTTCAAGATTTACTTAATGGAGGTAGAAAGCACCAAATGAGAGTAGAATTACACCAAACACACACAGAAATACAAATATTTAGAGGTGACATATTGATTATTTTGTCATGGGGGTGGTGTCATATGTAGATGAATGTGCCCAAATTTAGTTTTAAAATAATATAGTAGTCTTACAATAATATAGTAGTAATAAGTTTAATATAATAGTAATGTACATATATACAAGTTTGACAATAATATAGCTTTCCATTTTATAATATTGTTCTAAGAATTATTACTTAATAATTAGCCTTTAAAAATTAAACATGGGCTAAATAAAGTTCTATTTAACCATATTCTTTTTTCTTTTTCTTTTCTTTTTTTCTTTTTTTTTCTTTGAGTTTTCAGCCACACCCAATGATGCTCAGGGGATACTCCTGGATATACACTCAGAAATCACTCCTGGGTTGGGGGACAATATGAGACATTCGGGGATCAAACCTGGTTCTTCCTGAGTCAGTCATATGCAAGGCAAACACCCTACTGCTCTGCCATCACTCCAGTCCCTTTTTAGCCACATTTTTTCACAGATAAATAAATAAAAAAGATAAAATCAATGTATAATCTATTTGGTGAACAAATACTTTTTCATGTCTAGAGAAAACTTGTTTGATTTAAAAATGCTTCATTAGCACTGGGGAGACAGTATAGCATGCTAAGGCAATTGTCTTGCATGTAACTAAGTCTGGCTCAATTACTGAGCACATATTATCCCCTGAGCACTACCAGGAATGATTCTTAAGTATACAGTTAACAGTCAGCCCTGGAGAATAAGCACTATCAGGTGTAAGCCTTGTCCCATATCCCCAAACACACTAAAAGAATATAAAAAGAGTAATAATAAAAAAGAAATGAAAAGAATACTAATCCTTTAACTGAAGGAATTCTAAATATTTAAAGACCAAGTTATAAGGTAAAATAATTGCTCATTTGATGACAGATATTAGTCTTTTCTTGAAAAGCTGAGGTCTCATTTTCAGTTGTATTAATTCTGCCATATTGTGATTTTGAAATATATCTAATTTATATTTAACAATAAAGAACTTTGGTAACTTCTACTATTCTTAGTATGATATATGCTCTATAACACTCACTGTCCCACCATGTCTCCTCCCCCACACCTGCAGTCACACACACACGCACACACACACACACACACACACACACACACACACTTAGACCTTGGAAATCTTCAGTAATACTTTTCCCTTAATCTCACAACAATCCATGGAGAGTAGTTGCTAGGAAAATTGATTTTTCCTATCAATTCAGGCTATTGCCAGTATTAAATCTATTTAACTGGAAAAATATCTACTATCTCTGTAAAATCTACTGTCATCAAAATTCTCTTGTATTGCATTTCATATTAAAATAGTGATTGTTTATAAGTTTTCAAGACAGAGGGCTTATCATCACCTAAATGTGAATTACATCTATTTGGCAGGGGAATTATATATTCACTGAGTTCTTGGTCTAAGTTCACTCAGCACCAGAAAATATATCATAAGTGATATTATATTAGTACATTTAAATTAATTTAACTTGTGATATTTGTGACATCTCAGCATTATGAAATATATACCCCCTGCTCAACTCATTAATTAAAATTTAAACAGGCATAGATTATATAACTTTTCTTTGAATATTTCCCTAACAAAATCATAAACCTTTTAAATATTAGTTTTGATATCCTCACTCAATTCCATATTTGCAATGCTGTTTGACACAATCTACAACAGAAATTTGTGGAACATATTTTCATATCAAATTTGTAAGTTTCAATGTATTAATTCTTGTAAAATACTGTCTTTATTTCAGAGAAGAGAAAATATTAGGAATTTTATCAATGTCTAATCTACCAGTAAATTCTTCAAGTACTTTTTGGGGCTTCTTTTCCCATGTGACTAAGTAGCCTTTCGGATCCTGAAATAAGGATGAATCTGTCAAGGCCACTCTCTGGGGGAGAAGTGTATTGTTAAGATATGATCATGGTTGAGCAATTATAGAATGAACATGCAGAATAATATTAAAACTCAGAAATGCTCACTTTACTCTTCCTCTTTTGAAAATATAAAATGTTTTGGAACAAGAAAAATAAAAAAATATGTTTTGGGACTACATTCATCAATGTGACCAACTTCAATAATCTGAAATTCTACATTTGTTTGCCTTACTGTTTACTGTTTTTCTCCTAATTCCTTTAAATTGTTGCCAACATACTATTCATCTAATCTCAAAGTGTGTTTGTATGTAAAGCATATGAGTATGTAACTACCCTGATCAGAATTTTGTAGCATTTCAATCTGTTCAAAAAAATAATAATGAATTGGTTTCATTTCAGTAATAAATAATATAATAAAATTCAGTAATAAATAAGTAAACAAGAGGCCAGAGAGCTAGTAGAGCGGAAGGATATATGCCTTGCATGTGCCTGATCCCCAAGGGACCTCGGTTTGATCCCTGGCATCCCATATGGTTCCCTAGATCAGTAGTGATTTCCCAGTGCATAGCCAAAACCAAAATAAAAAATAAAAATAAAAATAGAGAAAAAGACCCCTCAATCTAAGTCTACCTCAGGTTTCTTTTAGTCCATGTCCCATTTTATTTTAAATATTTGGGATTATTCTAATGGGTCTTCAAATTTCAATTTTTGAAGAGAGAACAAAATACATAACATAGCTTTTAGAATCATGACAACAAAATTGCAGAATTATCTCTTCATCATAGTTCAGCTGTTTTCTCAAAATGAGCATCCTGACAACGATTAGGAGAAGCCAGATTTGTGTAATTGGCCTTAATTAGAAATATGTCCAGACCCAAATATATGCTAGAATTATCTTCAGAGATTTTAAAAATAACTGATACTTGGTTCCAATTTGAGTCATTGCTAAGGTTGCAGACTGGGCATTCATATAATTTAACTTCTCTGTGAGAGATGCGGCTATACACTGATGGTTAAGAGCTGTTAAAACAGGGTAAATGATGTTCAGTGCAAGCAGGTGGCAATGAGTTCTGAGCCCTTTTCCAAAGTTAATCTTGGTTGGATACAAACACAGAAAAATGATAAAAGAAAATATTTCAGCAACATATCTTTATGTCTATAGAGAACTTCATAGGTGCCCCACAATAATATTCTCTTGGTGTATTATCCAAAATAAATCAAGAATACTTACGTTGTGTCTTGAGCATCACAAAAAGAGTATCATTCTTAACACCAGTCATTCTTTTCTCAAATTAAGAGGAACTGCAACATTTCACTTGATGTAACTTATTTTTGATTAAAATTTTATACTATTCAGTAATAAATTTAATAAAGCTGTGAAAGATTTTTACAGAGCTATGTAAAGCAGTACTAAAAGTAAGTTCCATATTTGATTTTTTTTGGTTTTGGGGTCACAGCCGGCAACACTCAGAGGTTACTCTTGGCTCTACGCTTAGAAATTGCTCCTGGTAGGCTCAGGGGACTATATGGGATGCTGGGATTTAAACCACCATCCTTCTGCATGCAAGGAAAAGGCACTACCTTTGTGCTATCTCTTCAGCTCCTCATATTTGGTTTTTGTTTGTTTGGTTTTTGATTTAGGGGACACACCAGACAGCTGTCAAGGCTTATTCTGGCTCAGTTCTCAGGTGCTCAGAAAACCAGATGAAGTACCTGTAATTGTACCTTGGTCAGCTGTATGCAAGGCATGAGCCTTATCTGGTGCACTATTTCTCAGGCCCTGAATCTCTGCTATGGCAGATAAAATTGCTAGTAGACTTATTTACTTATTAAATATTAAATGAATAATCAATTTCAAAGTTATTTGGGGGAAGCACACTTTTATACTAATAGGGCTAGATTATTTGCATTACTTATCTTTACAACCTTGATCATATGACAGACTGGATAGGATGAAAACATGTTGTATCCTTTGACTGAGGGAAGATAAAACTACAAAAGCAACATCAGCAGAAATAGTGAGGAGTATATCATAAAATAAAGAGGCCCAGATTCTCTGTAAAATGTATGCTTTGAGTCTCTGTTCAGTAGTGGGCTATAGCTATATAGAACATTTAGTGTGCAAATGGCAAAACTGACTATCACAAATAATTAACACCTAAGTTGCCATTCACTTTAGTCAAAAAGCAGTAGCAATTATGATATAGTTGAGTTAATATTTCTGTTCTAATTTTGCTTTGTATTAAAATAAATACAAAGATGATATTAAAAGAACTGTTACAAGGATCCAGTGATAATACACCATGTGATATACAGGCTTATAGAATCTAGAATATAACCTGAAGATACAGTACATAAAATAAATAGTAAGATATAATGCATTCTGGGAAAGACCAAGAAAATCAACCCTTGTGAGAAAAATCAGATATAGAATTACCAGGCATTAACATAAATAACATTAATGAGATGGAAAATATAAGGGTGAGCATTATGCATATCTATAATTATATGTATGCAAAATAAAATGTCAGATTAAAAATATCCTTAGAAATAAATTTTATATGTATGCATAGTTAGTAGTTTTGGGAAA
Organism: Suncus etruscus; assembly: GCF_024139225.1. Classification (NCBI taxonomy): domain Eukaryota; kingdom Metazoa; phylum Chordata; class Mammalia; order Eulipotyphla; family Soricidae; genus Suncus; species Suncus etruscus. Next base: position 49,113,490 of record NC_064859.1, on the reverse strand, counting down.
GGAGGAAATAGTTCACCCATTTTTGTATAAATAAATTATATTTGAAACTGCAAAATGATATGAATACAGGATTTATAATATGAATACTCATAAACTATTGGTATACTTAAGACTTCATGCTGTTGTAGTCAATGAATGAGCATGAAATTCAGAAGATTCACAAAAAATCTTTAACCTTAAAATTGGATAACTTATTTTCTCTCTTGATAACATGTACTGGTTTATAATCCAAAAATAAATATATGAATATTAAAAGTCTCTAAAGAGAAAAAGGTATGTAAAATTTTTATTCATATATATTTCCCATGTGTTAGTTTCTAGAAAAGAAGTATTGCCCAATTAATTTTAAAATATCTTCTTGGGTCAGGGGAAAGTTGAGAGGGCAAAGGTAAGCAATGTGGTTTTACTAAGTGCCGTAAAAACTGATACAACTAGACACAATTTAGAGATGACTGATAAAATTATTAATCAATTTATCCATGACTCAGATATTTCTCAGGTGATAATTTTTCCTGGAGTGTTTGAGATTAACCTGATGGTGCAAAAGAACCACGTGGAACAGATATCAATACTGTACCACAGGATTTGAAGCATGTTTTCCAACATGCTGAATTATATCTCCAACCACACAAAAGGTGTTTTTAAAGAAAAATTAGAGTGTCCTGGATATGTATGTATATGAAGTGGGGTTTATAAAAAGTAAGTTCCTTATACATAGGAATTAATACAATAGGACATACAGTTGATCATCTATAACAAAAAGAATGAGGCTTCAAAAAATAAAGAACTATTTATATATATTTGACCTTAGATTTGGCCTCCAGAAAGTTTTCCTTAAAGAACTGTGATCTATTTATCACTTATTAATGTATCCAGATTATTCATGTATTCTGCAAAGATTTTTTATATGAGAGAAAAAATGAGTCTGCCTCTATCCAGATTTTGAGACTGCCCTGAAAAAAAATTCAAATTCACTGTATTGGTGATGCATATGTAGCTCCTGCTCATATAGAACTAGTTTTGTGACAGAAATATATTACCATCTTACATCTACAGTTTCACTGTCCTCCCAATAAGGCCACAAAAATAGCATTATGGGATCTTATATTTGTAGAAAAGAACTTCTTAAATATATATATAAATAAAAATAGTTTTATAACAGCCCTACTTAGGATTATTTTGACAGCATTCATTTACAGAGGTTTGGGAGTTTCTACTGGAATTAATGGAAAGGAAAGAAGGAAGGAAGGAAGGAAGGAAGGAAGGAAGGAAGGAAGGAAGGAAGGAAGGAAGGAAGGAAGGAAGGAAGGAAGGCAAGCAGGCAGGCAGGAAGGAAGGAAGGAAGGAAGGAAGGAAGGAAGAAAGGAAGGAAGGAAGTAGGGAGGGAGGGAGGGAGGAAGGAAGGAACGAAGGGAAGGAAAGAAAGGAAGGAAGGAAGGAAGGAAGGAAGGAAGGAAGAAAAGGAAAGAAGGAAGGAAGGAAGGAAGAAAAGGAAAGAAGAAAAGGAAAGAAGAAAGAAAGAAAGAAAGAAAGAAAGAAAGAAAGAAAGAAAGAAAGAAAGAAAGAAAGAAAGAAAGAAAGAAAGAAAGAAAGAAAGAAAGAAGGGCGGGAGGGAGGGAGGAAGGAAGGAAGGAAGGAAGGGAAGAAAAGAAAGAAAGAGAAAGAAAGAAAGAAAGAAAGAAAGAAAGAAAGAAAGAAAGAAAGAAAGAAAGAAAGAAAGAAAGAAAGAAAGAAAGAAAGAAAGAAGAAAGAAAGAAAGAAAGAAAAAAAAAGAAGAAAGAAAGAAGAAAAGAAAGAAAGAAGAAAAGAAAGAAAGAAAGAAAGAAAGAAAGAAAGAAAGAAAGAAGAAAGAGAAAGAGAAAAAGAAGAAAGAAAGAGAAAAAGAAAGAAAGAGAAAGAAAAGAGAAAGAAGAAAGAAAGAAAGAAAGAAAGAAAGAAAGAAAGAAAGGAAGGAAAGAAGAAAGAAGAAAGAAAGAAAGAAAGAAAGAAAGAAAGAGAAAGAAGAAGAAGAAAGAAAGAAAGAAAGAAAGAAAGAAAAGAAAAAAAGAAAGAAAGAAAGAAAAAAGAAAGAAAGAAAGAAAAGAAAGAAAGAAAGAAAAGAGAAAGAAAGAAAGAAAGAAAGAAAGAAAGAAAGAAAGAGAAGAAAAGAAGAAAGAAAGAAAGAAAGAAAGAAAGAAAGAAGAAGAAGAGAAGAAAGAAAGAAAGAAAGAAAGAAAGAAGAAAGAAAGAAAGAAAGAAGAAGAAGAAAGGAAGAAAGAAGAAGAAGGAAGAAGGAAGGAGAAGAAAGAAGAGGAAGGAAGGAAGGAAGGAAGAAGAAGAAAGAAAGAAAGAAAGAAAGAAAGAAAGAAAGAAAGAAAGAAAGAAAGAAAGAAAAGAAAGAAAGAAAGAAAGAAAAAGAAAGAAAGAAAGAAGAAAAGAAGAAAGAAAGAAAGAAAGAAAGAAAGGAAAGAAAGAAAGAAAGAAAGAAGAAAAGAAAAGAAAGAAAGAAAGAAAGAAAAAGAAGAGAAAGAAAGAAGGAAAGAAAGAAGGAAAGAAAGAAAGAAAGAAAGAAAGAAAGAAAGAAGGAAAGAAAGAAGGAAAGAAAGAAAGAAGGAAAGAAAGAAAGAAAGAAAGAAAGAAAGAAAGAAAGAAAGAAAGAAAGAAAGAAAGAAAGAAGAAGAAAGAAAGAAAGAAAGAAGAAAGAAAGAAAGAAAAAGAAAGAAAGAAAGAAAGAAAGAAGGAAAGAAAGAAAGAAGGAAAGAAAGAAAGAAAGAAAGAAAGAAAGAAAGAAAGAAAGAAAGAAAGAAAGAAAGAAAGAAAGAAAGAAAGAAAGAAAGAAAAAGAAGAAAGAAAGAAAGAAAGAAAGAAAGAAAGAAAGAAAGAAAGAAAAAGAAGAAAGAAAGAAAGAAAGAAAGAAAGAAAGAAAGAAAGAAAGAAAGAAAGAAAGAAAGAAAGAAAGAAAGAAGACAAAGAAAAAGAACAAGAACTTGCTCATGTAGAAATTAGGAAGTTGAAGAATACCTTTGTAAGCTTACAGCAGCAGAATAGATGAAGCTGAAAATGGAACCAATGGCCCTGAATACAACGTGCACACACTACCAATAAATAATGGGTAACAAAAAAATCAACTTAACACAAATGTGGGGAATCTTGAGGATATTGGTAATATGAGGAGAAACTACCTTAGAATCATAGAACTCCCAGAAGAGAAAAGAGAGAGAAAAGGAGAACAGTTAAACAAAATATAATTCAGAACTTCTCCAAACTTACACTAGGAACACAGAAACACGGCTCAAAAAGGCCATCTGCACACCTATATACATCGAAGTGCTATTTACAATAGGTAAAATTTAGAAACAACCCAGATGCTCGACAACAGACAATGGCTAAAGAAACTGTGGAACATATACACAATCAATACTATGCAGCCATCAGAAAAAATGAAGTCATAAAATATCCCCATTATGGATGCACATGGAAACTATTATATTGAGTGAAATAAGTCAGGGGGAGAGATATAGACACAAAATAGTTTCACTCATCTATGGGTTTTAAGAAAAATAAAAGACATTATAATAAATCACAGACATAATAGAGATGCAGGCTGGAAGGTCCAGCCTATGATATGAAGCTTACCACATACAGTGGTGAGTTCAGTTAGAGAAATAACTATGCTGACAACTATCATAACAATTATAGTGAGTGAGAGAAATAGAATACAGGCAAGGGGTGGGGGAAGACGGAGATGGAGAGCATTGATGGTGGGAAGGTTGCACTGGTGAAGGTTTTATAACTAAAACCCAACTACAAACATGCATGTAAACATGGTGCTTAGAGATATTTATAAAATAATTAAATAAAATAAAATTTAAAATGGAGAATAGGGCACTGAATTTCAAATTGCAAATAGGGGCAGGCAAAGTTAACCCACATGGAATATCATACAATGAAATGGATTAAAGTGTTGATAGAGAAATGGGTCTTCATCTATATGAAATGGAGGAGTTAGATTCACAACAGATTAAAAAAATGAAAAACATAGAAAGAGAAGGAATAATATGCCAGATATGCTAGTGAAAAAAACTTAAAACTAAAAACTCTCCATACTGTAAGTTTCTCACTTGACAGAAGAAAATAAACATTCTTAAATGCCTGCGGCCATATACATATTCTCTTCAGCTAAGTGTCTATTCATATTCTTCTTACAGTAATTTTTTGTTTCATTGTGTCTGTTTAACATGTCATGCATATGTGGTATATGAGGATTTTTCTTTTAAAAAGAACATATAGCATTAAAAATTACACATTCTGGGCATTCAATTACTAAACTGAGTTTAGTAAGAAGTTGTGGACAGTGTGTTGGGTAATTACTTTGATATGTAGAAGTTACACAAGGATAGTCATGGTGGCTTTTAACAGAAATATTGTTGAGGTAACTTAGTTTGAACATCAAACTGTAAATTGTAACATTATTTGTTTATGATATAAGAAAATTAATAAAAATATTAAAGAAAGCATATAATGTCATTGCATATTAAGGTGTAGACAAAATTAAAGAATGTAAAAAATACTGGAACTAATAGATGGTACAGAAGTTAAGGAAGTTACATTGCTTACTACAAGTCTCAGTTTGAGTTCTAAAAATACTTGGTCATGGAGCATAGAAGAAAGAAGTAGCACTTTTAAATATTGTCAAACATTACCTATCTATAATCATATGATGGAGAAGTTGGATTAGAGAGGGAGAAAAGAGAGGAACAAATAAGGGCCACATATTTTTCAAATATTACAAAACACCTCAATTTAAGTCATCAAAAAAAGAGGATAAATATGAGGAGAATCCTGACTAAATTTTTCAACAGCGTGATACTTAAAATAAAACATAGAGTACTTAAAATATAGTGCATTAATACATCAAAAATAGAAATATATCACAGCAGAAAATATTGAATGAAGCCAGAGTAAAATGGAATAGTGTATTATATATGTTAAAAAAACAGAAAGATCATCAAATGAAATTTCTCTATTTGACAAAAACATCATAGTTAACCAAATAAATTAAATTCTAATTGACTCATAACTAAAATAATAGTTCTAAGTTCAAACAATTGATAGAAAAATATCAACTTGTATTTGCAAGGAGAGTATATATTAAAATATTTTATATGATCCCATCATTTTTTACATTTATGCAAAATACTTATGTTACTGGTAAAAATTCATTATCTTAAGGCATTTATATTATATAAAATATAATGGAAATTATAGTAAAATCATGGTGAATAAATGGTTCTGTATAAATGAATAAAAATGAATGGTTCTGAATAATTTTAAAATTCTACATTTTATTTAACCTAGTGATAATTACCATTAAAATACCATATAAAGTTAGTTGTATATTTTAATAGTTGTGAGGAAGCAGTTAAATAAAAGATACAGAATGATGTGTGGATTATGTAAATATTATATATTAACATATTGTTCAATATTATATATATGTGTTGATATTAATGATATTTAATATCATTTATATTATATACAATAATAAAATTATATGCTTAATTTTAATGTTATCAATACATACATAAAAAGAGAATGAAGTAGAGATAGGAATCACTAAAAAATGGGAGTCATACACTTCAAATGCTAAGTCTATTTTGATTTCCAGCACTACAAGATCCCCTGAGTACCATAGGAATTACCACAGAGTCAGAAGTAGAGTTGTACCTTATCCCCTTGAGGTATGGCAACATGGAAAAAAGATAAAGGTATTACGTACTACAGTTGTAAGAGAGGGAAATATATTGGACAAATGAAAAGTCAATATGAAGTGTTAGTTATGTAAAGAAATTTATTTTATACATAAAGGCACTGTTGGAGATGAGTAAATAAAATAGATAAAAATACAATTCCTGCAGGCATTAATTAAAAATGCCCAAAGTATATGGACATTAAATAAACTACAGGTAAACCCATAATACTATCAGAGTAATACGGAAAGTCTATCTACAACAAACACAAATCACATAAATATGAAGTGTAAGATTACCATTCACAACATATATTTTGAAACACTATTATAGTATCTCCAGTTCTACTGCCAAGAAATCCACTAGTCTCTAATTGTATGAATATTTATCAAGTTGAAAGTAATTGTATTTCCTAAGCTCTTTGTGACTTTTAAATTTCTTTTTCTTATTTTTATTTTGAATAAAATTGCAAATGTTATGTAAAGTTTCTGGATGTGGATAGTGTTTTTCTCTTCTATTTTGTTTATTGATGCACTGAACATGAAAAAGTACAAAGATTCCAAACGCAAAAGAAAACATCTACAGCCTCTTAAATACTCAACAGAACGTATTTTCTTTTATTTAAATTTATTTTAAATATATTTTTATTTAAGTAACATGGTCATATTTGGGTTACAGTCATAACCAGAACACCCCCCTTCACCAGTGTAACATTACCCCTCCCCCTTCCCATCCCCTGCCTGTATTCGAGACAGGCACAGAACATATTTTTTATTCCAACAGATGTGAATTAAGTCATACTGTACGAATTCAAATAATTACCAGCCTTACATTTTTATTAAGTGTTCTAATACACTCTGTAAAATGAAGCAAATTTGCATGCCTTTTCATCAATACCTTGGTTTGCTACACTAATTTATACTAATGTCGCAATAAATAAATATTCAATTCAATAAATAAATCAAATAAATAAATCAAATCTCAATAAAGAAATATATAAACATTCAATAGGAAAGAAGCATGTTGCTTCTTTTATTCCATGAGGGAAAACTTTTTTAAAGTATATACATAAATTTTTTAGCAATTTTTTTAATACAGAATGTAAACTGACAATCTAAATGCACCTAAGGATCTGAGAAATAGCTAAGCCTTTGATTTCTGAATAGCAAAATGTGGGTCAGCATGAATACTCAATTTTTCGCTTTGGCACATGCAGTATATGTACTGTACTACACTGAACATTTTGTGTCTACAATTTTAAATAATAAAAATCAAATTAACACAACAGCAAAGATAATGTACACTATATTATGCATAGAACATTGCCTGTTCAAAGTGAAAGAATGTGAGTATACAAAAAGCAAGATATAAATGCATAATTCTCAGTGCATCCTGATGAAGGTACTTTTACCTTCAACTTTTTTGCAAATTTATTATAAGCTATATGCTAATCAGAAAATATTTTTTAAATTTTTTTAAAATTTCTTACATGGTAAAGACTAATTTTATTATTTTCTCTAAATAGTGGTTTAAGAATCATAGAGTTAATTTTCAGTAGCATTCAGATAATTTTGTATGAAAAATCTAAGTAATTTTTTCAAAACCTATGCTTACACTCAATTTCTTAACCACAAACATATGTGTAAATGAAAAAGTAGATATTTTCTTTGGGTCTTAAGCAATCCTACAAAATAAAAGGCCTATTCCATTAAGTTTCTTTAAGACAGGATTTTCAAAACCATCATTTTCTCCTATGAAGAACAATGTAAAAACATATGATTGCATGCAAGGTAAACGCCTTACCTCCATGCTATCTCTCTGGACCCAAAAACATATATATATATATATATATATATATATATATATATATATATATATATATATATATATATATATGATTGCAGAACAAATAAAACAAATGAGATCCCACTATGTGGAAATCCACTTTTATATACAGAAGAGTCACTTGATGGTTCCTTTATTATATGTTGTTTATAATCTTTTTTCTTTCCATATAAATGAGAAGTTATAGAAAAGAGAATTGAATGCTTATATATTTATTTATTGAGATATTAGTTTACATTAGTATAAAATGATCATATATATTTGAGGCTGGGGATATATGTATAATAGCTGATACAGCTCTCAACTTGCACATGGCCAACCCAGGTTTGAGATGGTCTTCCCCCAAGAAATACCAGGTGTGGCCAAAGGCCAAAATTAGAAACAGGTAAATGTTTGGACTCATAATCTTCCAAGTTGATTCAAGAGTAAATGGAGTATCTGAATAGAGCAATATTATCAAGGGTATTGAAATGGTAGCGAATACTTTGTCCAGAATTTCTTCAAACCTTTAAAGGAGATCTACCTTCAATATTTATCAGGCTCTTCCAGAAACTTGAAGAAATCAGGACCTTACCAAGTAGTTTCTATGTGTTAAACATTACCCTGATATCAAAGCAACTGCATCTTTAGTCACTTCACTAAACAGCAATGTGTCCTTCACTGTCTTGTTGAAGTTGTATGCATTTTTCCACTTATCATATATTCTCATATTATGTTAGTAATAATTGTATTTTCCTTTATAATCCACTTCTGTAATTTATATAGCATATTGTTTGGGCAGGATGGTGATTTCTTCAGAAAATACTTGTGGGGAGCCGAGCTGGATTTAAGAAGAGTAATGTAGGGCCGGAGAGGTGGCACTAAAGGTAAGGCGTCTACCTTGCAAGCACTAGCCTAAGACTGAACGTGGTTCAACTCTCCACCCCCTCCCCCCGCGTCTCATATGGTTCCCCCAAGCCAGGGGCAATTTCTGAGCACATAGCCAGGAGTAACACCTGAGCGTCAAACGGGGTGTAGCCCCAAAAATAAAAAAAAGAAGGAAAAATGACCTAAATATGTTTGTAGATACTTAAAAAATAAAAATGTTCTTATTATTCAAAAGGACTACATAGAAAGACAATCATGCATATATGGAATTCCAAAAATTGTTGACAAACATGTTTTAAGATGATTTAGTAACCCTTTTATAAAGCAAATATAGAAGCCAAAAAAAAATAAACTTGTAAAAAACTTGTAAACAGTGGGGATGGTACTGTAGCTGTAGAACATAAAATGAGTTTGTCTTGTATTCGGAAAACACAACTTTGATACCATGGACCAAATATCCTACAAGCAACCCCATGTTTATTTCCCAAGAACAGAAACAGGAGTAAGCCCTGAGACTTGCCAAATGAGGCTGAAGGAGGGGAGGGGAGAGGAAGGAGAGGAGAAAAGAGCAAATGAGAAAAGAGGAAGAAATAGTGGGAAGGGAGAGCAGAAGAGAGAATAGAGGTGAGGAGAGGTGGTGAGGGGCGAGCAGAAGAGAGGCAAGGAGAGAATTGGAGGGGAGAAGAAAGGAGGGGAGTGTAGGAAAAAGGAGAAGAGGAAAGGGGAGTGGAGGAGAGAAGAGAGCAAAAGAGGGAAGAGGTGGCCGAGAGGAGGGAGGGGAGAGCAGAGGAAAGGAGACCTAAGGAGAGCAGAGGAGAGAAGAGGCAGGGAGGAGAGGAGAAAAGAGGGAATGGGAGGAGAGCGAAGAGGAAAGGAAAGGAGAGGAGAGGAAAGAAGAGGAGGAGAAAAGAGGGAAGGGGAGAGGAAGAAAAGAGAGATGAAAAGAGTAGGTAGAGAAACTGAAGAGGACAGTGTGAGATAAACAAAGAGGGAGGGAGGGAAAGACAACTGTACAGACAGAAACGGTGAAATTTTCAACATTGCATCAACATTGAATCAAATTTCACTTAAAATGTTTTCTAAAATTGAATTTTTCAATGACAAAAATGACATCAATGTCTGAATCAGTTTGAAGTCTTATTATCTATATTTAAAAGAAACCTCATTTTTACACCATTAACTCTCTGTTAATGTTGTATTTTGTTTTGTCTTTGTAAAGTTTTATTTTTGTAGTAGATAGAAGTTAGAATAATTTTTCAATAATAATCTGCAGACAGCAAAAGTTACAAAATCATTAACATCCATTACAATCTATACTCAACTGAGAAATCACCAAATAAGACTTAAATTCTTTCATGCCTTGAATTATGATATAAAAACCTGGGCATCAGGTAGGTTCATTAATTTTTATAGTTTTTTTTTTCTTTACCCTAGTTCCACATAACTACTGGCTTACATGATTGCTTTTAGGCAGAGAAAAACTGATTTGTAGTCTAATATTCTTTCAGAGAAAGAAAAAGTTCACTCGCTGGCTAGTTCAGTTCTTTGAGTTGGTCATTTTTTTAAATAATAGGAAGGCAAAGAAATATATAAAGCCCCCCACTGAAGCTGAGCTAACAGCATAAAATATATTTTATTATTTCCTGTAGAACACAGCCTATGTGGCGAATTAAGGTCAATGCATTAAAAAATTTTAGTACCATGGATGGATATTCATTAGTCAAAACATATTTTTATTTTTCATTTTCCCCTAGGTTTATTCATAAAAAGTATAGATAATTAAAACCTAGGAAGAGATAAAAACTTCTTAAATTTTAGGAAGAGATAAACATGTGCTTCTCCAAAAACTATTGGCTTTTCATTCTCACTCTTTAGAAAATATAAAAGATCTGAATACAACTGATAAATATCAAAAATGTTATATGGATACTAAACTGAGTAACTAGTTAAGGAAGTGACATAAGGATTTTATTGACACATAAAAACAGAAATAAATGTAGAAAATCATTGTTTACTTGGGAAAATTGAAACATGATCTATATTGAAGAGCTTATTATTTCAATACCTTTCTACTATTTAAAACTTATATATATGTATACATATGTATATATATTATCACAAACTGCTATTTTTATCTGTAAAATAGAGATGGAGATGGTAGAGCACTTTTTCACAGGCTAACAGATTAGTAATAGCTAGATTAAACAATGCTGTGAGCAAGATGCCTGGAACAAAATTTGTACCATATAAATTCTGACTTGCTATTAGTATTGTTACCACAAGCTGCTCATTTTTCCGTATAGTTTGTCATTGTTTTTGTCCAGTTTTGTACCTTATAGTTAAACTTGAATAATTAAATCAAATATTTGATATTTTGGTTATTTAAGAAATTCTTGTTGAAATTCTTATGCTCAGAATAGAAAAATGTAGGGGAACATGTCAGTAACTCAACTAGTATAAGGATATTAATATAAAAAGAAGTAAATTCATATGCCAATTTCATCTTCCTGCTTCCCTTTAATTTTTCTTTCCACATTTATAAGCAGAGGCATAAATTTCACACTATCAGATAAATACATGTTTAGGTCTTTGTGAAAAGGGCAAATAACCAAAACCAAATCAGAAAATAAAAAATTCAAGAGTTAAAAATGCACAAGCACATATAACATAAAAGAGACTGTTATCCTTTAATACCTTCTTTATATATAAGGCTGCTTCTTCATGTTCTATTCATTCAGTTCAAAGATTTGCATTTTACAAACATTATGAATAATAGTAGTTATTTAGTAAATCAAATTCTATCTAGACTATTATATGGTAATTTCTTATCTGTGAGTTTTATTATGCTAATAATAAAAAGTTAATAATGAGAGAAGAAATTTTTGATACATCTACAACTTGAGTGATCAAATTATAATTGTTGGTTTTGAAATATTATTAAAATGTTAAATACATTTGGGCTGGATTATTAATTCAACATATTTTAATTTGAATTCTAAATCTTAATTTTTAATTTTTTAATAAACCGTATTGAGCACTTGCTGGTCAAGTCATTGGGACTTGTGCCAAGTGCTGCTTTTTTTAAATTTATTTAAACACCTTAATTACATACATGATTGTGTTTGGGTTTCAGTCATGTAAAGAACACCACCCATCACCAGTGCAACATTCCCATCACCAATGTCCCAAGTCTCCCTTCGCCCCACCCGACCCCCGCCTGTACTCTAGACAGGCTCTCCATTTTCCCCATACATTCTCATTATTAGGACAGTTCAAAATGTAGTTATTTCCCTAACTAAACTCATCACTCTTTGTGGTGAGCTTCCTGAGGTGAGCTGGAACTTCCAGCTCTTTTCTCTTTTGTGTCTGAAAATTATTATTACAAGGGTGTCTTTCATTTTTCTTAAAACCCATAGATGAGTGAGACCATTCTGCGTTTTTCTCTCTCTCTCTGACTTATTTCACTCAGCATAATAGATTCTGTGTACATCCATGAATAGGAAAATTTCATGACTTCATCTCTCCTGACAGCTGCATAATATTCCATTGTGTATATGTACCACAGTTTCTTTAGCCATTCGTCTGTTGAAGGGCATCTTGGTTGTTTCCAGACTCTTGCTATGGTAAATAGTGCTGCAATGAATATAGGTGTAAGGAAGGGGTTTTTGTATTGTATTTTTGAGTTCCTAGGGTATATTCCTAGGAGTGGTATAGCTGGATCGTATGGGAGCTCGATTTCCAGTTTTTGGAGGAATCTCCATATCGCTTTCCATAAAGGTTGAACTAGACGGCATTCCCACCAGCAGTGGATAAGAGTTCCTTTCTCTCCACATCCCCGCCAACACTGTTTATTCTCATTCTTTGTGATGTGTGCCATTCCTGCGGTGTGAGGTGGTACCTCATAGTTGTTATGATTTGCATCTCCCTGATGATTAGTGATGTGGAACATTTTTTCATGTGTCTTTTGGCCATGTGTATTTCTTCTTTGTCAAAGTGTCTGTTCATTTCTTCTCCCCATTTTTTGATGGGGTTAGATGTTTTTTTCTTGTAAAGTTCTGTCAGTGCCTTGTATATTTTGGAGATTAGCCCCTTATCTGATGGGTATTGGGTGAATAGTTTCTCCCACTCAGTGGGTGGCTCTTGTATCCTGGGCACTATTTCCTTTGAGGGGCAGAAGCTTCTCAGCTTAATATATTCCCATCTGTTAATCTCTGCTTTCACTTGCTTGGAGAGTGCAGTTTCCTCCTTGAAGATGCCTGTAATGTCCTGGAGTGTTTTACCTATGTGCTGTTCTATATATCTTATGGTTTTGGGGATGATATCGAGGTCTTTAATCCATTTAGATTTTACCTCCATACATGATGTTAGCTGGGGGTATAAGTTCAATTTTTTGCAAGTGGCTATCCAATTGTGCCAACACCACTTGTTGAAGAGGCTTTCCCTGCTCCATTTAGGATTTCCTGCTCCTTTATCAAAAATTAGGTGGTTGTATGTCTGGGGAACATTTTCTGAGTATTCAAGCCTATTCCACTGATCTGAGGACCTATCCTTATTCCAATACCATGCTGTTTTGATAACTGTTGCTTTGTAGTACAGTTTAAAGTTGGGGAAAGTAATTCCTCCCATATTCTTTTTCCCAATGATTGCTTTAGCTATTCGAGGGTGTTTATTGTTCCAAATGAATTTCAAAAGTGTCTGATCCACTTCTTTGAAGAATGTCATGGGTATCTTTAGAGGGATGGCATTAAATCTGTATAATGGCTTGGGGAGTATTGCCATTTTGATGATGTTAATCCTGCCAATCCATGAGCAGGGTATGCGTTTCCATTTCCGTGTGTCCTCTCTTATTTCTTGGAGCAGAGTTTTATAGTTATCTTTGTATAGGTCCTTTACATATTTAGTCAAGTTGATTCCAAGATATTTGAGTTTGTGTGGCACTATTGTGAATGGGGTTGTTTTCTTAATGTCCATTTTATCCTTATTACTATTGGTGTATAGAAAGGCCATTGATTTTTGTGTGTTAATTTTGTAGCCTGCCACCTTGCTATATGAGTCTATTGTTTCTAGAAGCTTTTTGATAGAGTCTTTAGGGTTTTCTAAGTAGAGTATCATGTCATCTGCAAACAGTGAGAGCTTGACTTCTTCCTTTCCTATCTGGATTCCGTTGATATCCTTTTCTTGCCTAATCGCTATAGCAAGTACTTCCACTGCTATGTTGAATAGGAGTGGTGAGAGAGGACAGCCTTGTCTTGTGCCAGAATTTAGAGGGAAGGCTTTCAGTTTTTCTCCATTGAGGATAATATTTGCCACTGGCTTGTGGTAGATGGCCTTCACTATATTGAGAAAGGTTCCCTCCATTCCCATCTTGCTGAGAGTTTTGATCAAGAATGGGTGTTGGACCTTATCAAATGCTTTCTCTGCATCTATTGATATGATCATGTGGTTTTTATTTTTCTTGTTATTGATGTTGTGTATTATGTTGATAGATTTACGGATGTTAAACCAGACTTGCATTCCTGGGATGAAACCTACTTGATCGTAGTGGATGATCTTTTTAACGAGGCATTGAATTCTATTTGCCAGGATTTTGTTGAGGATCTTTGCATCTGCATTCATCAGTGATATTGGTCTGTAATTTTCTTTTTTGGTAGCGTCTCTGTCTGGTTTAGGTATCAAGGTGATGTTGGCTTCATAAAAGCTATCTGGAAGTGTTTCTGTTGGTTCAATTTCATGAAAGAGACTTGCCAAGATTGGCAGTAGTTCCTCTTGGAATGTTTGATAGAATTCATTAGTGAATCCATCTGGACCTGGGCTTTTGTTTTTCGGCAGACATTTGATTACTGTTTTAATTTCATCAATGGTGATGGGGGTGTTTATATATGATACATCCTCTTCCTACAACCATGGAAGATTATGAGTCCAAGAATTTATCCATTTCTTCCAGGTTCTCATTTTTAGTGGCATAGAGTTTTTCAAAGTAGTTTCTGATTACCCTTTGAATCTCTGTCATATCAGTAGTGATCTCTCCTTTTTCATTCCTGATACGAGTTATCAAGTTTCTCTCTCTCTCTTTCTTTGTTAGGTTTGCCAGTGGTCTATCACTCTTGTTTATTTTTTCAAAGAACCAACTTCTGCTTTCGTTGATCTTTCGGATTGTTCTTTGAGTTTCCACTTCGTTGATTTCTGCTCTCAGCTTTGTTATTTCCTTCTGTCTTCCTAGTCTTGGGTCCTTTTGTTGAGCATTTTCTAGTTCTATTAGCTGTGTCATTAAGCTACTCAGGTAAGCTCCTTCTTCCTTCCTGATGTGTGCTTGCAAAGCTATAAATTTTCCTCTCAATACTGCTTTTGCTGTGTCCCATAAGTTTTAATAGTTTGTGTCTTTATTGTCATTTGTTTCCAGGAACCTTTTGATTTCCTCCTTGATTTCATCTCGGACCCACTGGTTATTGAGCATGAGGCTGTTTAACTTCCAGGTCTTAAAGTGTTTCTTCTGAGTCCCTTTGGAGTTCACAAATAATTTCAGAGCCTTGTGGTCAGCGAAGGTAGTCTGCAAAATTTCTATCCTCTTGATCTTATGGAGGTATGTTTTATGTGCCAGCATGTAGTCTATCCTGGAGAATGTCCCATGTACATTGGAGAAGAATGTGTATCCAGGTTTCTGGGGATGGAGTGTCCTATATATATCCACTAGGCCTCTTTCTTCCATTTCTCTCCTCAGGTCTAGTATATTCTTGTTGGGTTTCAGTCTGGTTGACCTATCCAGTGTTGACAAAGCCGTGTTAAGGTCCCCCACAATTATTGTGTTGTTGTTGATATTATTTTTCAGATTTGTCAACAGTTGTATTAAATATTTTGCTGGCCCCTCATTCGGTGCATATATGTTTAGGAGAGTGAATTCTTCCTGCTCTACATACCCCTTGATTAATATAAAATGTCCATCTTTGTCCCTTACAACCTTCCTGAGTATAAAGTTTGCATTATCTGATATTAGTATGGCCACTCCAGCTTTTTTATGGGTGTTGTTTGCTTGGATAATTTTTCTCCAGCCTTTTATTTTGAGTCTATGTTTGTTCTGACTATTCAGGTGCGTTTCTTGTAGGCAGCAGAAGGTTGGATTGAGTTTTTTGATCCATTTAGCCACTCTGTGTCTCTTAACTGGTGCATTTAGTCCATTGACGTTGAGAGAAAGAATTGTCCTGGGATTTAACGCCATCTTTATTTCGAAATTTGGTGTGTCTTTTGGGTAGTCTTGTCTTAGATTAGGTCTTTCAGTTTTTCTCTTAAGACTGGTTTTGTGTCTGTGAAGTTTCTGAGCTGTTTTTTGTCTGTGAAACCATGCATTCTTCCGTCAAACCGGAAAGTGAGTTTTGCTGGGTATAGTATTCTGGGTGAAGCATTCATTTCATTCAGTCTTGTCAAAATATCCCACCACTGCTTTCTGGCATTGAGTGTTTCTCGTGACAGGTCTGCTGTAAATCTCAGGAAAGCTTGCTTGATCGTGATTTCCCCTTTTGATCTTGCTGTTTTCAGAATTCTGTCTCTATCTGTGGGATTTGTCATTGTGACTAGGATGTGTCTTGGGGTGGTTTTTCTGGGGTCTCTTTTGGTTGGTACTCTTCGGGCATGCAGGATTTGATCACATATATTCTTTAGCTCTGGAAGTTTCTCTTTAATGATGTTTTTGACCGTTGATTCTTCCTGGAAATTTTCTTCCTGGGTCTCTGGGACTCCAATGATTCTTAAGTTGTTTCTGTTGATCTTATCATAGACTACTATTTTCGTCTGTTCCCATTCTTTGACTAATTTTTCCATTGTCTGCTCATTTGCTTTAAGTTTTTTGTCCAATCTCTCCTGCTGTATGGAATTGTTATGTATCTCATCTTCCACAGCACCAAGTCTATTCTCAGCTTCTGATACCCTGTCCCAGAGCTTATCCATTTTCTCATTCACTTCGTTTACTGACTTTTTTAGTCCTGTTAGTTGACATGTTATTTCAGTTTGGAGTTTTGTGATTTCTGTCTTTATATTTTCTTGGTTCTTATTAGTGTTCTGTTCAACTCGATCCATGGTTTCTTGGAGTCCGTCGAGCATCTTCCATATTGCTAGTCTAAAGTCCTTATCTGAGAGGTTGAGTAGTTGGTTGGTCATTATCTGGTCCTCAGAATTGTCGTCTTCATTCTCTATGTCTGATGCTGGCCTGCATTGTTTCCCCATTGTCACACTTGTATTGTGGGTTTTTCTACGTGTTGTGGTGGTATTCATTGGTTGTATGATGCAGGCAGCACACTCCTCTGACTCCTCCCTTTCTGGATGGGCTGACTTGCCTCTAAGGTAGGAAAGTCCTCCGTGGATGAAGCCTCACACTGGGTCAAATCTTAGGCCCGAGCATGCAACAGAGAAGACAGTCCGGAGAGAAATGTTTGCTTCTGTGATATAGCGCCGTTCTTAGTGTGATTTTTCCTTCTTGTTGCAATGGAGTTCTTTCCTTAGAAAGAGTGCATGGCCGCTGGAGCCTCTTTTTGCCCCACTCGCAAGAGTTTCACGCAAGAGGACAGTAGACAGACATAGACAGGTCACACTCCCAGTTTTTCACAGTTGGGCCCCACTGGGCCTGTGTACTTTCCCGGATTTTCCCCACCTGGTGTCACACACAGGGAGCCGGCTTTTGCAAAACTTTGCCGGTTTTCATGCTCTGTAATCCCTCCCTGAAAATGGCGTCTGGGTGAGCGAGGTTTCTGGAGCCTCTTTCTGCCCCACTCGCAAGAGTTTCACGCAAGAGGACAGTAGACAGACATAGACAGGTCACACTCACAATTTTTCACAGTTGGGCCCCACTGGGCCAGTGTACTTTCACGGATTTTCCCCGTCTGGTGTCACACACAGGGAGCCGGCTTTTGCAAAGCTTTGCCGGTTTTCATGCTCTGTAGTCCCTCCCTGAAAATGGCGTCTGGGTGAGCGAGGTTTCTGGAGCCTCTTTTTGCCCCACTCGCAAGAGTTTCACGCAAGAGGACAGTAGACAGACATAGACAGGTCACACTCACAGTTTTTCACAGTTGGGCCCCACTGGGCCGGTGTACTTTCGCGGATTTTCCCCGCCTGGTGTCACACACAGGGAGCCAGCTTTTGCAAAGCTTTGCCGGTTTTCCCCAAGTGCTGCTTTTTAAAAAAATCTTCTGAATCCAGGTGTGCTCTTGAGACTTAGAAATCCCTCTCCACAGTGGAGACACTTTACAAATCCCCAGGACATACCAACAACCTTGAGGTAATGAGTGGAAGCTAAATGCACCCAGCTTACACATTGTAAAGGCTGATGAGAAACTACTGCTTGTTACTTCAGTGCCGGAAAACCACTCCCAAATCCCTTTAGTTCTTGCCATTTAATTGGATGAACAAGACCCATATCAGGCTGTCCTGTTGCAGTTCTAATCCAATATGTTGAAATAGTCCAGATAACAGACATATAATTAAAAATCTGTTAGTGTAGAGCAACAAATCACATCAGTAACTCAGCTAATGAAGCATCTAAATCTCCACTGTCAGCATCCATGGAAGTCCAATATTTGTAGGAGTACAAAGATATCCAGGTATTTCAGCCTATAGGGTCTGAAGTCCAGACAAGTCCTTGAGTTAATCAAAACTCTTGACCCTGGTCAAGAAAACACAAATTCTAAAAGGTGCCTGACAAGGAGGAGTATGAGAAAGAAGCTGAGACATTGGTGGGGAGTTCACAGTGGGATGAGATTGGTGTTAGAAAATTGCATGCTTGAAAATTCGTTATGATCTACTTTGTAAATCACAGTTCCTTATTATAAAGTACTAAAAATAAAAAGCAATAAAAGTCAGAGACACGGTATAGGAGTTAAGTAGGTTGACTTGCATGTGGTTAACCTATTTAAATCCTCGCACTTAAAATGGCCCAAAAATCTCTGGTTAATTAACAAACAAACCGGAGTTTTCCCCAAAGTACTATCAGTTGTGGTCCAAACCATCCCCCAACAAATTAAAAGGACAGTAATTCATCCTTAAATTGCTTATCCGTACTTGATAAAATATTGGAGTAGTTTCACAAAACTATTTTTGTAGATAACAAAAGCTTAAGTGTCAATTTAAAATGTATATAATAAACAATTTAGTAGCAAATAGAACATTATGTACTGTTTGTTTATTTCCATATTTTTAGAAGTATAAGGAAAAGGAGTTTGAGAAAGAACACAAAAATAAAATTTAAATAATTATGGAGAAGAGCAGTTTTAAGCTTCCAAGATGATGAGCAATATTTTTAAAGTCAAAAAATTAAAACAAAAATTCAAACTTAAGGGACTTAATTTGCGACTTCAGTAGATAGGGGGTTAGAAAATGTATTCAGTTTGTGTGTCAAGAAGAAACAATGTGCTAAAAGTAACTGCAGAACCAATAAACTAGATTCTCCAGAGGTTTATGTATCCTGGTATTCAACAGTCTTTATCATTCTGTATAATGTCCTTTTAAAATGGAAAGGCAAAGGCTTAGAAACAGAGATAAGAGAAAAGGAACAGTAATGGATGTCATCTCTATGTGCTTCTCAGTAGCAAAAAAAAATTGAATTTCACTCTTCTTTAGATCAAGTATATCTCTCCTATATTATTTTTCTTTGATGCTCTGCTTACACAAGTTTTATATACAGCTTCAGAGAGAAAAGATAATACCATTTTTCTCAAAGTATCTGCTCTTATTCACCTACTCATAGTCATCCCAAGAAACTGTATCAATGATGGTCTATTAACCTCAAAAATGTTTAAAAGCTATTATTTAAGTGGTCTTTAGTATTTCACTACTCAATCAGTCTGTCTTAATCATTTGTCCCTAATTGCATGGTATGATGAAATATTTTCCAGGCAAAAAAATATGTTGTATGGAGGCTTCCAGAGCCAGGAGAAAACAACAGTATAACTCTCAGAATTCTAGAGAACTAAATTTTTAGTCCAAAGTTTTAGTGCCTGGGTTAAGTGGTTAAGATCACCGAATTTCCACATAAAGAGCATTAGCAATCTAGTCTTTTTATGCTCTTTATACTTACCAAAGTGAAATGAGGAACTCAAATATTTTTTGCATTTCCATGAATATTTTCTCTGCTCTGGATATTAAGTCCCCCCTTTAGATTATGCCAATGAATATATTATTTTATAGGCAGCTTAAAATACTAGTGTTATTATGTAGAAGATATTATTTTTAATAAATATAGAAAGATAATTTTTTGTTTGTTTTTTGGGTCACACCCAGCAGCATTCAGAGGTTACTCCTGGCTCTATGCTCAGAAATTGCCCCTGGCAGGCACAGGGGACCATGTGGGATGCCGTGATTTGAACCACAGTCCTTCTGCATGAAAGGTAAATGCCTTACCTCCATGCTATCTCTCCGGACCCAGATAATGTTTTTTTAATAATGGGTATTCCATTACAGATAAACTGAATATTGCTTTAGTCCAGCCTCTACCTGCTGAATTACTGGCTTAGAAAGTCTTTTATATTTGATCCTGATGACTAGAAGAATTTTGTGCACTTTGATAGTGTGATGTGCTATGTTCAATAGAATGCTATAACATAAATAATAATGATATAAATAAAAATAGATTTAAAATAGACAGAATGAATACAAAAAAGATGATGTTGGTATATGAACTTTACTTGCTTGATTATAATCAGGCTCCATCCCTTCAGCTTTAAGAAAAACCTTAAAAAAAACCTTAAGAAAAGCCTTCACCTTAAGAAAAACATGCCTGTGTCAGTCCTCCAATCTTTGGAGGATGAGATTAATCTAGAAAGGTACTTTTAAATTAATCAGCCCAATCAACAGAGGCGCAACTATCACTTGAAAGCTAAAGTCTATTTATGAACACTTTTGAAGATTCTTGTCTTTTTTATGCATTAATATTTTCTATTTGATGGATAAATAAAGGGCATGAACTACAATGATTCTTTGAAGAATCAAACAACTTTTGTTGTTCCCAAACCTCTAGAGGTGACTCACACAATCATTGCAACTGATAAAGATGGAAACTGATTTTTCTCATCAAATTATTCATTTTGTGGCACACTATCACTTGAATCAGTCATGACATAATAGTGGGGTCAGTTGACTAATACCAATATGGAATTAAAGGAAATCTAGTGACTTAAGACCAAATAAAGAGAGTTTAAGTTTTAAAATACATAGATAAGTGTATTTGAGCAAGTCAAAAGTTACTTGAGAAGGTCAAAAACTAGTAATTGAAGAATTACTTCATATATGTATAAATATATGTATATATACATATAGTGTATATGTAATGTATATGTATATGATGTATATAAAGTATATATACATTATAGTATATATGTATATTATATATACATATATTTACAAGTTATTTGTTTAAAATATCACAAGAAAACTCTTTACCTAGCATGTTGGAGACCTTCAATCACTTGCACCCCATATGGTCACCCTGAGCATACAGTCAAAAATAAACTCTTAGTACTGCCAAGTGTGATGTATCCCCAATAAATAAATCTATAATATTGAATTGAATGATACAGTTCTGTGAGAAATTTGGCTAATCATAGTATTTTTATTCATATTTTTGACCAGACAGGCAAAGTACTATAAAACATAGACATATATTTAAATTGGTGTGTTTGGGCTCCAAGTAAATTTACAATGTTCACAAATAAAAGAGGAAGCCAGTATAAATTAAGTATAATTATAGAAGAGGCATAAATGGAATTTTTATACAAATTGCATATATCTGGGACCAGAGCAATGGCATAGCAGTAGGGCAATTGCCTTACACGTGGCTGCCCAGGACAGACCTGGGTTAGATCCCTGGAGTCCCATGTGATCCCCCATGTCAGGAGTAATTTCTGAGTGCATAGTCAGGAGTAACCCCTGAGTGTCACCAGATGTGCCCCCCACAAAAATTGCATAAATATGTGATTTAGTACATTGTAGTTCTTTATAAATACCTGCAATTTTCAAAACTATCAAGATCATCCAAAAATGTAAAATCTGGCAACTATCACAATCAGTGAAGCTTAAGGAACTTGAAGAATATATCCAAAATATAATATCATGAAAGGGATTTTTTAATAGAACTTTATTGGTAATTTTATTTATTTATTGTTTATAATAATAATTTTTATTTTGACCAAAGTGGATTACATATCGTTCACAGTAATATTTTAGATACAAATTAACATTGAATCAGGGGATTTGCTTCACCAAAGTTGTCCTTCCTCCACCCCAGTTTCCAGCTTCCATCCCATATCCCACTCCCTTACCCCCTGGGATGCTAGTTTAAGTGGTCCCTTCTGTGTCTATTTAGTTGTAGATTGGGTATCTATTCTTCTGTCATTGGCTTTGGATTTGGTGTTTAAGTCCGATCATTTTTATTACTACTTAATGATCATACAACTGTTTGGTTTTGGTACCCACCATTATTTCCCCCTCAATTTGAGAGGTGGACCAAGATGGTTCAAATTATGCGGTTCTGTTTGAAGAAAAGAAAAGCAATAAAATGGGGTAAAAATCAAACAAGCCAAAAATGGGCAAGTCCTTAGAGGCTCTCAACATCAGTTTGAGAGAAGAAAGGGAAAAAGAAAAAGAAACACCACAATACAAATAGAAAAATCAAAAAAAAAATTCAATGAGCACTACAGCAATAAAAATAAGCACCACATAATAACCACAGTCCTGAAATAAAAACAAAACAGCACAAAAATAAAAAACAACAATAACAAAATAACAATAACAAAACCAACAACAAACAACAAACAAATATATTATTTTAATTATAACAGAATGTTGAATAAAATTTACTACTTTTCTAGTAATTATATAAATACATGCAAACAGTAATTATATAAATACCTTCCAGAAGAAAGGTAGTTGCCTATATTAAAGATGTTAATGCATGCAGCTGCAAAGGGTAAGGTATTTGCCTTGTACACTGCAATAACTTTTTAGTACCGTCAGGACTGGTCTCTCATAGCAAAAGATATAGAGAAAGAAAAGTGTTAATGATCAAAATGAGTACATCTTTGTCTCACATATTTTGAAATCTAGTTAAAGGTATAAACAGTATAGTGATAATTTTGATTTGTGTAGACATATAGAAATTGCCAAAAATTTTTTCTTATAGAAGATCTGAACAAAGTATGCACTTTAACAAAAAACTTGAGATTTCTATGTTAATTAAATTATGAAAACATTAAATTATACAGTGCATGTACTTAGTGTCAAATATCTAACAGACACAAGCAGGTATTTAAACATTTTTACAGATTCAGTTATTTTGTAAAGCAGAATTTGATCGAATTTGATATGCATATTTTCAAAGCGCTGTGTAGAATATGAAGTCAGCACTTTAAAGAAAAGGTGGGATCCTGCCATTTGTTTCATTAATTATCTGTGTGTATTAGATTTTTTTGTTTTTGTTTTTGTTTTTTGGGGGGTCATAACCTGCAGTGCTCAGGGGTTACTCCTGGCTCCACGCTTAGAAATCGCTCTTGGCGGCACGGGGGACTATATGGGATGCTGGGATTTGAACCAATGACCTTCTGCATGAAAGGCAAATGCCTTACCTCTATGCTATCTCTCCGGCCCCAATTTGTGTGTATTGGAATGTTGCTAGCTGTATATGTTCTCTACGTTTTTTCCTTCATCTTCAAAGTGGAGCTTATTCAGTCAACCCTGACCACTTAACAGGAGTTTTTATGGGAATAACAATGGCTAATTCATGTGTCCACTTTTCAGACCATAAAGTACAATAGCCATATGAATTGTGTCTTGATGATTATGACAGGCATTATTTGAGTAAAGGAAATATCTGAGTGGCAAATATTTCAAAGCCTGCAAGGTTAACAACAGGATAGACAGAATTCATTTGTTGCTATGGTAATGCATATTTAATAGGTGCATTTGATGTAAAATTTTTATCAGCTGATTTCCTATATAGCATAGGATATTTTTCTTTTTATAAAGCATGTTTTATCATTGGTATCTACATAAAATATTCTAAATTCAAGATAAAAATGAATATGAAAATTTGGGGGGTAATAATTATGAAAAATATTTAAGCACTGTTATATCTTCACTTAAATATTACTAAAATTTACAAAAGTTTCAACTCAGCTAATTTTGGTCATTAATTTATGGTTAATAAACAAGGTTTTTTTTAACGTGTATAGATTTGCATGTGTTGTGGATTTGCAATCCAGGAATAAAATCTACTATTTTGTGATGTATAATTCACTTTCAACTGTTAAATTTGGTTTTCCTGAATTCTCTTGAAAATTTAATTATCTATGTTTACAAAGTCTAAATTTTGTAACAATAGATGCTCCTCATCATTTTTTGTGTTTCTTTTAAAATCATTTTGGGATAGTTCATGGTTCTAAGAATCTTTTTTTTTTATTTTTAGTATATTCTGATTGTTTAAACCTACCTTTCTAAGTATTAGTCTATCTTATTAAGTTTATTTATTACTGTAAATTTGAACATCCTAATAGATATACTGTATTCTGAGAATATTGTTTCTCATTAGTTGATGTCATATTCTCTTGACTATTCAAAATTTCACATTATATAATTTATTCTCCTCATTTAAACACCTTAAATATTTTATTTTAGTTTTGTTACTTATTTTAATTTTATTACTATATTTTTCTTGTAGTAATTTGTTAGTTTATTTAATTTCTGAGACCACACATAGCAGTCCTAAGAACTTTCTTCTTGCTTAGCCTTCAAGGGCCACACTTGGCATGAGTCAGTAGACCTTATGCAGTCAAACGTGTCTGCTGTGGACAAGGTGAGTTATTTACTATTCTATCTCTTTGACTTTAATTTAATTTATTTCCCTTTGTATATTAGTTATTTGAAGGGAGGGATTCATCTTACTTTCCAGCAGATGACATTATGTTAAATTTTACATAAGACCTTATTTGATACTTTAAGCCTTTGTTGATTCTCTTGGTACAAACATTTATTGTAGAAATTGTTTTAGCAAGCTGGACAAGAGACGGAAATAGGTTAGTTCTTGTCAGAAAGTGCTGAGGGACTTGTTTGAATTTGTGAAGGACTTCTTTGTAGTTGTGGTACTGTAGTTATTCATCCTTTTAAGTGCCCAGGCTTGAGACTAGTCAGTCATCCGATGTCAGTTCACTTCAATAGTAAGCAGCCATTCCAAGCAGTAGAAAGGGAAGAGTGCAATGTAGATTGCTTTCTATGTTAGCATGTGTGTTGATAAATCCTGCCTATGCAGTTCACAGGCGCCTTCTATGAGTTTCACCAGATCAAAGCTCATGGATCAAAGCTACTCTGTATCATTCTCCCTTCCCCAGGGTCCCTGGATATTGAAAGTTTCCTTCTATGCCCCATGCCCTAAATGTCAAAACTCCATGCATTTCTCTACTATTACATCTGCTCAGTGAAGTGTGCCTTCTTAAAAAATAACTTCAATCTATGTTGTTTTATGAGGTACCAGAGGTGCCACTTCTCACCGTGAGTTGTGGGATTTCTCAATATCCTATTCTATTTCCAATTGCTGTACTCAAAGAATAGCAAGAAACCTCCTCTGTCACTCACTAACTTTAGTTAACTTGACAATTGGTTTTAGATATATTGTGCCCAGGTTACTTTTAAAAATCTTATTTTAAGGTGTATGTATGTATATATATATATATATATATATATATATGTATGTATATGTGTGTGTATATATTAGGTGGATTCAGTGACAGAATAGTTTAATTTAAAATTAAACCCTTTTCATAAAAACTTGTTCAAATCTTTCAAAATCAGCATTAATTTGATAAAGAAAAGATATCCTGACTTTTACAGTTTAATTTGGAGAAAGGACATTTCTAAATATATAGGCTGCAGAAAGGGGCCAGAGAAATAGCATGGAGGTAAAGCATTTGCCTTGCATGCAGAAGGACGGTGGTTCAAATCCCAGCATTCCATATGGTACCCCAACTCTGCAGGAGCAATTTATAAGCGATTTCTGAGCCAGGAGTAACCCCTGAGCACTACCAGATGTGACCCAAAATCATATATATATATGCATTTATGCATATATATGCTGTAGCAGGAATAGATCATTATATTGGAAAGTTAAAATAAAGTTCATTTTTCTAGAAAGCTTTGTATACATTTTGGTAGACATATAAAATATAATTTAAGACATCCAGTTCAGACATTAAATATTCAATATTTTTATTTTATAGATAGGAAAGTGTTACAGTGTTAGATAATGATAATCATTGAACACAAAAATGTCATGGTTTGTTTCTTAGCTTTTTTTTCAGCTCTGTATACACAAACAAAACTAGGAGAAATGTTTAAACAATTCTCTCCCTATAGATTTAAATATAAATATATGAACTCACATTGAATTTTACATAAAAAAGCAGGAATATAAGTATTCACAATCAAGATATAGATAAAAGTTTCATGGAGGTAAATAAAATTAAGTCTTTGACATTCCTACATTCTTAATTTGTAGAATGCAAAGTTTGAAACTATTTAAGATGTGTAGTCTCTTAACACAACTAGCATAATTTGTCTTAGTCAAGTTTATTGAAATTGTTCTTGTTCACATAAGGGTTTCTTTTATTTCATGTTTAAACTTTTCTTATTTTTATGTCATCTATATATTTCATAAGTAGAAGAAAAAGCTCTTTGAGCGTTTATGGCTATTAAAAATATAGAGCTGTTGAGTCCAGATAGGTAGGTACATCCATTGACTTGCATGCTGATGGCCTCACATATTAAAACCCAGATTAAAAATTCCTCAGGTCCTACCAGAATTAGTTCCTGAGTGCAGAGGCAGGATTAAGTCCTGAACACTATCATGTGTAGTATTCCCCCTCCCAAAGGAAATTGTAAAATTATTATCTATGTAGATAATTTTAATTAATTTTATTAAACTGACTTATTTTTTAAGGAATCATGGCCTTCCAACTCTTAGTTTCTTTTAGAGCTACATTCATGATATTTCAATAACCACTTTATTATATTATCTTTTTTTTTTTTTGGTTTTTGGGCCACACCCGTTTGACGCTCAGGGGTTACTCCTGGCTATGTGCTCAGAAATCGCCCCTGGCTTGGGTGGACAATATGGGACGCCGGGGGATCGAACCGCGGTCCTTCCTTGGCTAGCGCTTGCAAGGCAGACACCTTACCTCCAGCGCCACCTACCCGGCCCCTATTATATTATCTTTTAGGTATTGTCATTTGTGTTCATTTTCATTTGTCAACTATCATTCTAATATATGACACACATGAAAATGCCAGTACGCAATAAGTAAATAGTATGTCCATATATATTGAAGTGAAGTTTAACAAACCACTAAAAGCATTATAAATGTTATACAAATATTAATTATTGTCCTTGAAACAGTGTACATACAAACTGTATTTATTTTCTTCTCATAATGCGTTCTTTTTAATTTCTCATCCTAAATGTGTTGAAGAGCATTTAACTCTAAGGCTTTAATTCAACAAATACTGAAACAGAAAAAGTACATTTCATATTCACATATCAGAATGAATAATGAAGCAGATTAAAATATTATTCGGCTAGCGTGGTGGTGCTAAAGGTAAGGTGCCTGCCTTGCCTACGCTAGCCTAGGACGGACCGTGGTTTGATCCCCCATATGGTCCCCAAGCCAGGAGCGACTTCTGAGTGCATAGCCAGGAGTAACCCCTGAGTGTCACAGGGTGCGGCCCAAAAACCAAAAAAAAAAAAAAAAAAAAAGAGGGGTGGCCCATAAAATTTAAGGGCCCAAGACGTGGAGGTAAGGCTTTTGCCTTTTATGCAGAAGGTCATTGGTTTGAATCCCGGCATCCCATATGGTCCCCCGAACCTGCCAGGAGTGATTTCTGAGCATGGGCCAGGAGTGACCCCTGAGCACTGCTGGGTGTGACCCAAAAACCAAAAAAAAAAAAAAGAGTAAACTTCTGGCCAGTGTGGTGGTGCTAGAGGTAAGGTGCCAGCCTTGCCTGCGCTAGCCTAGGATGGACCGCGGTTCAATCCCCTGCTGTCCCATATGGTCCCCCAAGCCAGGAGCGACTTCTGAGCGCATAGCCAGGAGTAACCGCTGAGCATCACCATGTGTGGCCCAAAAACAAAAACAAAAAAAAAGAAATATTATTCAACTTCCAAAAAATTAATGAATGGCATTTTCAAAAGGCAATAAGATTTCTGGAAAAAATGAGAAAATATATTATACAATTAACTATCATACACAACCTAACAAACACTTTATTACTTTTAACAATATACTTTCATGAATTAGAAATAAAATAACATATTATCTAAATTTCAATGAACCAAATAATTTCTAGATTAGAAGAGCACTCAAAAATAGTTCAAAGTCATTCTTTTTGATATCTCATAATATTTTTACATATATAATATTTTATACCGTGATATTTTAGCAGAGAATATAGTGTAGTTTTTTAAAAGGACTCTTTTACAGGGGAAAATGTTTTTTTCAATAGAATTATTGAAACACCATATATATGTCATATTTTCCTTTTTTCCTATCTATATAATCTCTGCTATAACTTTTGGTTGCATATTTTATTTTACAAACATCTATAACTCTGCCATTTTAGTTCACAGTGCAAAAAATAATAAAATTCCCATTTTTAGGTAAATTCTCTGTATATAAAGAAGTATAATATATGTGTTTTTTTAATTTTAACACTTGATTAAAAAGTTATTGATGATTAAGATTCAGTTTTATGATGTACACACTTTACCTATGAAAATTTCCCATCAGCAATGTCTCTGGTTTCCCTTCCACCCTCCTCCTGCTTCATCTAGAGCTGGTATTTTGTTCCTCTCTGTCTCACTTTGTGTGTCCCTCTCTCTGTTTCTCTCTCCTGTCTTATCTTCCTGTCTTCTTTTTTCTTTATTTTAAACACTCTGGTTTACACTATTTTAAATTAAGAAATACAATGCATACCACTTAATCTCCTTCCAACATCCAGTTATTGTCGTGATTGAACAGTTTCAATAATCATTGTAGTAGTGCTCCCTTCTCTGCCCTAAGTGCACTAATCCACTATGCTGGCAAACTTTCTACCATGTTATGTTCATCCTGGCCATCATTCCTATTGACTCTGAATATTAGTATGACATTACCTTTTAATTCTTATATTTTATAAATATATATTTACTTATAAATATATTTTATTTTATATTATTTATTATATTATATTTATTAGCTTATATTATTATACTATATTAATTATATTAAAACATATTATTTATATAAGTATATAAATATAAGGGATTATGTGAGTGAGGAATATGTCTATCAGTGTCCTTCTGACCCAATTCACTTAACATAATACTCTCCATATTCATCCATGTATATCCAAATTTCATGACTTCATTTTTTCAAATAGCTGCATAGTATATCACTGTGTAGATGTACTGTGATTTCTTTATTCACTTATCTGTTATCAAGAACTTTTCTTTTTTTTCAGATTTCCACTATTATTTTATTTTTTTAATAATATAATTTTTATTTTGATCATAGTGGCTTACATATTGTTGACAATAATATTTTAGGTACATATTTACATAAAATCAGGGAGATTCCCATCACCGATTTGTCCTCCCTACCCCTCCCTTTTCATCCTACCTCCCATATCCTCCTTCCTCACCCCCAAGGCTGCTAGAATATGTGGTCCCCTCTGTACCTAGCTTACTACTTAGTAGTCTTGCACCTGTTTGGTCTTGGTGCCTCCCTTATTTCCCCCTCTAACTGGGAGGCAGGACTAGCTAGTTCAAGTTATGTGGTTTTGTTTGAAGAAGAGAAAAGTAATAAACTGGGGTAAAAGTCTAATGCGCCAAAAATGGGCAGAATCCTTCTAGAGGCTCTCATCGGTTTGAGATAAGATGGTAAAACACCCCAGTAGTACAAAAAGAAGTGTCAAATATCCAGTGAGGACTCCAACAATAACGATAAGCACCACAAAACAAAACAAAACAAAACAAAACAAAACAAAAAAAACATGGTCTTAAGATAAGAAACATGGCAGAGCACATAAAGAAAGAAAAGAGAAAAAAATAAGTATAAATGGGGAGAACAACTTCAATAACCAAACCAAAACAAAGAAATTGACAAAAAGTAGACAGGCAAATAAAAATAATAATAATAAATAAAGATAAAAAATAACATTTAAAAAATAAAAAATGTTTTGTGCTTTTTTCTTTTTTTTTTCCCCTCCTTCCCTGGCACAGTAAATATTGGGGTCATTCGAAAAGGAATTCACTTGGCCTACGAGATACGGGGTTTCTCCACCCTTGGAGTATATTGTCATGGGATTAATTATAGACTCCGTTCAGATTCATTTACTCTCCCGGTGGTGCTTTCGTGGTGTTTGGAAGACTTCTGCTCCGTCCTGGGTGATAAAATCAGACCTCTGTACCTAGAGATCTCAGTATCTGCACAGGTCCAGGAGTGGGACTTATGATGAAGTCTTTCTTTGTGGTTCTAGAAGTTCTGTTCCCTCAGTGTCATTTTAATCCATTTTCTGTGGTTGGTGGTCTTGGTCTTTGCACTGATCCTAGGATGGCACCTAGTATAGCGTCTTTCATTGTGTTTCCAGAAGCCCCATTCCGTTGCAATTGTCTCTGCCAGACCTTTGGAACTGGAGATCATGGTTGTTGTGCAGGTCGTAGTTCAAACCCTAGACTAGGGTTTTTTTAATGGTCCCAAGATTAATACAGTCTGGTCATGGTTCTAGCAGCCAGTCATCTGTAAATCACGATCTTGGCTTTTGGACCTACCAAAGGGTGACAAGTCTTCTGATTTTGTCTTATTGTTAGCTGGTGAGGTAGGATAACCTGCTCTTAGGTCAAGTTGTTCCCATTTCCTCGTTGTCAGGATATCATATTAGAGCTGGTACTTGTTGGTGGCCCAGCAGTATTAAGGCTGTCCCGGATGGGATTTGTTTCCTGTAGCTGTTGTGAAGAACTGTGTAGTTTCTATGTCTGGGATCCAGGCTTCAAGATGGACAGATGGTGTGTAATCACCTGAGGTCTAAGTTGGGTCCATGTGATATATTTCCAAGGTAGGAGATATCCCTGTATTGTAAACAAGAATGAGTTTCTATCACTAGTATATAAGAGCTATTTTTATATGTAAGATTTCCCCCTTTTTTTAGTGTGTATTTGCAGGGAGAAATGGTGCTACATTATATTGTTGGTGCATTTGGGGGTGGACAGAGAAGAAAAAAGAAACAGGTCACACACCCAAAAAAGATAAAAATAGGAATAAAAATATATGTGCTCACATATATATATATATATATATATATATATATGTAAAACAAACATTTTTTTAAAAAATGAATTAACAAAGTATTTAAAGAAACAAAGTGATGCAAATGACTACATTACTTTTGGGGAAAAGCAGGTAAAGAGGTGGTATAATACAGGTCTTATACTTATGTTGGAAGTACAGGTTTTCCCATTGTCTTTTGGGTTTTTCTTGTGGTGTGTGGGTTCCCAGGTACCTTTGGAATCAACCTCAATGTCCAACAACAGATGAATGGATCATTAAGAAGTGGTATCTATACACAATGGAATACTACATGGCAGTCAGAAATGATACAATCACAGACTTTGCAGCAACGTGGATGGACCTAGAACATGTTATGTTAAACGAAGTAAGTCCGAAGACAAAAGATAAACACAGAATGATAGCTCTATTCTGAAGCACCTAGAGCATACATCTTATACACAACTAATACTCAACAATCAAATAACAGGGTTTAACAGGGTAGAAACTCCAAACACTGTAATAGTCAACATATACTCAGGAGCAGTGCCCAAAATACATGAAAAAGGAACAACACAAACTCTTGACTACACATTATACCACAAAGAAACCAGCAACACCAGAAACAGCAGCATAGAGATAACAGTTATGTAATCAGCCTTCTACAACAAAGGCCCATAATAATCCCTTAGAGATTGTAGGATCACAGGTAAAGAATACCACGGGAAATCACTGACTCCAATGGAAACATCCCATTGCACTATGTTTTAATGTCTTTATCTTACTATATTTAAAATAACCTCTCAGCTTTTCTGTCCACAGGCGTTCTTGATACAAAGAGTGGACAAACTAAGATGGCAGCCCGGGGCTCAGTCACACGAGATACCATACCCAGCTTGCACTACGAGATGGTCCCGAGAAAACTCTTTAACATACACTTTATCTCTAGGTTATACCTTCTTTTAGGAACTGAAGCACGTGACCGGTCAGACCACCGAAGCAGCAACTGTAACCTACAGACTTAAACTACAGACCCTACTCATGGAACACATTCAAGCAAACTAGAATTCCCTTGCTATTTTCTCCTCTTTTCTCACTACGTTCTTGTTTACTTTTCTTTTCTTTCTTTTCTTTTCTTTTCTTTTCTCTTCTCCCTTTCTTTCTAATGTATTTTCTCTTTTCTTCCTTCCTACCCCTTCCATATACTTTCCCCTTTCCCCCCTTTTGAAATCCAACTATCCCTTCACCCCTCAATCCCATCCAGACCTCCCACCATATTAAAACTCTTCACCCTCAGTCCTTAATCCATTAGGCATCAAGACTGACCTCCTACCCCAACGAATCAATACCCAGCACGCAAGCAAAGGGACACCCAGTCAAACCCACACCTTGTCCCCTGCAAGAAAAGGCAGCCAACTCCCCTGAGAACTCATGCTGTGCGGCCCCCTCTATCAACTCCCCCTAAAGTGGACTGTTACTTGAAAACCAGACTTAGCTCCAAAAGTATCCCCAATGCAAGAACTCTTCCAAGACCTCCCTGCTGCAAATCTTTTGCCAATCTCAAGAAGATTAGGGGGTGTGACAGATTTGCACTATTTTAAGGAGTGCTGTGAGGAATGTAGAGTACAGAGGGTATTTTTATATTGTGTTTTTGTGTTCCTAGTAGTGATATTGCTGGATCATTTAAGAGCTCAATTTCCAGGTTGTTTTTTTGTTTTGTTTTGTTTTGTTTTGTTTTAGAAATATCCATTGTTTTCCAGAAAGGCAGGACTAGACCGCATCACCACCAGCAGAAAATAAGAGTCTCTTTCTCACTACATCCACACCAGCACTATTTATTCCTGCTCTTTGTTATATGTACCAGTCTCTGTGGTGTGAGATGATACCCCATTGTTGTTTTGATTTGCAGCTCCTTGTTGATTAGTAATATGGAACTTTTTTTTTCTTATGACTTTTGGCCACATTTATTTCTTCTTTAAGAAATGTCTATTCATTTCTTCTCCCCAATTTTGGATAGGATTAGATGTTTTTTCTTGCTGAGTTCTATGAATACTTTGTAATTCTAAATATTAACCACTTATCAGGTGGATATTGCTTCTCCCATTTTATGGATAGTTTTTGTATACTAGTCATATTTTTCTTGAGTGAAGAAGATCCATTTGTTTAACTTTGTATACATTTTCTTGGCCTGTGGTGTTTCTTCCTTGAAGATGCAATTAGCTTCAATGTCATGGAGAGTTCTGACTAATTTTCCTTTGTGTACCTTATGGTGTCAGGTTTCCATGTTGTTTTAATGACCACAACTTTATACTTCTGTTTAATGTTAAATAAAAGATTTCTCAGTAATTGCTTTTGCTTTTGCTTTTTTTTTTTGGTTATTAGTTTTTGGGCCCCACCCAGTGACACTTAGGGGTTACTCCTGATTATGTGCTCAGAAATCACTCCTTGGTTTGGGGGACCATATGGGAAGCTAGAGCATCAAACCTGTGGTCCATCCTAGGTCAGCCACATGCAAAGCAAGCACCCTAACACTGTGCTACCACTCTGGCCCCAGATTTTGATTTTCATGGACATTTATTGTTTATTATGAATTTCAGAAATGTTGATCTTTTTTTTTTGAATAATGTAATGGATATTCTTTTGGGTTTTCTTTTTGTTTGTTTTTTTTGGGGAGGGGTCAAACCCAGAAGCACTCAGGGGTTACTCCTGGCTCTGGCTCAGGAATCACTCCTGGGAGGTTTGGGGAACCAAATGAGATGACAGAATTCGAACCAGGGTGTGTCCTGTGTTGTATGTGTGCAAGGCAAACGCCTTATCTCTATACTATCGCTCCACACACCCCGTGGGTAATTGTATAGTGATTGCATTAAATCACAATGCCTTGGGAAGTATTGCAATTTTAATGATGCTGATCCAGCAGGGTAGATGTCTCCATTTCCTTAAATCCTCTTGTATTTATTAAAGCAATATGTTTTAGAATTGTTGTATAATTCTTTCACCTCTTTAGTTAAATTGATTCTAAGGTACTTGATTTTCTGAGAGTAAATACTAGCACATTAGTTATTGTTTCATTAATGTTCACATAGCCAAAATATTAAAAAATATTTATCAAAATATAATAATTAGATAATATACATTTAATATAATTATTTTAAAATATTTTATTATACACCATTCAAATTAATAAGTACATTTTAATTTTCATTAACTATGAAATAGTTTAACTTTGTGGCATTCATATAATGATACTATTCATCAAAAAGTGAGCTAGGCACAGTTGATAACCTTTAAATATGTAATTTTGTAAAAAAGTATAAAATAAAAAACACAGATTATTATAATAATTTCACATAAAATCAAGTTTATAATATAATAATTAGGTGGAATAATAAAGCAAATAAAATAGATCTAATAAATATGACATCTACTAGAAGTAATTTGGAAAGGTGAAAGAAATCCTAGACTAATTATTCAAGTGGCATTTTTCTTAAAATTATTATCAACGACATGTTAGCTTTGTATTTTGTTCATTAGTTTGATTGATTTTGGGGCCACACCAAGCAATGTCAAGGGTTACTCTAGCCTTTGAGCTCAGAAATTTCTCTGTAAAGACTCTGAGGAGTTTATGGGATGCCAGGAATCAAACCTCGGCCAGCAATGTGTAAAACAAATGCTTTACCAGTATGCTATCATTCTGGCTCCTAAAACTCATTAGTTATTAATATTTTAAACTTTAATTGTACATTGTCCTTTTTGTATGTACATTTTATTAACAGAAAAAGTTAATACTGGCATCATTTATTTTTAGTGACTAGTATGTAAGATTCAAATTCATCATTCACTTCATTATTTAGAATAGTAAGGAGACATAAACACAACTGGAAAAGTGGCCAAATTCAATAATGATTGTTCTCATCTTATTTGATTATAAATCTTTTATACAGTTTATAAAATTCCTAAAGCTAAGTCTCTGCATTACTTGTTTCTTAGTTTTCAAAACTTACATGATCCTTGTCTTAATTGTTCAATGTAAAGGACAGTCCGGTATTTAATAATTAATAAAATACATATAGAATACTTGTTAGCTAAGTTAAAATATATATTTTAGAAAAGACATTTAGAAAGAATTTATAAGTGGTTGCTACTCCCTAAACTTTAGTTGTTAAGTGAAACTGGATTTCAGAAAGAAAATATGACTGAAGCAGTTTTGAGAAAGTATCCTGTACAATACCTGGCAGAGGATACGTAAGACATGTGTAACTGAAACAAAAACTATAGAATTATTAATTTTCTTTATGACATTTTATTGTTTTTATGTATTTCCCTAAAGGTTGTTATTTTGGGTATAAAGTTTTCTTTTAGTAATAAAGCTGCTCCTGAATATCATAAAAATTTTGATTTTGCAAATTTAAGTTACTGCAAGAGGTAATATTACTTAAGATAAACTCTTTTCAAAATGAATGTCATAGGAAGGGAAGTTAAAACCAGTGTTAAAACAGTTCCTTTAAATGTAGCCACACTAAATCCAAAGCAGAATCTACAGCTATGAGTAGCATGTGCTGCACAACACAAAAAGTGACCCCTGAGAATTGTCAGGGATATTCCCTGAGCAGGACCTCCACCCACAAATAAAAAAATAATAATGCTATTCAATTAGAATGGGAGAATAATGGGTTATATGAAATCATCTCAAAGAGACAATAAAAATTTAAAGATATGCTCAAGAAATCCTGTTTTGTGAAACCAGCTGTATCCAAAAAAACTATTGATGAGATTGGATAATGGATAATTGAGCATAGTGTCAGAGCAATATTATAGTAAGTTTGGTGCTTACCTTATACATAGACACTTGGGTTTAGTTTCTGGTATTTTATCTGATCTCCTGCGTACTGTCAGGAGTAATTCCTTAGTACAGAGCCAGGAATAACCTAAGCATCACCAGGTGTGGTCCAAAAACAAAACAAGTAAAAGAAAACTATGAATGTAAGTCTAATTTATTGTCTTATAGAGTACATTTTTTAGAACTTATATTACTGAGAAGTATACAGAATGTAACATCTGTCTTTTTCAGGAGAAATGATATATTGCCTTGTAATGCAAATATTTATATGTATTCTTATTTTCTACTAATATGCAGTTTAAATAATTTTCATTATGCTATTATTACATTCAAAACTATGTTCACTCCCTAATGTAAAGAATGAAGAAAATAGGCAACGTCTAGTGAAATGAAGCTGTAGACTCAGAGCAAAGAATATTATCTAATATGGGCAAGGGAAGAAGGCAATGGTCTTCTGGCCAATGGTGGAGCTCAGTTTTGCTTTGTTGGTATGCATGGTACAGTTTTTCATACCTCTAAACACAAATGAATTTAAATTAGAAACTAAATTGATCTCAATATGTGAATAATAGTAATCACTGTTGTACCTCAAAATAAAATTAAAAATGGTATCTCATAAAACTAAAAATGGTATCTAAAATGGTATCTCATCCCAAAACTGAAGACTCCTTGCATTATTTTTTACCTTCATATCTTCTTTTTCCTTTCTCTTTCTATGTATATCAGATTTAATATTTTATCAGTCTAGATGAGTTTGGATTTTGCACCAGTTTGAGAGCCTTGTTATGTCTCCAACTATTTTTGTAACAGAATCACAGGACAGGCAACTTATTTAATTAATGCTGACTAAAGAAAATATAAGGTCCAACTAGTTTAAGAAACATGTCAATGTTTAAGAACCGTCCATAGTTTTATAGTTAAAATGCTAAGTTTGGGGGCCGGAGCAATGGCACAGCAGTAGGGTATTTGCCTTGCAAGCAGCTGACCTAGGACTGACCGGGGGTTTGATATCCGGCATCCCATATGGTCCCCCAAGCCAGGAGCAATTTCTGAGCACATAGTCAGGAGTAACCCCTGAACGTCACTGGGTGTGCCCCCCAAAAAAAGCTAAGTTTGATCCACCATGTTTTTTTTAAATAGATTCAGAGATGAAATTGTAAATTTATTTTTGAGTTTTTTTTGTTTGTTTGTTTGTTTGTATGTTTGTTTTCAGGTCACACCCGGTGGTGCTCAGGGGTTAACCTGACTCTACACTTCGAAATTGCTCCTGGCAGGGTCCTGGGACCATATGGATGCTGGGGTTAGAACCACCATCAGTCCTGGATTAGCTGCTGGCAAGGCAAATAGCCTACTGCTATGCTATCTATCCGGCCTCAATTTAATTATTTTTAAAAAATTTTACTCAGTGGGGCAGGTGAG
The DNA here is from genome assembly GCF_024139225.1 of Suncus etruscus. Taxonomy (NCBI): domain Eukaryota; kingdom Metazoa; phylum Chordata; class Mammalia; order Eulipotyphla; family Soricidae; genus Suncus; species Suncus etruscus. The sequence goes on along the minus strand of NC_064859.1, from coordinate 49,076,474 downwards.
GTGGTGCTAGAGGTAAGGTATCTGCCTTGTAAGCCAGGGGCAATTTCTGAGCACTTAGCCAGGAGTAACCCTTGAGCATCAAACTGGTGTGCCCAAAAACCAAAGATAAAAAAAAATTCTTACTCAGTGTTCTATTGTTTCTATAATCATATGGAAAGTAAGAAATCAGTTGTTCTTAGATTGGGACCAAACTAAAAATGGTCAGAATTTATTCCTGTCTTTCAGCTCAGGGAACACCATACTGGCAGACTTCTAGGTACCATACACTGTTTGGGAGATGGAACCTAAGTCTGCCACACACAAAACATATGATCTTCCCACTGTACTATCGTTGAGGCCTAGGAAAAGTTATTTTAGCTTCCAGGTTTTATTATTAATGAAATACAGTGTATTAATTCTTAAGTATATATCCACATGACTTTTTTCCCTTATAAAACTACCTTATAATATATATTTCCAAAGTAAAGTATAGACCAAGCTGGTATAATGCCAAAGACCTGTGCTGTGGCCATTATTACAGTAATAGCCTCCACAAAAGAAAAAACATGAAGCTTTATCGTTTCTATGGCAACCATATATGGAAATTTCCCACTTCTAAAGTAGCTCAAGAGAACAATGGACATTATAAACTGAATTTTAACACCTTTAAAATTATGATTGATTTTTATTTTCAAAAATATTTGTTGCCAAATACATTTTATATTTTATATGATAATTTGAGAAAAACAATTCTAGACTTCTTAAAATATGTATAGAATTTCTGAAGGCATGGCTATATTTTATTTTTGTTACATCTCCTTTGTTTAATTATTTTTTCTCTTAATTTGTCAAAATTTACAACACAAAACAGATTATAGCAAGTTTATATCATATTTATGGAGCCATTGAATCCAGAAGCTTATAGCTTGGTAGCAATAGTGTCATCCTGCATTTTTATATCACAATCATAATTTTTATAATTACATATGTTTAGTGTATAAATATATATAGATGAGCTATAAATATAGACATTGTATTGTTTTTAAATATTTTTTATTTAAACACCTTGGTTACAAACATGATTGTGGTTGGGTTTCAGTCATATCAGATGGCACCCCCCCCCATCACCAGTGAAACATTGCCATCACCAATGACCCAAATATCCCTCCTCTGCTCCCCGTCCCTACCTATACTCTAGACAGGCTTTCCACTTCCCTCATATATTCTTATTGTTAGGATAGTTTGAAATGTGGTTATTTCTCTAACTAAACTCATCACTCTTTGTGGTGAGATTCATGAGGTCAGCTGTAACGTCCAGCCCTCTTCTCTTTTGTCTCTGAAAATTGTTGGAAAATTAGACATTATATTCTAATTATATATATATGGTCAACGTAAGTGTGTCATTAGAGCTATAATGGATTTGTCATTAAACACATTGCTGTTCCTAATTTTAAATATATACCTTCCCTTTTCAAACAAATATTTTCATCTTCTACCCATCATCATGACTTTTCTGAGTACCATGCAGTGACAATTTATGAAATGCTAAGATCTGCTTACCAGACACCACAGTACATAACATCCCTACTATGAGATTTTTCCATAATTGAGGTGGTTTTCAAGGTATTTTTTATTGTTTTTTAATGAATGAGGCTTCACAATTGTTTTATCTTTCTTTTAGTATTAGGTAAATAATAGAACCTTGGTGTAGGGTATCATGATATATAGTACACAGATTGCTATATATACAAGAATCATAATAATTTTTACGAAGAGAACATTAGAACCTCTCCTATCACTGAGGCTAGTCTTTTATACAATTGAGATTCCAAATAGACCCTATTATCACCTTTTTTCATAATTCAAAAGTTGAATCATATACAATATTTGAAATTTTATCCTGTAAAACGATCATTTATTTTAGTTTCATATATTATTTTAGGTGATTCCTTGATGGTTTATAAAATTTTACTCATGTTTCCCAAAGTCCTCTGTGCTTATCCTTGAACTTTAATTTTTCTAACATATCTGTTTAGTATTGTGTCATTCCTTATCCTACTCTATACTTTTACTCTAGTACTTTACTAGAGATATCAGGAATACCCTCCTGATTTTATTCTTATAAGGCACATCATTACTTTCAGGTGAGTTAGACTCATTACAAGCTATATATATTTATTTCAATTTTTATTTTATATTTTATTATATATAATATATGATACACCTATTATATAATATACGTATTATATAACAAATTATTTATATATAAAGAATATATATTCATTATATATTATAAAAACAATCTCAACTTTTTTTTTTGTTTTTTGGGCCACACCCATTTGATGCTCAGGGGTTACTCCTGGCCAAGTGCTTGGAAATTGCCCCTGGCTTGGGGAGACCATATGGGATGCTGGAGGATCGAACCGCGGTCCTTCCTTGGCTAGCGTTTGCAAGCAGACACCTTAACTCTAGCGCCACCTCATTGGCCCCTTTTGGGGGGGGCACACCCGTTTAATGCTTAGGGGTTACTCCTGGCTAAGTGCTCAGAAACTACCCCTGGCTTGGGGGGCCATATGGGACGGCCGGGTATCGAACCGTGGTCCTTCCTTGGCTAGCACTTGCAAGGCAGATACCTTACCTCTAGCACCACCTCGCCGGCCCCCAATCTCAACTTTTTATAAACAGATTGTTTACCTCTATATTTGAAATACATTGAATTCACAATTCTGTATGTTTTTTCTGCTTTAAAAGGGATCTAAATTAGTATCTTATTTCATATTTGAATTTTGATCTGAGAAGAAATATTTTGTGTTTCATTATATAAATTAGTGGATTTACTGCTTTTTAATTAGCAAAGTATTTGAAAAAGAAGTGCCAGATTAATAAATACTTTTCTTTTTTTGGTTTTTGGGCCACATCCTGTGATGCTCAGGGATTACTCCTGGCTATGAGCTCAGAAATCACTCCTGGCTTAGGGGACCATATGAGGCACTGAATATCAACTGAGGTCTGTCCTGGGTCAGCTGCGTGCAAGGCAAATGACCTACTGCTGTGCTATCACTCTGGCCCCCAATATCAATACTTTTCTTAATCTCAATGTAGACTATGTCACCAAGTCTCACCAAGAATATGAAAATATTCTAGAAACTAATTTCTTCAATTGGAGTACTGTCCTTTATTCTATGTCAACTTATAATAAGATTATGTCCTAAAAAGTTCTGGTCTTTACTCCATACCATACTATTTAATTTACTAACAGTGATTAGATTCATTAATTTCCCAAATTTTGTTCTACTTAATTTATGTCCAGTAAATGGGCAGTATTGCACAGAAAGATAATTATGCATGTAGTAACTGTAGATAATCTTTATTTTGGTGTAAACATTTATATGACTTCAGAATGCACATTACATCCTTCAGAGTCCATAAACAAGGCACTAATAGATTCTGAAATAGTTTGCTTTGGTCAATGGAGCATTAGCAAATGTGATACAAAGACATAACCTTAATAATACCCATGTTTGAAGTTGGCCTTTTGCTCTGAACTGAGATACAAAAAAGATATAATTGTATATAAGTCTGTTACCCTGTACTTTGAGAAACTAATATGAGTACAATAAAAGCTTCCCAGTCAATAGTCAACAAGCTGTCACAACCATCTGTTTCGGTCATTTTGTGATGGGGAGTGGGGGGACAACAACAAAGTGTCCTGAAACAACATTTACTTTTCTCCAGAATTTGGACTTGGCTGGCAGATGGCTGAACTCTATTTTGTCAATTGCAGCAGTGTAAAGGCTTCGGGCTAAAATCATTCTGAAAACTTACACACCACTAATGATTGATGCCTAGTGAAGATTGACTTTGTCAGATGCTCTCAAGGGAGACTCTTCCTGTGATTTCTCTACACAATCAGCTTGAGTTTGCTTTCAGCCTTAGTTGAAGAATGGATGATTCAAGAAACAGAACTAAACAGAAATTACATAACTCTTTTTAAAAAGTTAGTCTTGGATCCACACCAGCACTGGTTGTTCTTGCTAGGCTCTATGGTGTGAGATGATATCTCATTTTTTTGATTTGCTTCTATCTGATGATTCGTAGTATAGAGTATTTTGTTCATGTGCCTCTTGTCCATCTACATTTCTTCTTTAAGGAAATGTCTGTTCATTTCCTCTCCACAGTTTTTGTTTTGTTTTGTTTTTGGATCACACCTAGTGATGCTCAGGGGTTACTCCTGGCTCTGTGCTCAGAAGTTACTCCTGGCAGGCTCAGGGGACTGTATGGAATGTCAGAATTAGAACCACTTTCTGTTCGAATCAGCTGCATGCAAGGCAAAGCCCTACAGCTGTGCTATCTCGCCTACCCGTTTTCCACAGTATTTGATGGTGTTAGATGTTGTTTTCATTTTTTCTTGTAAAGTTCAATTAGTGCTTAGATATTAACCTCTTATCTGATGGATTTTGTGTGAATAATTCCTCTAATACAAACGGGAAGCCTTTATATACTACTAACAATTTCCTTTGAAGTGCGGGTTTTCAGTTTAAAATAATCCTATTTGTTTCTCTACTTCCATTTTCTTGGCCAGTGATGTTTCATTCTCGAAGATGTGTTTAGCTATAATGCTATGGACTGTTCTGCCTATGTTTTCCAGTATGTAGCTATGGTTTCTGATATCAAGTTCTTTAATTTATTTTGACTTATCCTTTGTGCATGGTGCTAAGGAGAGGTCTGAGGTCAGTTTTTTTGCATGTAGTTTCCCAGTTTTCCTAGCATCATTTGTTGAAGTCTTTCTTTGACTACTTTATGTTTTTATATAAAAATCAAGTGTTTATAAACCTGTTGGCTCATCTCTGTATATTCAAGTCTATCCCATTGATCTGAGGATTGGTCTTTATTCTGAACCATGCTGTCTTAATAACTTGTGATTTATAGTAAAGTTTAAAGTTTGGGAAAGTTATTTCTCCCATGTCTTTTTTTCTTTTGACAAAGGATTGGTTTAGCTATTCATGGATGTTTATTCTTTGAATTTCAGGAGCATATGATCCATTTTTTTTAAATTGTCATGAGGATTTTTATAGGCATTGTATTAAAAATATACAATGCATTAGGAAGTATTGAAAATTTACTTACTTTTTTCCAATTCAAAGCAAATACATGTCTCTATTTTCTTTTTTTCCTTTTATTTCTTAAGCAGTATTTTATAATTTTCTTATATTGTTCTTTCACATCTTTAGTTTAATCCTCTTCAAGGTACTAGATTTTCTGAGGCATAGTTGTGAATGGGATTTTTTAATACCTTTTTCTTCTCTTGTATTGTTTTTGTGTAGAAAAGCCATGCATTTTTGTTTATTAACTTTGTAGCCTGCCCCTTTATACTTTATTATAAAAGTCTATTGTTTATGGAAGATTTTTGTTGAGTCTTCAGGATTTTACAGATACAATATCATGTCATCTGCAAATAAAAAGAACCTCACTTCTTCCTTTTAATATGGATTTCCTTGAAGTATTTTTCTTGCCAAATTTCTACTGCAAATATTTTCAATAGTATGTTTAATAGAAGTAGCAAGAGGAGGCATTCTTGCTCTGTGCCAGATCTTAGTGGAAATAGTTTTAATTTTTCCCATTGAGGAAAAGTTTTGCAATGGGCTTGTGATAAGTGGCTTTGACACTATTGAGAATATTGAGTAGTGCTCATTTAATTACAATCTTGTTGAGACCATTATCACAAATGGATGTGGGACCTTGTTTAATGCTTCATAAGCATCTATTGATATGATCATAAGGCTTTGGTATATTTTACTGCTATGGTGTATTATGTGATACCATCATGTGTATGTTAAAACATTCTTTACATACTGACAATATATGACAATGTATGACTATATAAAAAATTATAAAATACTGCTTAAGAAATAAAAGGAAAAAAAGAAAATAGAGACATGTATTTGCTTTGAATTGGAAAAAAATAAGTAAATTTTCAATACTTCCTAATGCATTGTACATACATACATACTGACAATGAGGAAAGGGCAACAACTTGGTCCAGGAGCAGGTTGTCTTACCTGACCAATTAACTATAAAATGAAATCAGAAGACATGTCATCCTTTGATCTGTGCAAAAGCCAATATAGCTATTTACAGAAGACTGACTGTGACAATCATGACTGGGCAGAACTTATCCTGGAACCAATAAATAAAGGCCTACTCTAGGCTTTGGCCAACGATTTGTACAACAACCAAGATCTCTAATTCCAAAGGTCTAACTGAGACAACTACAACTGAGCAGAACTTCTGGAAACATAATGAAAGACTCTATCCTAGGCTACACTCTAGGATCAATGCAAAAACTAAGACCACAAACTACAGATGACTGATGGAACAGTGATGGAACAGAACTTCTAGATCCATAAAGAAAGACTCCATCCTAGACTCCATCCTTTGACCTGTGCAAATGCCAAGATCTCTAGTTACAGAGGCCTAATTTTATCATCCAAGTCTGAGCATAAAGTTTCCAGATATCACAAAAGGACCTAGGGGAGAGAATAAGAGCATGTATGGAGCCTGTAGCTATTCCCATGATAGTATACTTCAAGGACAGAGAAACCCTGCATCTTTTAGGCCAAGGGAATTCCCTTTCTAATTTCCCCAATATTTACTGTGCCGATGCAAAAAAAAAAAAACCCACAAACTAATTTTCTTTGTTATTTTTATTGTTGCTTGTTTTATTTGGGGGGGTTGGGCTTTGTTTGTTTCTACCCTCCTTTGCATTTCTGATTCTGCTTAAAATAATCACGCTCAGGGCTGGAGAGATAGCATGGAGGTAAGGCGTTTGCCTTTCATGCAGAAGGACTATAGTGGTTCGAATCCCGGCATCCCATATGGTCCCCTGTGCCTGCCAGTGTCTATTTCTGAGCATAGATCCAGAAGTAACCCTTGAGTGCTGCCAGATGTGACCCCCACCCCAAATCATGCTCTCCATTTCTTTGTGAGTCTTGTTAATGTTTTATCAATCTGGTTTATTTTTTCAAAGACTCAACTCTTGCTTTGTTTTGATCTTTAGGATTGGTTTTGGGCTGTTCATTAATGTCTGCTCTAGTTTTATTATTTCCATCTGAAAAAGGACACATTTAGGACATTTTATTGCTCTTTTTTTAAGTTCTTTAGCTGAGTCATTAATTTATTTATGTATGCCTTTTCACTTTCTACTAAATGCTTGTAAAGCTATGAATTTTGTTTTTAACACAGATTTTTTCTGTCCCACAGGTTCTTATAGTTTGTGTTTTTGTTTGAGGAATCTTTTGACATCCTTTGTTTCATCTGTGATTCATTTCTTATTTAGCAGTAAGCTGTTTAATTTCTAGGTTTTAAAGTTTTTCTTCATGCCTGCATGTAATTCAACTCTAATTTTAGGGTATCATGGTCTGAGTAAATAACAGAAATAATTTCTATCTTCTTGCTTTTATGGAGGTCTGTTTATGGCCTACTATGTCATATATATGATATATATACCTATATATATACATATATATATATACCTATATTGATAGTTACCTATCAATGGGTGACATGGTGATGTTGAAGTTTCCCCGACTATTGTATGTTGCTATTGATGCCCTTCTTAAAGTTTATTAGCTGTTCTTTTAAGTATTTTACTTTCCTATCGTTGGATGGTCTCATTCACTACTGGTGGGTATGAAGATTGGTCTAGCCTTCTTGGAAAACAAAATGTACATTCTTCCAAAACCTAGAAATTGTGCTTCCATATGATCCAGCAATACCACTCTTAAGGAACACCCCATGAACACAAAAGCACAATACAAAAATTCCCTCTGAATGCCTATATTCAATGCAGCTCTATTTACAATAGCCAGAATCTGAAAAAAACAACAGGTGCTCAACAGCAGATAAGTGGCCAAAGAAACTGTTTTAACTACACAATGGAATACTATGCAACCATTAGGAAAAAGTTAAGTTTTGCAATTTGCCTATACATGAATAGTCATGTAGATTATTATTGTGAATGAAATTAGCCAGAGGGGAAGAATAATCATACCCATTTGTGGGATATAAGAAAAAAAATACACCATGGCGCGCCAGCAAAGGTGTAGAATCTTCCACTATATCTGCTGTGGGAAGAGAAGTGGGACTGTGCAGCAGAGAGTTCAGAACTTCCCTTTCTCAGCACCTCTGCCACCTAGGAAATGTCTGCAGAACCTCAGACTTATGAGTCAGTCATGAGCTTCTAAAAGGTACAGTTCTCACATATTCCTCACCCCACAATGCATTATCACACTGCACCTTTTTCTTTCAAATATGAAAATTGATCTCTGCTACCCAACTTATTGGGTAGCCATGAAAACCAGGCTGGAGAAAAGAATTTTTCTTTGCAGGAAGGAAAAATCAGTTCTAAATCTTACCCAGGCTTTCCAGTCCCATCAACTTTCCCCATAAGTTTATTTGAGATGTAAAATGAGGGAAAAGAGAGACACAGCTGCAAGAGAAAGAACAGGGGATACTCTAGAGTGGGAAAATACCAGAGTGATTTTTGAAGAAAAGGATAGGTATGATTAATTTTTTCATATCCACTTTTTTCTCAAATTACTTACCCAAGTAGAAATTAATGGGGCTTTTCTTAGGAAAAGCATTGAGCTTCTGGTGATCCATTTTGGAGTTCCATTTTGGAGATCAGTTTTTTTTTCTCTGTAAATCTTGGTTTTTAACCTTCTAAGAGGGTTCTGCAGTCTTACTTGGGACTTTCATTTCCTGAAGCTAGTCTTTTGTCCTAAAGGACTCTACCCTTGGGGTGTTGTAGATTTTAGTAAACATCTTTATTTTATTTTTTTTTGCATTTTTTATTTATTGACGAAAATGCATCACTTAATTGACATAACTGATCATAATGCAATTGTTTCAGGAAAACCAAAAGCAACATGATTAAAAAAAATAGAAAAGTGAAAGAAAAACTAAACCATGGGAGAGAAAGGAAAGAAAATGTTCAGTGGCAAGTATATTTTTGAAAATTATTGGATCACCAGTGAACTCATTAAAGTACTAGCAGAAAGGTTAGTAAGCCCTTTGTTTTTTAAAGGTTAAGAGTTAAAAGCCTATGCTAGCAACAATTGCCACTCAACACTGTTTTTACTGTAGTCAACAGCTTTAAAGTTTACAATTTCAAAAGTTACTTTAATTTTGACCTCGTGAATAATCTGGAAATTCCTTTCCTAAAATGCTGCCCCCAAGACAAAATTGAACACTGGTGCTACAGTTAGATAAAAACAAGCAAAGAAACAATAGCAACATAAATGCAAAACAAAACAAAATAGACTCTTTTTCTGGATGAGGCAACTTCTTTTGTTTTCAGATAATTCAGAAGAGAAATCTGGGAATTTAGCTTTTTTTTTAAAAACCCAAATTCTACTGACACTACCTATTAATGCTTGCTGCATTGATTCTCAGGATAACTTTGGGTACTATCACATTATAGATCCGATATGTGTGTTTACTCTTATATTTTTATCTTTAGTGAAATATTTTTTTGTTTTGTTTTTGCTAACACTAAAAACAACAAAAGCTATTCTGAAGATGGCATGTTGTAGAGGTCTGAAATCTCTTTCAAACAATTTGAAGCATCATCACTGTCTCTGAACTTTGTGGCAGTGAACTCTATTCTATTGTTTATCAATGAGTTTGGCATCAGAATAATTTCTAAACCCTGTTTTCTTTCTAACTGGTTTGACAACCTCTACCTGTAGACATTTTTTTTTAATTTTTTATTTTGAATTATGAGAACAAAAGATGCAAAGAAAGAGGACAGGTAAAGTTACAGTGGAAGGACAATCACCCATAACATAATTCTAAGAAGAAGTCCCCTTTCTGATATCTTAACTTTGAACTTTCAGCCAAAGAACGTTAAGATAAATAATACAGAATCCATGTACAATTACTTTGTCCCACAAGTTCCCAGATTGTAGCACATTATAATATTTCTTAACAGCACACAAGGCAATCTAAAGCCATAAAACTTACGTAACTCCTTAAACATTAGAGGCATAGTATTTTTTACATTTCCATGTACATGTATATTAGCTTAAGTTAACCTCAAATTTTATGTGGGTGCATTTTAAGGATTAGAGTCAAAGGAGCCCAGTAAAAACGGTGTTAGAGTGACAATTGTTTGCATAGGCCCACCAAAATATGAGAGGCCTGGAAAGGAATAACCTTGGCCTATATACAAAGAGATCCTACCCCTGAAGTTTCCTGGCATAAGACCAACTCTAGGCTTCAGGCAAGTTATTGTCCGATCCAAGACATTGTCTGTAGTGCCAACACACTTTTCACACAGTCTCTGTTGTTGGTATCATGTTTCTGAATTAAAGATTCTGGAATCTGCATATCCTACATTGAAGTCATGATGTGGAGTGTCTTCTCGTTTCACCTCACTATGAAAGAGCAATGCAGGAAGCCCTGTCCTGTAAGCAGGTCATGTTGTTAAGTCTTCTCAGTGTTAAGGGAAGTCTCTTTTGAGCAGGACAATGTCTGGGAAGTGGTAGGGTCTTCCGTGGTAGAGGATCGCTTCCAGGTGATGTTATAGATAAACCTCACAATTAAGGGACAATACAGCAAGCCCTGTCCAGTAAGCAGGTCATTGTTCTTGTTAAGTCTTCTCAGTGTTAAGGGTAGTGTCTTTTGAGTAGATCGATGTCAGAGCAGCTGTAGGGTCTTCTCTTGTAGAGTAATGCCTCCCAGGTGATGATATATACAACCTTGGATGTTTTGTAGATGTCTTCTCTAGATCAGGGGTGAATGGAGAATGCCCATTCTTTTGAGGCCTGTGCCAGGTCTTTATGTCAATGTTCAGGGTGTAAGGTCTCATTGCACTACAAGATTTGTGTGTTCCCATCTCTATTAGATAAGAACTTATTGGTATGTATAGTATTTTCCCATTTTACTGTGCCTAAGCAAACAAGAAATAAAGCCACGTGGTGCTATCAGATATATGGGGGCGTAAGAACATTTCCAACAATACCCATGACTTGGTTCAAACATAAGCATTAAACTGAGGGATTCTTTCACATCAAATTCCATATTGAGCAGTTCACAAAGAGAAGATAAAAAACATGGGGGGGGGGGGATCGTCACTGTATAAGAAAATATTCAGCAAAAGTTATAGCCGTCAAAGAAAACACCCATAAAATGTTGAAAAGTCATAAGTGTCCTTTTTATGCCTTTAAAATAGTTGGGTGGGTGTTAACTCCAGGGCACCACTTTGGTCTGTGACTTAGAACTCTACAGTACTTAAGTTAGAAAGGGTAAGTGAGCAGTAATGATGATAGGAGTTAAGGAAGTTAAAGAGAAATATAATCTTATGAAGGTTATGCAAAAGGGCAGAGTACAAAATGGACATTCTGCATACATAAAAACATAATTCAATGATAGTGAGTACTATTAATGTTTCTTGTGCACGCAGGGGCAATAGCCCCTGCGCGATTTTGAAAATATAGACTGGACAGAGATTACCAGTGACTTCAAGAAGCTGGGAGGCCAGAAGTTCAGAGCCCCACCCAGACCCTCCCTAAGGAGCTGAATGGATAATGGGGGAAAGCCTAGGGTACCTTCAAGCTCCACCAAGGGCACGTGGCCCTGGAAGCCCTGGAGATCTGGAGCAAGGCAGCCTCCGGCATGGCGGGGGGGCCTGCCAAACCCCTCCTGCTAGACTCCTGGCTCCCAGGAAGGAGAGATCCTTCAAGAAGCTGGGAGGCCAGAAGTTCAGAGCCCCACCCAGACCCTCCCTAAGGAGCTGAATGGATAATGGGGGAAAGCCTAGGGTACCTTCAAGCTCCACCAAGGGCCCAACTCACCAGCTTGCCCAGGCATGTGGCCCGGGGAAGCCCTGGAGATCTGGAGCAAGGCGGTAGAGGGGCACTGGGGTTACCCAAGTCCCACACCCCCACTAGGCCTGGTTAAGAAGGCCTCCGGCATGGCGGGGGCCTGCCAAACCCCCTCCTGCTAGACTCCCCGACATTTTTAAGAAAGGAAAAAACATCATTTCTCCTGAGCAAACATACATAGCTAAGGGACTGGCCACTTATTTAATACAACATTGCTTCCCAAACTTAACTCTCAATGTGTTATTCATTGTTCAAGTTGATAGATACATCAAGCACAAGTCGGAGGCATATAAGAAGTGCCTTGAGAGAAGAGGATGAAATATACACATATTTAATCAGCAGGCAGGATTAAATTATAAAGTTATTTCAACTTCCTATTCTGTTCTTGCCTGAATTTGTTTGCTACCCTGTTTAGCTAACATGTCCAAAACTGTTCCATTTTATTCTATTCTGCCTAAGGCTTAAATTTGCTGCCTTCATTTATTGTCTTCATGTCTAAGCGATTTTTACCCAGCAAACTGCCCTGTCTTTCAATATTTTTATGGGAATAATTTCCAGGCTCTCATGAGTTTTTATTTTTGCCAATAGTTTGATATGCATACATATATATATAAAATACGTGAAATGTTATTTTAGTTTATTTAACATGTTCAAAGCTGCATAAATAAAAAATAATGGTGTAGTTTCTTCATAATTTCTTAATCTATGCAGCACTTCTTAAATATAAGCTTGTATTTAAGTATGCATGCATTTAGATGCATAGAGAAGCAAATTAAAAACAAGTCTGCAAATAACATACGTGACTGAGTGGATCTGGTTCTAGGCAGCACTTTCTGTTGCTGAAACTATTTTTTCTGTCCCTTAGTCATATTAATCTTTATTCATTGGCATAATGCCTGTTCTGACACATACTCATTTTCTCCTAGATTATCAGCTTTATTAATAAGGGAACACCTTCCCTGATAGTGCAAAATAAAAATGTAAAAGAATTTAAATATGATATGACTTTTTAAAAATACATGCCTTTCTTTCTACCAGTCATGATAGGCAAAGAGATTTAAAATAATAAGTTTATGAAGTGTGAGACACTATATCGAATTAACGGTATAGTTCCCCATCATAGGAGTTATCCTTGAATAAAGACAACTCCTGGCTGGAGGCCAAAATTAGAGGCCCAAACCTAAGTTGGAAATGGTATATGTCATAAACTGTCAAGATATTCTAACTGCCATGCATTGCTTATTTTGTGAGTGTTCAGAAGCAGCATAACTTAGCCCAGTGAAAAATTTAGAGAAGGGGAGCTGGATATGGCAACCAAGAACTAACCTTAAATGTACACTCCACGGGCAGATTGTAAATAGGAGATAAACAAAAACACCCAAGAGCAATAACCCAGGGAATGGGCTCTCCCACAAGACAAATAGCCCTCAACAGCTTGAGAATAAGGGAGGAAAAACTCATAAATTAGTTAAGTGCCCCTGATTTAATGCCACTATATACCTAAAATACTACTATGAATGATTTGTAATCTGCTTTTTTCAAAATAAAAATTATTAATAAAAATGTTGACAGTCATAGATAGCATTTTTTAAAGGATCAAATAAAGATATTATTTCTGTTTTTCAAAAAAATAAAAAATAAAAAGCTCACCAGGATGTCTCAGGTACACAAACCTTGTTTTCTTTTTCATAACCCCACCATATGTCAATAAGGTAGGAATGTAATCTTATCTCCCCCTAACTTTGTGTAAGTATAAAATGTGTGCTAAAAGACTGCTCAGTGTCCTCAGAGAAACTTTGTCCCAGGGTTCCTCAGCACTGACCTCAATAAACTTTCTATTCTTTAACTGTCTATATCTAGTGTCTGCGTGTATCAGTCTGCCCAGCCTAACATTAGAATTGGTTTTGTTTGTTTTTGTTTTTTAACCATTAAAGAGAAAGTATCAAATGTTTCAAAATATTCTAATGTATGTGTAATGGAGGGTTGATTCCTTAAAGATGCTCTCAATCCACATGTGTCTATTCAAATTTCAAAATTTTAATTTTAGTATCCTATTTTATCTCCTAGCTCTTCTGTTCATTGTAATGTTTTCCCTCTATTTGTACTGAAATCTTTCCTTTGCTTGATACACTTTAGAATCATAATTTTTTCATCTCCAATGTGATTTCAGTACACCAAACATTAAAATGCCCTATTTTTTACAACCATGAAAATGCCATGATAAAATGATCTAGTGTGTATTGTAATTATTGAATACAACTTTGGAATTTATTTTTGACCAACTATAATTTAATGGGTTTAAAATTCAGTTTACGGGGCTGGTGAGGTGGTACTAGAAGCAAAGTATCTGCCTTGCTAGCCAAGGAAGGATCGTGGTTCGATCCCCTGGCTTCCCATATGGTCCCCCCAAGCCAGGGGCAATTTCTGAGGTCTTAGCCAGAAGTAAACCCTGAGCATCAAACTTGTGGCCCAAAAAGAACTAAAAAAAAATAATCAGTTTACAAATGTTCAATTATTTGTGTGGTGAGTTTATGCCACGAGATTGTGACCCTAGAAACTCAAATATATGGGACAAATGATAATTTTAAAAGTAACAGAAATCATTTTGTTGAGGTAAAAAATAGTCTTATTTATCTCACAAATCAAAGCTTTAAATAATTTCTACAGCAAGAGGACTTTCATTACTCCTCAAAATTTCTTTTATGATACCATTAAAAAATGACTTTTATTATAATTGATGTGATTATTATTAATATTAGTTTTAGAAATAAACAATAATTAATTCTCATCAACCATGTAAAATACCATGATAAAATTATGTAGTGTGTATTAAAATTATTGAATACAACTTTGGCATTTCTTTATGACCAACTATAATTTAATAGTTAAAATATGTTCTAGATTTTGCTTGTCAAGAAAAGAAACAATTCGGAATTATAAAAAGTAGCAGGAAGAATTTAGTCAGAATAAAAATGTCTATTTGTGTGCATATGAACATTGTGAGAAAGATGAGGAGACAAGGGAAAGATACTATACAACCAAGAGCATTTATTTTAGAATTTTCATATGAAAGTAATTTCTTTAAGTGAAGATGAAAATGGAAGAAAAATATTATATTGTTCAAGCGTATTGGCTAATTAATATACCACTATTGATTATTCAGACACTAAAAGGGTCAGAAAAAGCCAACTATAAATATTAGTATGGCTTAATTAAAATTGATCATTAATTCTTAGAGAAATAGCAAGAAAGATTCACAAAGACTCCTTTTATGTGTTTTCTACTAAAGCCAAAGAATAAGTAATTCAAGTGATAAAAAACAGTTCGAAAGATCACATATACTTTGCCTATACTTTATGTGTTTTTGCTTCCACTTATGATTTAATTTTTACCAGACCTTATCTCTAAATCTCTTTATCAATGTACAAACATTTTAAATGAATATATACTTAATGTTTCATTTTTGTTACTGTTTCTGATAATATGCATACACAAAAATTATGAACATTTTTAAAAGCAAATGTACTATTATATTTTGACATATCATGACACTTAAAAATGTTAAAATAAAGAGTTCATTGAATCCTGAATCCATTTTAACTCTCTTTTAATGACTTACACAACTTCCATAGTGCTTTCAAAATAAAAATTAACACCCTTGCAAGATATAAATTTACAAATTTTATTAGGTTGTATCTAATTTGTCTCCTAATTTTGTAAACTGTGAGTTTCTGAAAATTAAATAATAACTTTGGTCTTTGTTGTTTTGATGTGATAGTCTCAGTTATATAAGGTGTTAAATAACTTTTTATGATTGAGTGACCTTCTGTATTCTTTGGAGTACATATTATGTATCAATATTCAAATTATTTATCAATTTTATTCCTTATTTAATTAGATTAAATTTTGGTATGGGTATGGGTATTACACCTAGTAGTAGTCAGGGCTGAATCTCTGTGCTCGCAGATTATTCCTGGAGATGTTTATGGGGTCATATTTGGTGTCAAAGATTGAACTTACATTAGCTATGTGCAAGGCAAGAACCTTATGTGCTAAATTATTTCTCTGAGCCTGAATACCATGTTTAAAATGATTTTGTTTTTTTATGTTTTTGCTATTTTCAGTTATAATTTTTATGCCTATTATATATTAACCCTTTATGATACTTCTGATGAACAAATGATTTATCATATTCAGTAAGATGGACTTGTGATTTGAAACATATTTCTTTTAAGGACGTTTTGTTATTTTTATTTAGGATTTTTTGTTTTGTTTTGTTTTGTTTTTAGGCCAAACTCGATGACGCTCAGGGGTTACTTCTAGCTATGCATCCAGAAATCACACCTGGCTTGGGAGACCATATGGGACATTGGGGGATAGAACCATGCGCGCAAGGCAGATGACTTACCACTTGAGTCACTGCTCTGGCCCCTTTTTATTTCATTTTATGTAGTTCCCTTTGTTTATATTTTCTCCTTATCTCTTGCCACTGAAGTCAATTTCCCAAACACATCTCTAATATCAATGTCAAAGCAGACTATAGTTTTTGTTTATGAAAATGCAATTCATATTTAAAGTCTTACATCAAGGACTTTATTAATTTTTAAATTATTTATTGTATACAATATGAAAAATATGCTTGTAAAACAGTGGTATATATTCAGTCATAATTTTGTATGTAATTTTTCTTTTTTCAACCTTTATTAAATAAATAATAGTGGATCTTGTGGATTATTCTCCAAAATTCTCTACACACCTTTCTATGTATGATTCTATTCTCTTTCTTGCTTTTGGCTGTTTCTGCACTCCATTGGTTCAGAATATTAATCCATCATCTTAAGTAAAAAATTATTCTGCTGAGATTGATTTTATTCAGTAGAAACTACATATTCCTAAGCTTAGATATAACAATAGAGTCAAGAGTCTTGAAGACATTTGCATGCAGCTAAACCCTCCACTTTACTTCAGATTTGGTCATTATTATATGTGATTATATGTGACCAATATTTTTTTTTTTTTGGTTTTTGGGTCACACCCGGCTGTGCTCAGGGGTTACTCCTGGCTGTCTGCTCAGAAATAGCTCCTGGCAGGCACGGGGGACCATATGGGACACCGGGATTTGAACCAACCACCTTTGGTCCTGGATCAGCTGCTTGCAAGGCAAACGCTGCTGTGCTATCTCTCCGGCCTGTGACCAATAATTTTTAACTAGTCACATATTCTAGTTTCCTAGCCATATTCATATTTATCCCCAAGTATATTAATGATACACATGTTCAATTTAATATTATCATTGACATTGCAGTTACGTCATCTATCCAGCTAGAGAACATACTGTATTTTCCGGCATATAAGTCGACTTTTAAAACAAAAAAAAAAGGCAACCGAAATCGGAGGTCATTTTATACGCGGACTATATCACGAAAATGTTTCAATATGCCACTAAACGAAAATTGTCTGAATTATTGCCACAAAACGAATTTTTCAACTCGATTCTGCACCAATCACTGCAAGGCTGCTCAGACCACCTCTCTAACTCAGCCAATCCAAGCAGGCTTTTTATGCATGCAAATTAGACAATGCTCTGGACCCGAATCTACACTGTAAAAGGCCTGCTCAGATTGGCCAGAGTCAGAGAGGAAGTCTATTACAGCATACCTTTGAACCTTTGCTTGTTGTGATTGGCTCACTGTGGTACATACAGTTGCAGCACAGAACCGTTCTGTCTGATACAGGGAATATAGGCCTAAACCTATGCTTTAATTGCAAAATTAGGGGGTCGTCTTATATGCCCAGTCGTTTTATACGCCGGCAAATATGGTAAATATTTTTGCTTATAAGTAACATAATTTCTGGGTGCATTTATTATATGCTTTTTAATTATTATCTGATAAAGGAAATGTTAAAATAAAGTTTTGAAGAATATAAAAACAAAAAGCTATTAATCAAGGCATTTAATTTGGTTAGGGCTTAGATTTCATAAAAGTAATGAATAATTCTTATTTTATTGAAGTACACTATTAGATAAAATTAATAGTAAGGTGTTTTTTGTTTTTTTTTTTGAGGGGGCCACACCAGTGAAACCCATTGGTTACTCCTGGCTATGGGCTCAGAAACAGCTCCTGGCTTGGGGACCGTAAGGGACACTGGAAGAACAAACAGAGGTCAGTCCTAGGTCACCCTTTTGCAAGGCAAACGCCCTAAAGCTGCACCACTGCTCCAGCCCCAATAGTAAGGTTTTGTTTTTAATTGTTTAGTCATATAATTTATTCCTATACAATTTTTATCCATAGACAAAAATGTACCCACTTATTTTGAACAATAACCTGACATTTGGATTCACTATTTTAGGCCAATTATTTGACATTTTTAATATGATTGGAATACATGACATATTTTACATCAATTGTGAAATTAATTTGATAATTAAATTTTTAATATTTCCTAAGGTAAAAGAATTTGATAATAAATAAGCTTCAATGTTCTAATCATGCCTTTTGATCTATGGATCAGTGAGAAATACAGAAATTAAGGATTCTTATTTCATAAAATTTATCAACTATGTTTGGGAAAGAGAGAAATAAAGTACTAACATGAAATCAAGGCGATTTCTGTTTTCTGTGAAGAAAATTTTCCTTTGTACTATTTTTTAATTATATATAAGTTAGTTGCATAGGTATCAGATGCAAGACTTCAAAGTATGTTTCATTCTAAACTTGATAGTATTTATATTATTTTTTATATCTTAATTTATTGCAAAAATAGTTTTTAATTATTGGATATATATATATATATTTTGGCTCCACAGCAGAGCTCTATGAACTTGTGGCTCTTCCCTATCTTGCTATGGCAATTTCAGTCTCACCCCACAGACCTCACAATTATGTGCTCAGTTGGTGCTCAGTGATGATAAAGTCTTTAGTGTGGCATCATCAAGACCATTAGGACCACCTGAGGGGTGATGTAGCTGTGGATGAGGGAAATTGTGTGTTGGGCATTGATCCCATGGATGCATGAATGCAAAGCTGCATTTCAATTTTTTTGGCTACTTCCCTAGCATCAAGAATAGGTTGAAGATAGACAGACAAAGATAAAGTGAAGACAACAATTGAAATATTTAAGCCTATTTATCAGAATTTATTAATAATAGAGAAAAAATTTGGAAGGTTTGTTATTTTCTAATTTGGGGCCTATAAATTTAATCCTCAACTTTTAAATAAGTTATTAAACTTAGATATAATTATTAGGTTTTTAAAAGTGGTCATTTATAAAAACTAATCTTGAATTACATAGTTTTTTGTGACAAACACTCTTGACTCAAGCATATCTAAGCAATAGAATTTTGTAAGAAGTTTCTCTTTGTGAACAATTATCTGGGAGACTCACTAATTTATGATATCTCCTCAATATATGACTTTAGACAGAAAATGTGAACAGAAAACTTTTAACTGCTTAGTATTTTCATCTTGAAATGCTGTGTGTCAAATTACATAATTCAAAGCAGAACACAAGGTCATCCCTGATTTAAATAGATTGGGAATATAATAGTCTTTCTGCCAGTAAGTCAAGATAATTGGAAAATTGGTGACCCCTACCAGTTTCAACCACAAATGAATTGAGAGACATTTGCATTTTGCAGGTGGTGTAAGACATATAAATAGAAGGGATTGTTTGCGGTGACAAAGTGAAAAATGCAAATATTGGAAAAAAGTCTTGAAAAGTGACAGATTTTAGCAATCATTTTTTTAGAAGAATAATCTGCTATTTATTTGGTTGTGCCAACCCTGTCAGCCACCAAGGGTCAACTTCCCTTCTCCCAGTATGTTCAAGACCAAGGTTGCTCCACACAACTGATGACCAACTGGGAAAGAACAGGTCTGAGGCTGATGACCAGAAACACTATTTCATTCTAAGAATACTTATATAGGAGGAACTGGGGTACATGCAGAGTGACAGGTCCCAGGACTTAAAGATTGGATATTAAAATATTTTAAAGCAACAAAATAGGTCATGAAAGTAATTTTCTTTCTTTTTCTCACTCTCTCTTTGTCTCTCTCTCAGAAAAGATGGCCTGCAGTCAAGTCTTGAGCGACCTCTGATTAGGGATGTATGTGTGCCCTACTTTGTGATGTCCTTCCCCAGCTCTGGAGTGGTATCTAAGAGATTTCTGCCTCAAGGAGAATCCCCAGAGCATTGGCTTTATGGGGATGGAGTGGGGGCAGTTGTTCTGTGGGGATTCTGGCTGCCAGGGAGTTCAGGAACGTATCACAGAGGCTATCCAATAGTTGGGTGACTGAAATCTTTTTAAAAAATTAAAATCATGGGCCCGGAGAGATAGCACAGCGGCGTTTGCCTTGCAAATAGCCGATCCAGGAGCAAAGGTGGTTGGTTCAAATCCCAGTGTCCCATATGGTCCCCCATGCCTGCCAGGAGCTATTTCTGAGCAGATAGCCAGGAGTAACCCCTGAGCACCGCTGGGTGTGACCCAAAAACTAAATAAATAAATAAATAAATAAATAAATAAATAAATAAATAAAAATCATAAAGACTAGGGGGCTGGTGAGGTGGAGCTGGAGGTAAGGTATCTGTCTTGCAAGCGCTAGCCAAGGAAGGACCGTGGTGCGATCCCACGGTGTCCTATATGGTCCTGCCAAGTCAGGGGCAATTTCTGAGCACCTATCCAGGAGTAATCACTGAACACCAAACGGATGTGCCCCCCCAAAAAATAAAAAACAAAAAAAAATCGTGAAGACTGAAAGATATCTAGAAGCAAATTAAGAAAAATATAAATAAGGAAGATTATCTTATAAATATATACATTAGCTCCTGACCCCGACGGTGTCCAGGGTGAGTGCCCTCTCCTAAAGCGCTCCCACGTGGACGACCGGAGACATCCACCTCTGCCACCTTGCGCGCGACCCCCCCCCATAGACTGCAGAGTCAGGAGCCACGCCAACTGGGGTGTGGGGACTCCTGCGCTCCTGACCCCGCCGGCGCCCAGGGTGAGTGCGTTCCACTGGAGCCCTTCCACGTGGGCACTCGGAGAACACCACATAGGCCAGCTTGTGGGCACAGAGACCACATCACCCATTGCCTCAATTTCCAGGCCCCAGAGTTCACCCCACTCGACCAGAGCATAGACAGAGGAGGGCATTCCCTAGTACTTAGTGGGCCAGAGTCACCTGCCCGGCTGGGACAGGCAGGACGAATAGACTGGGTGAGCTTGGCCCTGCCCCCTGGACCTTTAGGTAACCTAGAGCAACTTAGCCCCGAGCCACAGAGTGGACCTGAGACCCCCCAAGGGCTGAGAGCAGCTACCGGGAGGGCTGGACTGGGGGAATTTCTTCCGCGGAAACTGGGAGGAACAGAGCTTCATTGACTCCCAGATAAGGGAGGGAACAGAGAGTTAGTTAGGCTCAACAGCGCCCGCAACCAGTGTGGCCAGGGGCAGAAATACACCTGCCGACAGGAATAAAGAGGAAGACTGACTTCCAGGTAGTAGAGGACAGGAGAAAGAGCTAGGCTCAACAGTGCCCCCCACCACTGTGGTCAGGAAAGGGCCAGTACTAGCTGCCAACAAGAGGGCAAAACAACTAACCGGGCCACATAAAGAGCACAGGAGGAACCAAACCTCAGCGAGTTCACCCAAAAGTCCCTCTAGAACCAACCTCAGGGAGGGAACCCACTCCCACACCACAGGGGATCAAAACAGGGGAAAATTAGAAGCACAGCACTCTAAACACACACCATTAAATACAAAGAAATATGCGTAAATCAAGGAGAACCCTAATATCCGGAGATATGGTGACAAACCCTTGCAAGTTTCCAAGTCCACCAAAACGCACAGATCCATGCGAAGAAGACCTAAAAGCAGCCATGAAGAAGGAAATACAAGAATTAATAAAAGAAGTGAGAGAAACCCTAGCTACCGAGTATAAGAAATTTATGGATCAAAGAATCAGCCAAATTAAAGAAGAAATGTTAAAGAACATGAGAGATTCCATACAAAAAGAAGTGAAGGAATTAAAAGACAAAGTAACAAGCCTTACAAGCAGAAACACAGAATTGGAGAAACACATTGAAGAACTCGAAGGAAAACTGCAAACAAAAAATAATCAAGAAATCAACAAAGAAATAAAAGGCAAAGCACTGGAATGAAAAGTCCAGTATCTAATGAACAAGGACAAAAGAAACAATCTAAGAATTGTGGGTATACCAGAAGGAGAGGAAATAGGGAAAGGAGAAGAACAAGTAGTCAGAGAGATAATAGCGGAGAACTTTCTCACCCTCTGGAAGGAAACTTCAATGCCAATACAGGAAGTAAAAAGAGTTCCTAATAAGATAGACCCTAATAAACAAACACCAAGACATATGGTAATCCAATTGGCAAAAAAACAAAGAGAAAGAGGAACTCCTTAAAGCAATAAGGAAGAAAAGAAACCTCAAGTACCAAGGTAGGGACATAAGAATCAAACCAGATCTCCCATTCAAAATAATTCAAGCAAGAAGACAGTGGAATGGCATATTTAAACGACTGAATGAAAGAAATTTCCAACCTAGGGTCCAATACCCAGAAAAACTTACATTTATATGGGAGGATAGACTAAAAACATTCTCAAACAAGAACGAACTTGAACTATTTGTGCAAACAAAACCGATCCTAAACGACTTACTCAGAGATGAATTACACAATCCAAACCCCCAATTGTAACAAAAACCACCCTACACAACACAACTACACAACAATCCTCTCTCTCAATAATCTCCCTAAATGTTAACGGACTAAACTCTCCAATTAAAAGACACATAGTAGAGAACTGGATTAGGAAAAAATAAACCGGACTTCTGCTGTCTGCAAGAAACACACCTACAGATGCAGGATAAGCACAGGCTTAGAATAAAAGCATGGAAAGTAATTATTCAGGCCAATGGAAAACAAAAAAGAGCAGGGACAGCCATTCTTATATCAGACCAAATTGCATTCAGCCTCAAGAAAGTGGTCAGAGACAAAGAGGGTCACTACTTACTGATCAGGGGAACATTAGATCAAGAAACACTAACACTGGTCAATATCTATGCACCTAATTAGAGTCAGCAAAATATGTGAGGCAACTACTGGCAAACCTGGAGAAACACATGAATGGAAATGTGATAATAGCAGGGGACCTCAATACTCCACTAGCACCACTGGACAGATCCACCAAACAGAAAAAAAGCAAAGAAATAAGAGCTCTGAATGAAAAATTAGAAGATTTAGGGCTAATAGATTTATATAGAGCCCTCCATCCCCAGAAAGCAGAATACACATTCTTCTCAAGCCCACATGGAACCTTCTCCAGAATAGACCATGTCTTAGGATACAAAGCCAACCTATATAAGACCACAAAGGTAAGGATCATTAGAAGTACCATCTCAGATCACTATGCAACAGAACTCAAAATTGAGGTCAAGAAGAAGCAATGGAGAAAAACTAATACCTGGAGATTAAACAACATACTGCTCAACAACAGCTGGATCAAAGAACAACTCAAGGAAGAAATAAAAAGATTCCTTGAGACAAATGACAATGAAGAGACAACATGTCAAAAGTTATGGGACACAGCAAAAGCAGTAATTAGGGGGAAACTCATAGCAATACAGGCCTATGTCAAGAAACAGGAAAATAACAAAACCAACAGTTTAAAAGATCACCTCAAAGAATTGGAACAACAGCAACAGAGAAATCCAACCACATCCAGAAGGCAAGAAATAATAAAAACCAGAGCAGAAATAAACATAGAAACTAAGAAAACAATACAAAAAATCAATGAGACCAGGAGTTGGTTTTTCGAAAAAATAAACAAGATAGACAAACCACTGGCAAAACTCACCAAAAAAAAAAAAAAGAGGGAAAACACCCAAATCAGTAGGATCACAAATGAAAGGGGAGATATTACAACAGAAACCCAAGAAATACAACATATCATGAGATCATATTATGAACAACTATACTCAACTAGGCTAGAGAACCCAGTAGAAATCGATAGATTCTTGGAAAAACACCCTCTTCCAAGACTGGAAAAGGAAGATCTAGAAATCCTAAACAGACCAATCACCTTAGAGGAAATTGAAGATGTAATTAAAAAACTCCCTAAGAACAAAAGCCCAGGCCCAGATGGATTTACAGGTGAATTCTATCAAACATTTCAAGAAGAGTTACTACCACTTTTCCATAGGCTCTTCCAAACCATAGAAAAAACAGGAATCCTCCCCAACTCCTTTTATGAGGCTAATATTACACTCATTCCCAAAGAAGGCAAAGACACTACCAAAAAAGAAAACTACAGACCAATCTCACTAATGAACATAGATGCAAAGATACTCAATAAAATATTAGCAAACCGAATCCAGCACTTCATCAAGAAGATCATACATCACGATCATATGGAATGCAAGGTTGGTTCAACATACACAAATCAATCAACATTATACACCACATCAACAACATGAAAGACAAAATCCACATGATCATATCAGTCGATGCAGAGAAGGCGTTTGACAAAATCCAAACATCCTTTCATGTTAAAGACATTCAGCAAAATAGGATTAGAAGGAACCTTCCTCAAAATAATTACAGCTATATATGAAAAGCCTACAGCCAACATTATACTTAATGGTGAGAAA
The DNA here is from genome assembly GCF_024139225.1 of Suncus etruscus. Classification (NCBI taxonomy): domain Eukaryota; kingdom Metazoa; phylum Chordata; class Mammalia; order Eulipotyphla; family Soricidae; genus Suncus; species Suncus etruscus. The sequence continues at coordinate 49,051,947 of NC_064859.1, read as the reverse complement.
CAAGAAGCATTCCCACTAAGATCAGGAACTAGGCAAGGCTGTCCACTCTCTCCACTCTTATTCAATATAACCTTAGAAGTCCTAGCAATAGCAATCCGACAAGAGAAGGAAATCAAAGGAATTCAAATTGGGAAAGAGGAACACAAGCTATCTCTATTTGCCAACGATATGATGATATACATCGAAAACCCTAAAGAGTCCACAGTAAAACTCCTAGAAACAATTAACCAGTACAGCAAAGTGGCTGGTTACAAAGTCAATACACAAAAGACAGTAGCGTTTCTATATACAAACAATGAAGTTGAGGAGAGAGAGATTAGATATACAATTCCATTTAAGATAGTATCAAAAAATATCAAGTACCTAGGAATCAACCTTACAAGAGAAGTGAAAGACCTATACCAGGGAAACTTCAAAACACTTCAGAAAGAAATTGAAGACGATCTAAAGAAATGGAAGAACATCCCATCCTCATGGATAGGTAGAATTAACATAATCAAAATGACTATCCTACCCAAACTCCTATATAGATTTAATGCAATCCCTATCCAAATCCAGACACAATTCTTTAAAGAATTAGAACAATCATTCACAAAATTCATCTGGAACCACAAAAGACCCAGGATAGCCAAACAAATACTGAAAAAGAAGAAGCTGGGAGGCATCTCCTTACCTAACTTGAAACTATACTATAAAGCTATAGTAATCAAAACAGCATGATACTGGAACAGAGACAGGACCTCAGACCAGTGGGTCAGAACAGAATTCCCAGACATAATCCCCCAGGTATATAGCCAACTAATATTTGATAAAAAGAGGCAAGAATCTGAAATGGAACAAAGAAAGCCTATTCAACAAATGGTGTTGGTACAACTGGAAAACCACATGTACGAAAGTGAAAATCAACCCATTCCTTACTCCTTATACAAAAATCAACTCAAAATGGATCAAAGACCTTGAAATCAGACCCAAATCCATAAAGTTTATTGAGAATAAAATAGGCAGAACACTCAAAGACCTATATATCAAAAAGGTCTTTGAGAATGGAGCACCAATGGCAAGAACGTTAGCATCAAATATAAACAAATAGGACTACATCAAACTAAAAATCTTCTGCATGGCAAAAGAAACCCTACTTAACACAAGAAGACAGCTAACAGAATGGGAAAAAATCTTTTCACTTGACATATCAGATAAAGGGCTGATATCTAGAACATACAAAGCACTCAGAAAGCTGAGCCCCCCAAAACCAAACAAAGCTATAAAAAAATGGGGAGATGAAATGAATAGACACTTCTCTGAGGAAGATAGAAGGATGGCCAACAAACACATGAAAACATGCTCACCTTCACTCATCATCAGGGAGATCCAAATCAAGACAACAATGAGATACCACCTTACACCAGTGAGGATGGCTCACATCAAAAATAATGGAAACAACCTTTGTTGGCGGGGATGCGGTATGAAAGGAACTCTCATCCACTGCTGGTGGGAATGTCCCCTAGTCCAACACCTATGGAGGAAAGTCTGGAGAGTGCTCAAAGAACTCAGAATTGAGCTGCCATTTGACCCAGCAATTGCTCTCCTAGGCATATACCCACAAGATGGAAGGACATTCATTCCAAAATACGTATGCACCCCACTATTTATCTCAGCACTCAGTTTAATAGTCAAATCTTGGAACCAACCTAGATGTCCAACAACAGATGAATGGATCATTAAGATGTGGTACATAGACACAATGGAATATTACATGGCAGTTAGAAATGATACAATCACAGACTTTGCAGCAACGTGGATGGACCTAGATCATGTTACGTTAAACGAAGTAAGTCAGAAGACAAAAGATAAACACAGAATGGTAGCACTATTCTGAAACACCTAGAACATATATTTTATACACAACTAATACCTAACAATCATATAACAGGGTTTAACAGGGTAGAAACTCCGAACACTGTAATAGTCAACATATACGTGGGAGCAGTGTCCAAAATACAGGAAAAAGGAACAACGCAAACTCTTGACTGCACATTATACCACAAAGAAAACAGCAACAACAGAAACAGCAACATAGAGAGAACAGGTATGTAATCAGACTCCTACAACAAAGGCCCATAATAATCCCTTAGAGATCGTAAACAGGAACACAAGTATAGAACACCACAGGAAATCACGGACTGTAATGGCAACATACCATAACACTATGTTTTAATTCCTTTACCTTACTATATTTTAAATAACCTCTCAGCTTTTCTGTCCACAGGTGCCCTTAGATACAAAGGGCGGACAAACTAAGATGGCAACTCGGGATACCACACAAGATACCATATCTTGCTTGCATTATGAAAAGGCCACGAGAAAACTCTTTAACATACACTTTATCTCTAGGTTAAACCTTCTTTTAGGAATTGAAGTACGTGACCAGTCAGACCACCAAAGCAGTACCTGCGACGTACAGACTTAAACTACAGGCTCTAGTCATCGAACACATTCAACCAAACCAGCATTCCCTTGCTATTCTCTTCTTTCTTCTCACTACTTTTTTGTTGTTGTTGTTGTTTTGTTTTGTTTTTGTTTTGTTTTGTTTTTTCTCTTCTATTCTCTTTACTTTTTTCCCTTTCTCTTCTCCCTTTCTTTCTAGGGTATTTTCTCTTTTCTCTTCCTTCATACCCCTCCCATATACCTTCCCCTTTCTCCCCCCCCCCCGGAAATCAACTATCCCTTTACCCCTCAATCCCATCCAGATCTCCCACCATATTAAAACTCCCCACCTTCAGTCCTTAATCTTTTAGGCATCAAGATCGACCTCCTACCCAACGAACCAGTACCCAGCACCCAGGCGAGGGGACACTCATCCAAAGCCACACCTTGTCTCCTGCAAGAAAAGACAGCCAACCCCTCTGCGGACTCATGCTGCGAGACCCTCCCTTCCAACTCCCCCTAACGTGGAAACCGGACTTAGGTCCAATAGTATCCCCAATGCAAGAACTCTTCCAAGACCTCCCTGCCGCAAATTTTTACCAATCTGAAGAAGGTCAGGGGGTGTGATTGGAAGATGCCTGGGAACCCACACACCACAATAAAAAACCAAAAGACAATAGGAAAAACTGTACTTCCCACATAGGCATAATACACCACCTATTTACCTGTTCTCCCCCAAATGTAAAGTAGTCTTTTGCACCACTTTGGTCCTTTAAAAACTTCGCTAACTCATTTTATTTCTTTTCTTTTTTTTAATTTATTTATTTTTTTTAAATGTTTGCCCTACATATACATTTGCGGGCACATACATTTTTATTTCCTTTTTTTTTAAATCATTTTTGGGTATGTGACCTATTTCTGTTATCCACTCTGTCCACCCCCAAATACACCGACAATATAATGTAGCACCACTTCCCCCTGCAAAGGCACACTAAGTAAAGGGGAAATCTTACATATAAAAAAAAAGAGCTCTTATCTACTAGAGATAGGAACTCATAGTTGTTTACAATACAGGGATATCTCCTACCTTGAAAATATGTCATGTGGAATCAACTTAGACCTCAGGTGATTAGATACCATTCATCCAGCCTTGAACCCTGGATCCCAGACATAGAAACGGCACAGCTCTTCACAAAAGCTGCAAGAAACAAACTCCATCTGGGACAGCCTTAATACTGCGGGGTCAACAACAAGGGCCAGCTCTAACATGATATCCCGACAATGAGGAAAATGTGAACAACTTGACCTTAGAGCAGTTTAGCCTACCAGCTAACGACAAGACAAAACCAGAAGACGTGGCACCCTTCGGTAGGTCCAAAAGCCAAGATCGTGATTTACAGATGACTGGCTGCTAGAACCACGACCAGACTGTATACATCTTGGGACCAATATAAAAGCCCTAGTCTAGGGTTTGAACTAAGACCTGCACAATAAGTATGATCCCCAGTTCCAAAGGTCCGGCAGAGACAATTGTAACGGAAAGGGGCTTGTGGAAGCACAAAAAAAGATGCTATCCTAGATGCCATCCTAGGTTCAGTGAAAAGACCAAGATCACCAACCACAGAAGATGGATTAAAATGGCACTGAGGTAACAGAACCTCTAGATTCACAAAGACTGACTTCACCATAAGTCCCACCTCAGGATCTGTACAGATACTGAGACCTCTAAACACAGAGCTCTGATTGTATCACCCTGGACAGAGCAGAAGTCTTCCACACACCAAAAAAAAAAAAAAAAAAAAAAAATACCACCGGGAGAGTAATGATCCTGAGCAAAGTCTAGAGCTGATCCATGACAGTATACTCCAAGGACGGAGAAACCCCATAACTCATAGGGCAAGTGAATTCCTTTGCGAATGACCCCAATATTTACTGTGCCAGGGCAGGAGGGAAAAAAAACAAAAATACAAAAAACACAAAACCTCGGTTATTTATATATATATATATATATATATCTTACCTTCATTTATTATTGTTATTATTATTTTTATTTACCTAGCTATTTTGGTCGATTTCTCTGTTTGGATGTGACTATTGAAATTGTTGTCCTCAATTATTCTTATTTTTTTTCTTTTTTTTTTTCTCTTCCTTTCTTTTCTTTCGTTAAGTGCTACGCCATGTTTCTTATCAAGACCACGGCGTGTTTTTTTGTTTGTTTTTTGTTTGTTTTGTTTTGTTTTGTTTTTTTATCTGTTTTTTGTGGTGCTTATCGATATAGCTAGAGTCCTCACTGGATATTTGACACTTCTTTTGGTACTGGTGGAGTGTTTCACCTTCTTTTTCTCCTTCATTTTCCAAATCGATGATGAGAGCCTCTAGAAGGATTCTGCCCATTTTCGGGGTATTAGACTCTTACCCCAGTTTATTTATTTTCTCTTTTTCGGGCAAAACCACGCAACTTGAACTAGCTAGCCCTGCCTCCACTTAGAGGGGAAAATAAGGGAGGCATCAAGACCAAACTGATGCAAGACTACTAAGTAGTATGTTAGATACAGAGGGGACCACATATTCTAGCCGCCCTGAGGGGGAGGGAAGAGGAAATGGGAGGTAGGACAAAATGGAGGTGTAGGGAGGACAATCTGGTGATGGGAATCCCCCCTGATTTTATATAAATATGTACCTAAAATGTTATTGTCAACAAAATGTAAGCCACTATGATCAAAATAAAAATTATATTTAAAAATATATATACATTAATTTAAATAATATATTACATATATTAATCAAAGCTCATTATTATTTGACACATATCAATATAATTAACAATGAATGTAAGCTACAACTTTTGTAGGTTAAAATATGTCATGTCTGGGGGCCGGCGAGGTGGCGCTAGAGGCAAGGTGTCTGCCTTGTAAGCGCTAGCCAAGGAAAGGACCACGGTTCGATCCCCCGGTGTCCCATATGGTCCGCCCAAGCCAGGGGCAATTTCTGAGCGTGTAGCCAGAAATAACCCCTGAGCATCAAACGGGTGTGACCCGAAAAACAAAAAAAATAAAAAAAAAAATAAATAAAAAATAAAGCTTTTGGGCCGGGCGGTGGCGCTGGAGGTAAGGTGCCTGCCTTACCTGCGCTAGCCTAGGAGACGGACCGCGGTTCGATCCCCCGGCGTCCCATATGGTCCCCCAAGCCAGGAGCGACTTCTGAGCGCATATAGCCAGGAGTAACCCCTGAGCGTCACCGGGTGTGGCCCAAAAACCAAAAAAAAAAAAAAAAATATGTCATGTCTGTTCTATAATCACCAAATGATAGAGTTAAAATGTTGTTGACGTATGTTTCAATCCTACTTATGGCAACATTCTATTCTTTCACTATTGTAGTTTTCCCACTACCAATGTCCTTAGTTTTTTCTCCCCACACTGACCAATCTCCATCCTACCTCTATAAAAGACACTTCTCTCTCTTATATCATAAAACTTTTTCATTTTATGCACAATGGTTTTCAGTACAGTTCTATAAAAAATATTAACAAAAATATTTCATATTTTAATCTTAATAACATTGTTTTAGATGATATCACATAAATTTTCCTTTTTCATAATATCTAACTATGTTCAGATATATTAAGGCTTACTCATGGCTCTGTGCTTAGGGAAAACTCATGGTGGTTCTCTTATGTAAGAGTGGTGAGTCAGGGCCAGGGCCTGGCCAGAGCGATGGATCAAGTGATAGGGCATTTGGCTTGCAAGTGCTAACCGAGGACAGACTACGGTTCTAGTTCCATGGCATCCCATATAGTCCCCCCAAGCCAGGAATGATTTCTGAGCACATAGCCATGAGTAGCCCTTGAGCATTACCAGGTTTGGCCCCCAAAATCAAAAATAGATAAATAAATAAAAGAGTGGTGAGTTTAGTTAAGATAAGTACACTGAATACTATCATGATAATGGTAGTGAGTGAAATAGAATCCCTATCTTGAATACAGGCAAGCAGTAGGGGAGGAGAAAAATAGTGGGCATTGGGGGTGGGAATGTTGTACTGGTGAAGTGTTCTCTTTTATAACTAAAATCCAAGTATAAACATGTTTGTAATCATGGTGCTTAAATAAAATATAAAAAAAATAAATTAAAACTGGGTCTAATGAAACAAAAGGCAAGTGTGCTTTCATACGGTTATCAAGAAGACCATAAATTTCTTGCAACTACAGTTATCATTTTACTATTCAATTCATTTCATTTCCAAGCTTTAAAAATAGAAAATTAAATATTTAAAGAGAATCATGATAAAATATCAAGCTATACACTAGAAAATTAACTTTTAGCAACTGACATAATAGATAGATATGATTGGTTCATTTTTCAAAATAGAAATAAAAACTCTTATAAATATTAAATATTTTCATAAAATTATGACACACAACTGATAAAAAAATACCCTTCAGCAGAATTTGTTGATCATGTCATTTCCTTCCTTGTTTTGCTTTCCTGTTAATAATTTAATGAGTTTTCATTATGTGAATGCCAAATATTTGCTATTCTAGAGGATGCAGATTAATTTTTGCATGATTACTGCAAATAGTTAAACCTATAATTATATGTGTCAACTCTTTCTGAGAGTCAGATACAAGAAAACTATTGTTATTTGAAATAAAAATTTGCAAAATAACACAAAGTTCATGAAAATTTAATAAGAAATTATAAAGTGGAGTTTGTATTAGCATACACTGAGAGGGGGAAAAAAGGGAGTTTGACTTTGTCATTTAGCTATTCTGACCTTGAAAAGTTTGAATATAACTTAAAGATCATTGCCTCATTTTTTAAAATTGAGAGGATGTACCATATATTCTTAAATTCTCATTCTGTTCTTTATTCATTGTTTCAGAGGGACAATTCTAATGAAATTTTCTGAGTTGTTACATTTTATTTGATTAAATCTGAATGTGGAATCTGCTTCGGCTATTGTGTTGAAGGAGATTTTCCATTAGTTTAAACTGTACTGAAGCAAATATCTATTGTACTTTATCTGTTTTCAAAAGAGAGAAGACATAGAAATGCATAATCCATTTGTTTACAACCTATTTGAATAAATAAATGCAAAGAAAAAAGTTTGCTAATAGAGCAAGTAGTGATCACTATATCTCTTTTCTCCTTTGTGCTAATAACAGCATTGCAGTATCACTATAAGTGTTGGTACAAATATGTTTTTTTCCTGGGGGTCCTATGTAAGGTCATTTATAACATAAAATATGCTATTCAGTTTTAATTATTAAGTCATTTATTTCTATTTATTACATAAATAATATCACTAACAATGAATGGGTATATACAATTAATAAAATTTTATCAAAAATAAATCTTTTATACTTGAGAAAATTAGTAAATGAAATATGTTAAATAGATAAAATTTCCATGTAAATGTTTTTTAATTTTATCCATTTTAGTGTTAGAAATGTACGACATTAAGGAATAAACATAAATAATAGCATTAGTGTTTGCATTAGCTATTATCTTGTCATTCTGTTTGTCTAGAGTACTACTAATGACATAATTTTCCTTATGTAAGCATCAGGTCCAATTCCTTTTATCAAAATGTTGCATTTCTTAATTGAAGTAAATGATGCCAAATTACCTTATTAGTTATACAGTTGTATTTAAGATGCTATAGTGAATTAAACAGAATTTAAATAAACCTTAATGCCTGTTCTAATTATCTCCTGGTGTTTAAAAAAATGTAGGGGCAAAAATCTGTGTGATTTCAATGTTAAAAATGTTAAATCTGAGTAAGTAATTTGAGTAATTTTTGAGTGAAAATTTATTAAAATTTATTATTATGTTAATTTATTAATATATTTATTTATGGTTATTATTCTGAATGTCCTTTAAGGCTTTTGAAGGCTGAGAAATGTTTATCTACTTACCTTTTTTAAGTAAAGACCAGGGGCTTACTAGTACTATTTCTTCCCACAGCCAAAGATAAGTAATAATATTTATGAACTATTTGGAATTTTTATTATTATTTTATCATTTAAATTCTGGTTTCCCAAAAAGTACTCAAGAGACAATTGGCAGTGATTCGAGAGCAATGTGACCATGGGTCCCATGAGAGTATTTGAGGATTTAGTGTTACTACTCAGGTTCTGCCAAGGAGACTATAGGGTAGCTGTGGTATTCAGGCTCTTTGGATTTTATAGGTAAAGTATTTCTCTGCTTGGAATATTATTTAAGTACACTTATTGAGCGACCCTAAACATCTATTGTTTTCAAGTGGGTACGTAAACAAAATGAAGACACTGCAACAGATCTGGACTGTCATATACATTTTTGCCACATGAACCATATTGATCCAATAGATTCAAGACCTTGAATGTGTCAATAAAAGCTATATAAAGAATTTGGCAAACATTTGGAGGTGACTTATAGGCAAAGTTTTTAACTTGAGACAAAAATCTTATTGGCAGAGAATTACGCTCTCCTTAATAAATATCCTCTGGGCATACTAGAACCTTAGTAGAGTCTAAACACTATTGTCTGTGGATTCCCAACTTGTATTTCAACCTGAGCTGGCTTTTATTAACTTGGTGTGTTATGATGTAGTAAGCCATAGAGATGGGTGTGCAGAATAGGACTTTATCATCAAGCAGGATATTTTCCTCCCCCAATCTATAACTCTGAACTACAAGAATTCTGATGATAGTTTGATGGAAGATGAAAAAAACATAAGCTTGTTTACATATGGTTCTCCATACATATTGATACTACACCAACATGAAAATTATCTTAAAATCTCATTGTTGGATATATAAAAAGAAAAATGAGATTAAAAAAATTGTTCTGGCTTGACAGAACTTTTGAGTACCTACTTGTTCATTCTAATTGGAAAAAGAAATGACACATGATTATATAGCAATTTGTGAATGGCTGTCAATGTTTAAATTAGATGATCAGAGAATTATAAATAGCATGATTAGAAAACTGGTGACACAGAAATCTAGGGAAGAGAAATGCAGATAGACTTGATAGAAAACATGAAAATTTAAAAAAGCAACTAACTGATCTAATTGACCTCATTTTCTAGTCACTGCTTCAAGGGCCTGATGGGTTTAGAAACAAAACAGAAAAGATAGTAGAAAGATCAAGACTGAATAAATAATGTACTTTGATTCAATTTTGACAAACTGTAAATAATACTGAATGTACATTATTCAAAATAAAGAGCAAAATCAATATTGCAGAGTTTCTTAGGATGATCACCCAAGTAGGAGATTGATTATACTGGATTATTTTGATCAGAGAACGAAAGGTGTTTTTTTTGTTTTTGTTTGTTTTTTGTTTTGCTTTATTTTGTTTTGTTTTGATTGGAGTCCTCAGTATGCTATGGGTTTATTTCAGGCTCTACACTCACTACTGTTGTGGCTCGGACTGTATATGGTTCAGGGATTAAAACCATGTTTGCTGCATGCATGACAAGCACCGTATCTGTTGCACTATCACTCTGATCTGGTTTGTTCTATATGAATACTTTTTTTGCAAACAGAGATTCATTCCCTGAAGGCAGAAATTCTGCACATAGATGTAATCTGCATGAATTGTTATGAAATGCCATTGCAATATTGCTTCTGATCATGAAATCAATTTCATAATAAATGTAGTAGGACCCTTCTTATGACATTCTGTTCACCTACATGGAACAATGCGGTAATCATTTGGAAACTGGGCTGCAATATCACAATGCGTTATTGTCTTTAATTACTGAATTAAGGTTTTGTAAAGTTGCATTTGTCACAAAACCATATATAATATTTTCTCCATATTGAAGGTTTCAAGGTCTTGGAATTACAAGATAAAATAAAAATAATTGAGCTGGAGCAATTACATATTAAATTGGGCATTTGCATTGAATGTGGACAAACTAGCTTCAAACTATAACTAGGTGTGATATCTGAGCATTTGGGGTGTGTTCCAAAAATAATCAGTCAAATAAACAAAAATGTTAGAGGTTTAATTGTGACCTTTTTATTCAATTGACCTAAAGAGCTTAAGAAAAGAATGCTGGGGCCGGGCGGTGGCGCTGGAGGTAAGGTGCCTGCGCTAGCCTAGGATGGACTGCGGTTCGATCCCCCGGCATCCCATATGGTCCCCCAAGAAGCCAGGAGCAACTTCTGAGCGCATAGCCAGGAGTAACCCCTGAGCGTCACAGAGTGTGGCCCAAAAACCAAAAAAAAAAAAAGAAAAGAAAAGAATGCTACCATAAGAATATAAATTATGATTTTATTTAAGTGATTAAAGTTCCACCATTCATACTGGATTCATGACTCAACTTAAAATCAAATAATGGAGTTACTAGAATGGTAGGGTAATTAATTAGTCCAGACTACTTAGGAAACATTGAACGACTAAAAAGTGTAAAGATATGTATGAAGTTGGATGTTTCTTATATTTGGCCTGTTATTAGTTAGTGGAAAACTACCAAACTAAGTATAGCAACTAAAGACCCATACTCTTCTAGAATAATGGTTCTAATATTCCTACCACATAAACATTCATATTAAACTGAGATTCTTGATGAAAGTAAGGGTATACATTATGGGTAGTAAAGTAATTATATAAAAACATATTAAATGCTTACATGTAGTTATATAAACAATGACTGAAGTAGATGCTTTTAGAAATATTTTATTGTGTATGTATCTGAATAGTATGAAATGCATTTATTTTCCCTTATTTCCTATTCAAGAAACAAAATATTTCGATTGTATTATTATAATTAAGTTATATAATATAAAATTGTTTGAAAATTTTTACATATTATTTTGTAAAGAGCTTACACTCCTTTATGTGTATAAAGTTATACCATATTATGTGGATGAATGACTTCGTTTTATTTTGTTGTTTACATTTTTGGAAAATTCAAAGTTTAAATAGATGTATATGTGTACCAACTGAATAAGGTCTGACATTATAAAACAATTTTATGTATTAACTTGGCCTAGGATATTAGGATAAAATATTTTGTTAATCATGACTATGGGTCTTTGTGTGAATGTATTTTGAAGGGTATAAGCATTTATATTAGTGGAATTTGAATAAAGAGTATGGAATAAAAAGTGAAACTTTTCCCTCTTCTCTTCACTCGGCACAGAAAAAGGAAATTAGTCAATGGGCTTTTTTCCACTCCAACTGCAATATTGACTCCTAGTAACAGACAGGCTTTCAAGAAACTAAAGATATAATAAAGATAGTATAGTGATTCCTAAAATTCAAAGTATAATTATACCTACATTTTACTTGAAATATGCAGGACATTTCCTTCCTCTGTAATGCCAGCATCCAAAGAAGAGTTAAAAAGGCCAAGAGAAGACATGTGAAAAATAAAACAACCAATTTTCAGAAATTGGCAGATTGAGTTTATTATTATCCAGATAAAAATTATAAGCATTTTAATACAAGGAGGTAATTATTCTACTATCTACTTTTGTGATTATAATATCTAGGAACAAAAGATTGATGGCAATACTATTATATCTGTTCATCACTTTTTTCATTGGAAAATTTTTCTTCTTTACCCAGTGATTTACTTCTTTCTAATGGCATAGCTCATTTCATGGGCTCATCTGACCCTGACCCTGCTATTTGGTGTAGGAATGGAATGCAAAAATATCATTCAGAATTTTTCTACTGTATTTAACTCATATTTTTATGTGATATAAGAAAGGAAGGCTAGGGCTGCCAATTTCCATCTTCCTATCTCAACTGGGACAAATCAGTCATGGAAAAATTGGAATACATGGAAAAACTAATGTCAAGATATAAAGACAGGGAAACTCATCATTAGTGTGGAATCTGGATCCCTAAAGCATGTGACTATTTTTCAAGAAATTTATTTATTTCTTGCTCATTCTAAATTTAATAGTAAACATATAAATTAATACAGAACACGATAAGCTTACTAACCAGAAATAATCCTTTAGTAACTGCTAGTACATTCTCCAGAGAAACAAAGGTAAATATTCACACTATATTAGGTTCATATTTTAATAGTGAAGTAAAAACTAACAGATATATTTTAACTTCTGAGTAGTTTCAGATATTCAAAATGAAAAATCTTTATGATTATAGACTTGATGATATATTTCAACTGATACTTCTAATAAGAAAGAGATCAAGGAGGCAAAGGTTATATTGTAAAATTCCCTAATTATTCTAATAATGTTCAGAGCACATTATGAATTTATGTTCATTTCATTGAAAGTTGAATATATTTCAGATGTCATATTATAAGATAAACATGTTTTTTCTATAAATCAAATTTTCATTCAATTGTGCTATTTTACTGTAGCAAAATGTCTATTCAATGCCTCATCTTCACTGTAAATGGATTATAGATCATGCATCTTAGATGTAATTATCTTATCCTCTCATCCCTTCACTGAAACTCCTTTATTTATCTGTCTATGAATAAATAAGGACAGTAAAAGAAATAATTACATGATGAATCCCAGGAGATGCCTTTTGTAAAATGAAAACTCATTTTATAATACAATTTGCTAACTCTTTATTTACTCATTTTATTAAATAAGACTTGTACATATAACATTTTTCATTTCAAAAATTAGTTCTCATGTATAAATTGTCAGGTTATTACTAATTTGAAACATAATAATATACCAATATTAAGTACATAACCTGGTAACTTAGTTTCTAAATTAAAAATATAAGTATATTTAAATAATCAGTACTTTTATAACCTGAAAATGCTTTGTAGTAATTAAAGAATATTAATAGAATATGTGTGTTGAATACTTTTTCATGATTTAGTGATAAAATCACATGACCTTATTTTCTGAATGAGTTTTTAACTTTTTCTAAGTAAGAAAAGATATATATTACTTATTGTGGGGACAATATTTTAGAGAAATTACAAAAATATAAATTAAAAGCTCTTGTTCTAATCAGATATGAAGATTTTAATTTTCTTTTTAAATAAATATATATTTATTATATAAATATATGTATATATATTTAAAGAAACCACAAATACAACAAAATGATTACACTGAGTTGCTAGCAACTTTAGTGGAATAGAAATATCTTTGGTTATGAGAAGAACTTTATGTGTAATGATCATGTAATGAGAAAGGTTATGTGCCAGTTTAGGCAAAATTAAGAGAGGTTTTGGACCTTCTTTAAAGTACAGTGTCAGTCACAGCCAAGTAATACCCAACTCATAGACACTTCATACAAGACTTAACTGTATAGGTTTCAAATACAAATTCAGAGTTGTTTAAAGACCAAGCTGGATTCACTGGTATTTGGTATCTAAATTTTACTTTTTAGCTTAATTGATCCTTCAATATTTAAAAAAAAACAAAAAAACTTTCAACTGGGAAACTGGTTTCTCCGCCATTAGACTTAACCACACTCACCACTGCACAAACCAGTCTCGATTACATTCAAGTCTATCTTTTCATGCCAAGTCTCTTAAGCTTTTGGTAATCCATTGTCCGGTTTAGATGAAGACACATACAGCTTAATCTCCCTTGACTCTGAGGATATTGATTCTTTCTTTTTTTGGGGGGAGGGGCTGATAAGGGGTTACTCCTGGCTATGCCCTCAGAAATCATTGCTGACAGGCTCTGGGAACCGTATGGGATGCCAATATTCGAACCACTGTCAGTCATGGATAGGCTGCATATAAGACAAAGGTCTTACTGCTGGGCTATCTCTCTGGACCCATTTCTGAGGATCTTGAAATAAACGTTCTCACCCTAGACTGAAGTCTTTGCCCCTCAGCATCCTCAGGACCCATCTTCTCTCACTTTCAAGAAGGGCATCTTTCAGATCTCTGCAACTACTTGACTTTACATCCCAGTTCCCACACTAATTTATAACAATTGCTCAACTAAATACCTGCCTTATATTCTCTTTATTAAGCTCATACTACACACTCTTCTCCTGTAATAGACATGAACTCTTCAATGGCACTGCTTGCTGCAAGCAAAACATAAAAGGAAAGTTTATAGTGATACAAGTGTTCTTTGGGAAGCAAGAGAAAGCCTAATTAAATCACATAACAGCAGCTAAATAAAGATAATCAAAAGCAAAGGAAGTGAATAATAACTTAAACAAAAATAAATAAAATGACAACTCAAAATTAATCCCAACGTTCAATGAAACCAAAACTGATTCTTTGAAAAAATTAGTAAGATTGACAACCCATTAACAGCTCACAAAAAAAGAAAAAATAATAATAAACTAATAACTCAGAAATGAAGAAGTGAATGTAATAACATATAAACATAAGGTCATCAGGAATTTTCTATGAAATTCTTTATGCCACAAAATTGAAGAACCTACAAGAAATGGATAAATGTTTGCATATTTTTAATATTTCAAAACTCATTGATGAAGAAACAGAAAAGACCATTTGTTATTAAAGAAATAGAAATAATAGTTAAAGTCTGACCCCATTTCACCAAAAAGTTTTCAGGACTCATAGAACTGGCTTTACTGAACAGTTCTTCTAATATTAAAAGACGTGCTCCCAATAAGTTTTAGGATCTTCGAAGTAGTTGAATTAGAACATACCCACCCTGCAATCAGTCTTTATAAGATCAACAGTATCCTGATACATAAAGCACACAAAGATAACACTATAAAAGAAAAGTATATACTTATATTTCAGATAAACATATATGCAAAGTTCCTTAACAAAATTAGCAAACCAATTATAATAAAAAGCAGAAAGATAATACACTTTAACCAAGAGAATTTAACACACAGATAAAATTATGGCTTAGTATATTCAAGTCAATCAAACACATTTAAATAAAAAGAGTGAAAAACATATAAACACATTATTAAATTCAGAGAAATAATTTTAAAGAATGCAAAATTTAACATGTTAAAGTTGATTCACAAATACCTACTTTTGATGCATAATTTTAATGGCATGTCAAAACATTTTTGACATGTTATTTTAAAACATGTTTTCTTCATTATTTTCATATTAAAATACCATAAACGTTTTTTTATTAATTTGGTAGCCTTCCAGATTACTATATAAAATTATTGTTTCTAGGAGTTATATTTTTAAGGTCATTAAGGTTTTCAATGTTTAGTGTCATGTAATTTGAAAATAGTAAAAATTTACTTAATAATAAAAAATCTCAATAAAATGGAGATAGAAGGAACTATTCTGTAACCATAAAAAAACCTAAGATAGCCAATTCCATATTGAAATATATGAAACTGGGAGGCATCTCATTACCTAATAGATGCTATCCTACAAAGCGATACTGATCAAAACAGCATGGTGTTGGAACAAATATAGATTTTCAGACAAAAGTGTCATAACATAATATACACTGACAAATCCCCAAGTATATTGTCAACTATTTTGACAAAGGACCAAGAATTTACAATGGAACCAACAATCTCTTCAACAAATGGTGTTGGATCTAATTAGATAACTATGTAAGAAATTAAAGATTAATCCATATTTCACACCTTACACAAGTTAATTCAAAGTTGATTAAAGACCTTGAAATTAGACCTGAATTCATAAAAAAACATTGAGTAAAACATAGGCAGAACACTACAAGACTTACTTCATGAAATCTTTGATGATAGGATGCTAATGGCAAGAACTATAGCATTGAACCTAAATAAATAATAATTAAACTAAAACATTTCTGTATGACAAAAGAAACACTGGCTAAAATTAGAAGGCAGCTAACTGAATGGAGAAAAAGTTTGCACTCAATACATCATTTAAGGTTAGATATCTAGGATATAAAAGTGCTCACAAAGGTTAAGTCCCCAAAATATAACAACCCCATCAAAAGTGGGGAGAGGGAATGAACAGGCACTTCTGTGAGGATGGCCAACAGATGGTCAACAGATGCATGGAAAAAATAGTTATCATCACTTATCATTAGGGATATCCAAACATGAAAACAATGAGATATAATATTACACCAGTGAGGATGGCACATAACAATAGTGGGAACAATCTGTGTTGCTGGGATGTGGGGAGAAAAAAACTCACCTCCACTGTTGGTGGGAATGCTGTCTGATCCAACCCCTATAAAAAAAAACGTATGGAGGGTTCTGAGTAAACTCAAATTGAGTTGCCATATAATTCATCAACCCCTTGTTGGGCATCTATTCCCAGGACAGAAAAGCATTAATTCAAAAGAATGTATGCACACCATTATTCACTGAAGCACTCATTACAATAGCTAATACTTGGAATCAACCTAGATGTCCAACAACAAGCGAGTGAATCATGAAGATGTGGCACATATATACAATGGATAACTACATAGCTGTAAGAAATGATCCAACCATGCAATTTGGAGCAACATGGATGTAACTAGAAGATATTATGTTAAATAAAGTAAGCTAGAAGAGAAAGTATATATGCAGAATGTCATCATTTATTTGTGGTATTTAGAATAACCGCACAAAGATACACATTGGTCTAAAAGGTAATTGTCTCTAACATTGTTACCTCCAGATTATATTGAGAAGGGAAGAAACTGAGTGCAAGAGAAAAAACACAAATACTCAGTTCTTAACTGCTCAGGAAACAAAAAGATCCCCCACCCCAACCAGCTGATAACCAGCTCCCAAAGTGAAAAGACAGTTAGTTACCCAGCCTATCTTCCCTCAGCCCGGGAAGAACCTGCTGCCACCACTGATGTTGAATTCCTCTCTGTGGTCCATTTTCTCCCAAATCCCTTAGCTGTGGACTGTTGCTTGCTGACAGATTCAGCTTTTGAGAGACCCTAAGCTAGAGGAAATTTCCTGATATAAGAGTGACTTCTGGGAGCCATTTTTTAGACTCCACAAGACCACTTGGCAGCTGAATCTGTGCTACAGGTCTTATGTTCCCCAGACTATTTCCAATATTCCATATTAAATGGAATATGTATATTAACTTCCTATATTACTTTAGATGGATTTCTTAAATAGGAATAACACATATTGTATATTTTTATGTACTTTTCTCCATCCCTATTTTAGATTTGTTTAGTAGAAAATTCTAGTAGATAAATTTATCTTGGGTTCTGAGTTCATGTTAGAACCAGGTTAGAGGGATTGTTTAGTTTATTATTTTTTACCCCCATATGCAACAGTAGTATCATTTGGCATTTTTCTTTTTTGTATAGGTACATTAAAATGGGGAAATCTTACATATAAGAAGTTCTTATCTAATATGGATATGAATCATAGGCTTTATATTTCAAGGGCCTTTCATCCTAAACATTTATCACAGTGACTTGTCTTAGGCTTTAGATATCAGCCAAATCAGTTTGGTTTTATGGACCAGAACTAAGAATCAAAATTCTACCTGGGAAGGCCCTGATGTTGCCTGGTACTGAGTTGCTCCAAAGTGGGTTCATATCATACTCTGATGATTGGGAAACAACAACTTGCTTTCAGGGCAGTTTTCCATGCATCAGCACCTAGTAGTAAGATAAAACGAGAAGATACTTGGTGATAACTTGACTGTGACATAGGATCTGTGCAAAGAACAAGATGATTAATTACAAAAATCTGACTGTGACGAATGTAATTAAGGAGAACTTTTACTGGGACAATAAAAGAGACTTCAGGGTTAGAAAGCTTAATATTTCTGGAGCCTGTAGCTGGGACATGGATTACTTTTTTTTTTTTACTACGGATTTCTGCATTTACCTCATATTTTTATAAAGTTAAGAAGATTGTAAAAAAGAGAGGATGGGGTGCAGCAGCCACGTCTTCTCAGGTGCATTGGTAGAGGAAAAAAAGAAAGAACTAAATATCCAAGCCAAAGACAACAAGAATAGAATCAAGAGACCTAAACTTTATCAATATAAACTTAAATGGGCCTGTTCTACTGACAGGCCAGGGGGCAATAGGTGGTTGTGTAGGATGCACTCTGGGAACTTTGGTGGAGGGATTTCTACAGCAGGTGGTAGGAATGTCTCTGTTTCACTGTATATCTGGAATTCAACTATGAAGAACTATGTAGATCACAATAGATTCGATAAAATAAAACTTAAAAGAAAGAAGAAACTTTCTCAAGATAGTCAGTTGCTTACCATGAACCCACAGTAAACATAATACTCAGTGGTAAAAATCTGAAAGTCTACCCTTACTAATATTGTTCAATATAATATTGAAATTCCTTGCCACCAAAAGTATTAAAAAAAGATGTAAAAGTATACAGATGGAAAAATAAAGAAATAAAATTGTCACTACTTTATGAATGCATGATGCTATAATTTGAAAAAAGTAAATAAAATAAAAAATATTCCAGAACAAAATATTTGTATAGTTATATGGCAAATCAGTGCATATAAAAATCAATGTATTTCTATTTAAAAGCAATTTAAGGAGAGGTAGAGAAAGTAAACCTTATTAAAATTTATATACCACAACATATTAGGTACTTTGGAATCAACTTAACAAAATGTGAAAGATTTTTACAAAGGGTCAAAGTAATAGAAAAGTGTTAAACCACTTGTTTTGATGCAATTTATACTAGTTTGATCCCCTCCATCCTATATTGTTTCATAATCATTGCCAAGAGTGATATCTGAGTGCAAAACTAGGATTTAGCTCTGAACACCATCAAATGTGCCCCCCACAAAATATATAAACACAAATATATATATATATATATATATATAAAACCACTAAATAAATTTATATAAAGTTACAACAAAATGTAAATACATCTTCTGTTCAAATATTAAAATGATTAATAGTATCAAATGGCAGTTCTACCCAAAACACTTTCAGATTTAATGCATTATAGTGCTTTACATAATGTAGTCACTTTATAAGTATCCACAATAATTTTTAAAGACAGTTAAAATGATATTTGAAATTTATACTAACAGTAGATATTTTATATAGAAAATGCAATCCTTGAAAAAAATGAAGCTGGAAGGATCTAGTTTCTCAACTTTAAATTATCCTATGAAGCCATAGCAATCTAAAGACAGACTCAGACCAACAGAAAATAATTGAGATCTACAGAGATACTCAGACATATGGGTAGATAATCTTCAATAAAGGAACAAAGACTATAAAGTGGATAAAAGAAAGTCTCTTTATCAAATTATGTTTGAAAAACTGGCTGGACAATTTCAAAAGTGAATGCATAGGTTCTATTTCACACCATGCAAAAATAATTTTAAATTTGTTTAAAAATTTATATTAAACATCAGTGCATAAAATACATCAAACAATACATTGGCAAGCCATTCATAATATTAAATCTGAAGTTACTACAGTGATTGAATACATTGGCTAAAATTGAAACAAAGAAAAAGTCATGAGAAATTGAAATTATGCATCTTCTATGCAGAAAACAAACAAAACAAAACAAAAAACACACAATAACCAAACCAAAAAAAAAAATAACCCACAGAGTGGATTACTTATGTATCATTTATTTGACTAAAGGTAATATATGAGATATATAAAACATTAGACAAACTAAACAAGAAAAAATTATCTTATAAATAATTGGGGAGAATAACAGCCATATCCTAACAAAAGACATAGAGACAGCTAATATACATATGAAAAATGCTTTGCATCACTAACATCTTGGAAATGCAAATCAAGACAAAAAACTTAACTCCTCACCAGTGAAACTGGCAAAAATAAAATAGTACAAAGATAATCATTGTTGCTGGGGAAGAGGAGGAAAAGAAAGCCTCATCCATTGCTAGTAAGAATGTCAACTTATTTGAAGCTTTGTAAAACATTATGCACATTTGAGTAAAATTTCAAAACACTAAAATTGAGAGTTTCATATGATGCAACAAACAATTCAACATGTTGTCATTTACTTCAAGGACCCAAATATGCCATTTGTATAAGACCTTTGTATTTATTTGTTTATTTTAACTACCCTTCACAATATCCAAATTCTGGGAACAACCCAATTAACCAAGAATAAAAGGTTAGAAAAATAAATTATGTTTTATTTGTGCAATAGAATACTAGTAGGCTATGGGAAAAGAAAGAACCTGTGCAGTTTGCTACAATATGGATTGATCTGGAAAGGTTCATGCTATGTGAAATAAGTCAGAAAGAGAGAGGTTTGGATTGATCCGCTTTATATGTGAGATGTAATTACAAAATAGAAGATGAATAAGTGGCCAAAAGCAATACAGCCTGATAAGCAGCCTAAAACAAATCTTACAAGGGTAGGCATGAGGGTGTGGACATTGTGGTGTCTGTAACAATGTAATATTTTATACATGAAGCCCTAGTATTAATTGTATTGTAAATAACATTTCTTAAAATAAATATTAAAAATGTTAAAATTTGGAGCTGGATCGATAGCACAGTGGATAGGATATTTGCTTGGCACATGGCTAAACCAGTTTCAATTTTTGGCATCTCATATGGTCCAGAGCACTACCAGGGATAATTCTTGAGCTCGAGTCAGAAGTAACCTCTGATTCAGGTGTGATCCCCAAGCCAACAAGAGCAAAATAACAAAGAAGTATATATATACATGTATATGTATATATATATACATGTACATGTATATATACGTATATATACATGTATATGTATATATATACGTATATATACATGTACATGTATATATATGTATATATACATGTATATGTATATGTATATATATGTATATATATAATTTAAATTTTTTCTCATGTTAATTTCTATGAGCATATAGAGAGAGATTCATTTGCCAATATTTGTCTTACCCATGATAAAGTTTATTTTTATATATTGTAAAAAAAAACAACTTGTCATTTCTGTCTACATTCAACTAGTGTCTAACTTTCAAGATCTGATATCTTCTTCCAGTACTCTAGAGTCCAGATCCAAGTGATAATTTATTTAAAAATACATATTTGCAAGTCATATAATAAGATATAAACTCTTGCTCAGCTCTCAATGATCACTCCCAGTGGGCTCAGGGGACCATCTGGGAATCAGTGTTAACAGCTTGCAAGAGAAACACCTTACTGTATTATCGCTCTGACTCCAGATATTTATTTATTGATTTAGTTTTAGTTTTGGGGTCACACCTAGTCACGCTCAGGGGTTACTCCTAACTATGCCCTCAGAAATTGCTCCTTCCTTGGGGGATCATATGGGATGCTGGGGGATGGAAATGTGGTCTGTCCAATGCTAGCAAGCACAAGGCAGACTCATTACCGCTTGTGTCACAGCTCTGGCCACATATTTATTTCTTTTAATCATGAGTTTAATAGAAAATCTCATCTAAAAGCAACTTAAGACAAAATTCAACTTTACTACTATATGATATAACATATAAAAGAGGAAAAGGAATGTCAGCATTTCACACATCCATTTACATATGATTCAACATTTAGGTTTTCCTAAAGAATACATTTTAAAAATAACTTTTGAAAAGATTCCAATCCTTAATTTAATTGAGGAAGTCATTAACTGACAAGAAACATTAATATTATCTTGGCAAAATGGCTAGTGGAAGTGCTTATTATGTGGGCCAATTTCAAAATGTTATTCTAAAAGTGATCCTATGTTAGAGAATATTCATAGTTTCTTAATTGTGGGGATTCATTTTCTCCCTCGTTATCTCCTAGAAATATCCTTTTCAAAATAATAAAATTGACAATCTCTTATTTGTTCACTCATTTCTTAATTGGACAACAGGGTTCTTTACTATTTGCTGTTGTGTATTTTGCTTCTTACCTTTTATTTTCTGCTTGATGAATTATACTTGTCAAATTAGAAAACTATAAATATCATGCTAAGTAGGTTTTACAATAGTTTCAGGATTTGTGTTTATAGTCAAAATATTCTAAATAAATGTGTTTCCTATCTTCTTGTCTTTGACATTTTATTACTTTTAACTCCCTTACTTTGCTTTTGTTTATTACATAATTTTAAATAGTTATCATTTTCTATCTTTACCGTATTTTTGCACACTATTATCTGTAATCTTCCATTTTATCGTCCATCTACAGGAAGAAGAATAAAATTTCTGCCTGCAGTAAATTTTACAGGACTAAGTACTTACTAAGGGCAGGAACTGTCATGTGGCCAAGAGCAATGAGCAGCATATTTAATCTCTCTGGTTAAATGTGAATGATCTTGGCAAACTCATATCATAAATATATATATAGACATGTTCTCAGCTCAGTGAAAAAATAAGGCAGTTGATGTTGTACAATTAATTGCACTTATCAAGTTTGAATTGCTGAGAAAAATACAATCTTGAGAAAAAGTCAACTTAGAAAATTACATAAATGTATATGTAAACCTGGGGGTCACTGTCTGACTTTCAAGGCAATAAAAAAAAGCTTTCATCTGCAGAGAGAACTGAGAAAACACGGGAAGCACACAGGTGTCCTGCAACTTAATTGACACTCTCAGGAAGGCATGAATTGAATATTGAAAAAAGAAATAGAAAAGGGTTTCAAATTAAATGAAAATCAGACTATGAGAAGGGAGTTGAACTGAATATAAGAAATTCAGAAAATAATGAGAGGCTTTGGAACTTATGACTGCAGCTAGTTGCAAGGTAGCAGTGAGACCAGACTAGAAAAAAGGACATGGAGGGAGATTTCGGATGTACTTTGCCCTCTGTGTGAGCTTCAGGATGGCTATTTTAGAAGAGGGCGATGCTCCATGCATAATCAGATTTTCTATGTGATAGGTGTTTCTTGGGGATGCTGGTTTGATTGTTGGATTCCTCTTCAACATGACCTCTTAATTGACCTTACTTTATTTGTTCTCTTTATTCTTTCCTGTGTCCCTCTAATGCCTAATATAAATGTTTTAGTTGAGGAATTATTCAGCCAAGCCTACAACTTCCATTAGAATAAAATGAGCTTATTTATGCAACCAGCTCTCATGTTATTTAAAATGATCATACTATAGAAAGAAGTCGTTTTCAGTTTCTGTTTTACATAGAACTAATTAATCTTTTTTTTGCAACCTTAATCTTATCTACTTCAGAATGGCATTCAGAAATGTTTTCTATTTTCTCCTGACTTCCATTTTTCTACTTCCCTAAATGACTTCTTTATCATACCAGTGCAATTTCTGAGGATTTGTTTACTTAGAAATGTATATCTCAGAGTAAGAAATGGCTGACTGTGGGGACTGCCAGGTAAAGAGCTGGTTGCATCACCTGCGGAGTCTCCGCCCTACTGAGACTTCTGAGGAAACAAAGGACCTCAACGGAGCTCTGTCCTGTGCTTCTCTGTCTTTTCTGAATCCTTGAAACTCTCCTCAGAGCCCTGGGAAGCGAACCCCCAAAAAAACTGCATTCTGAAGCTACCCAGCGAGTGAGTGGGTGAGTAAGAAATGGCTGACTTTACAAGCCCAGAAAGGGGAAGCCACTGAACTCTGCTGGAACTCAGATGCCAGCACCCCTATCTGCCTGTCTTCTGTGCTATGCTCCATTTTCGGCCTGATTTCATCCTGTGTATGGCTCATCTGTGGATGGCTCGCCTTCCCTGGAGCCTTCCCTGGAGGTGAGTTTACAAGCCCAGAAAGGGTGGAGCCAGAGGAGCACCGCTGCTCCGATTTGCTTCCCAGCCATGCACATCATTTAGCCAATGAATACAACCACAACATGTAGAAAAACCCACAATACAAGTGTGACAATGGGGAAACAATGCAGGCCAGTACCAGACATAGAGAATGACGATGGCAACTCTGATGACTTGAACATGACCAACCAACTAGTCAGTCTCTCAGATAAGGAGTTTAGAGTCGCAATATGGAAGATGTTCAAAGAACTCAAAGAAAGTATAGAAGAGAAATGTGTATCTCATTAAAGACTAAATAACTGTTGCCATCATGTATTTTAATGCAACACAATGTTTTCTATGGATAATTTGTAAAATATTGGCATATGGGTTTAGGCAATGAGAGAATGAACACGAAAATATTTGGAAGGCATGAGATTTAATTAGAGGCTCAGGAAGAGGGTGACAAAAAAAGTATACTATAAAACATAAAATTGTTAAGACTGTGGAAAGCAGAGGTATAGTAGAGTGGGGTAGGGTGTTTGCCTTGCACACAATTGACCTACATTCAATCCCTGCAACCCTTATAGCCCCCAAATGTCATCTGGAGTTGATTCTAAGTGCCGAGCAAAGAATAATCCCTGAACACCATCACATTTATCAAAGTCTCCTTATAAACATCAATGATAAACTATTTGATAAAGTATTGTATCAGTTATAGTTTAGTTCCAGATTAGTTCTATGAAATATTTAGTAAAAAAAAATCAAATTGCTGAACAAGGGCTGGGCTGATATTATAATGTTTAAATGGTTAGGACCACACTGTAATCTGGGCACAACTGGATGTTCCAAGAATTGCTGAGATGACCCTAGTCTATACTGAGATGAATTGGCATTATACTCTATCTAAGTTTGATTTTAGCAGGGTTTGGGGATATAACACAATTGTAGAATCCTTTTTGTTCATGTGGATCATGAACATCATCCTGGATTTGATCTGAACATATATAAAAATATAAGAAGTAGTAAAAAGGAAAAACACTTACGGGGTTAGAGCTCACTAGATGCAACCTTTAAGCAAACAGCCAGAAGTAGCCTCTGGGCATTACTAGGAGTTACACAATCCAAGAATAAACTATTTTAAAGTGTGAATTTTGAACTAAAGACTCAATTTAGTCACTTGTCAGTTTTTCCTAGTCTTTACCCAATACTGATGATAAACATAATACATAGTTTCTGCAAAGAATGCAAATTTCTAGTCCTCCTGGGCTGCATTATCAAAAAGAATAATGAGGATTTCTCTTCTGCTTATTTAAGTACCAGTTTATCAAAATAAAGTACATAAAATATGACAGAAAAGTAGTATAGAAAAAAATTTTTTTATATTTTCCTAATGTAAGCTTCTCTTCCCTCCCCCACTATGTTCCTTAGAGGTTAAAAGGAAAGAAATAAAACTCTCATCTCACATATATTTCTGGTCAAGGAAGCCCGAGGGCTACTTCCTGTTTTTCTGTGTGTGAATAATAGTCTGGAGCTGAGGGCAACTGGCTTGTGTTTTATTTTATTGTACTGCTGTAAAGCAATTTTGGTCTCCAATTGAACATTTCATTTCTTCTTTATTAAATTTCACGATTGTTCTTTCACCTCAGGTACTTAGAGTAGTAGCACTTATATTTTCGGAGAGCACATTTTCTCCGATGTAAAGGCGTATCCTAAAGAACCTGCTGCTTTTCAATACAACAAATAAGCGTGTAAACTGGAAACAGGTTCTTAAACTTGTCAGGATTAAAGTGCAGGTTCTTGTGCAATAGAGGCAGGGGAAGGAAGGGAAGAGAGTGAACTGACATAATTTATGGTGGATCAATAAGATAGTGAATCAATGAGGTGAAAAGTCAGAACTTCATGTGATTGATAAAGAACTTCACATCTGCTCGAGAGAAAATGAAGGCTTTGCTTAGAGACAAAAGTATACACACTACAAGTGAGAAGAGTGGATGAAGGTCAAGTTCAAATGTCAACTTTTCAAATTCTTACTGCATCAGCACTCAAACTCTTCAATGAATTTAGATTGCTTCCATCAATTATGCTAATTTACAAAGCAATTTCTGTGTTCTTTTTTTTTATATATATGTTTTAATACCGAAGGCTACAGGGTCAGGGGTTCACTTCTTCTTAACTTTATATTTAGTGTTGTTTCATTAATACTCTATTATATCACATGATCTCTGAGAAGGAAGGCATTAAGTCCCTTAGTCTTTCATCATCGTTATAATAGTATGGAATCTGCTTTCCACAGTTTTACAAATTTCCCCAAGTGTTAACATCGAATTTAAACAAGAATCCACATAATTTTGCAGTTCACTCTTGTTTTTATCATAATGAGGTACCTAAATTCTACAGACATAATCAAAATTCTAATCCCATTGATCAAAGTTTTGTAACTGTGATCATTAACTTCTTTATTGAGCTTCAGTGTCCATAGTATGAACATAATATTTCATCGGAAATCTTTATGTTTGAAATATCAAAAAAATCACAATGCATCTAAGTAAATTTTTAAATTGCAATATATAAGTGAAACTTTGTTGCCTAACTCTTTGTACAACTTTGTGCCTGTACATTGCCAATATATAAAGGCATTTAATATTTTAATGCCAATGTTTTGAAAATGGTAAGAAAAAAGAAAAATACATTTTAGAAATTAGATTTGAAAAATTATAATTAAAATTTGTGGTGTTTTATATTACATCAAATTGTAATTTTGTGTTTTTAAATATTTGTACATTTCTGTGTGTGTTTATTACTTTAAGCAAGGTTAATAGACGTGGAGACAAGAAGTAGCTTGTATTCAGAAAACAATCAGTATAGCAAGAATATACACAGGAAACCAATTAGTTCTGTAGAATTCAGTTGTTAATACATTAGAGAACAAAATTCAACTAAAATGATTGATTTGATGCAATAAAGTGGTAATTGGGCTCCAGGAGATAATTACTAGAAAATAATATTCTTTGTTTAAAAAAAAGGGTGGAATATTGCCTAAATCCTATTCCCCATGTACCCTCTCTATCATATAAGGCATAATAATTTAAATCCAATTTATTGGAATTTTATTTTATTATAAAATTCTACTATGATAGTCTATTAAATTGGTAGCCCTTTTCTGTACTCAAGAACTTATCTAAGCTTTCCTACTTTAATTCTGGAATTAGTCAGGTAGTTTCTTTGATCAATGGGACATTAACTTAGCAATGAGAAAGAGGTTTGAGAAGGAGTTATATTCTTTTTTTTTTTTTTTTTTTTTTGGTTTTTCGGGCTGCACCCGTTTGATGCTCAGGGGTATTCCTGGCTATGTCCTCAGAAATTGCCCCTGGCTTGGGGGGACCATATGGGATGCCAGGGATCGAACGGTGGTCTTTTCCTTGGCTAGCGCTTGCAAGGCAGACACCTTACCTCTAGCGCGAATTATATTCTAAAGTGTATCTAGACTTTCTTCTTTTTCTGGGTTCTGGCACAATCTTTCTGGGGAGGAGCCATACCCAGTGCATTCAGGGTTTACTCTTGCTCTGTGCTCAGAAATCACTCCTGGAAGGCTGTTGTAAGGCTCAGATCCAACCTGGGCTGGCTGCAGGCAAGGCAAACCCCCTATCCACTGTGCTATTGTTCTGGCCCCAGTAGGCCACAATTTTCAAATATGGTATAGAATTGTTGATAAGGAGGCAGTGAGTATAGTGAGTAGCCATATAGAAGTTAAGACCATTTTGAGCCCATAAATAGAATAAAGTTGCTTTTATAAATATAAGAGAAATGGAGCAAAAAACACATGAGATTAGGAAAATAAAATGTTATTATTGATTAAAATCACTTTCAGGGTACCATGGTTTGAATCATTATACAGTAAAACCATAGATCAAGATTCATATATTAAATATTTCAAATTCTAATTATTTTCTTATGTATATTAGTGTTAACACAATAAAAAGATAAGACTATGCCTACAGGAAGATAGGAGAGTCAAAAGGCACTTGACTACATACAACTGACCTGAGTTCAATTTCTGATACTGCATTTTTCTCCCTGAGAATGGCAAAGCATGATCCTTTGTGACAGAGCCTGGCATAAACACTGAAAACCATCAAGTGTGGCTCTAAAACAAAGTTTTAAAATGTACATAAATAAAAATTGAAGATATAGGGGCCAATGAAGTGGCGCTAGAGGTAAGGTGTCTGCCTTGCAAGCGCTAGCCAAGGAAGGACCGCTGTTTGATCCCCCCGGCATCCCATATGGTTCCCCCAAGCCAGGGGCACTTTCTGAGTGCTTAGCCAGGAGTAACTCCTGAGTATCAAACGGGTGTGGCCAGAAAAATAAAAATAAAACAAAACAAAAATTGAAGATATAGTTTAAGAATATTGTACCTCTTATTTAAAGATTAAAAAATACAGTAGGTAATTTTATTTGAATTTAATTTATTTTATTCAGCTTTTGACAAATATCACACAAAATTTTTCAGTTAAATATAAATGTTTTTATAATTACATTTTTAGAAGTTTACTCAATGTTAAAAGCAATGTGAATTTTGAAAACAATTAAAATGATATTACAAAAATGTTTGAAATATTTTAAAGATTTATAGATTTGTTTCTTATGAAGGATAATTTCCAACTTAATATGCCAGTTTCTCAAAAATATATAAATTAATTATGTTATATCTGTCCACCATTCAAATTTGGGGAATTGCCATTTCTATTCTGTCTTTGTTCTCAGAATCTAGTTTTTTTCTTTTCTTCTCTACAATGTTCTTCTATCTCAACAACCCATCTGAGAAAACACTTTTGGTTAGCAGATCATTAATTTTACCATTGTTTTTCCTATTTCAAAGAATCATGTTGGTGTGCCCAGTTGAGATTATCAGTGAATTTGATTATTTAATCATTGATGTTTGGAAATTGATTTTAAAAATATTACTAAACAAAATAAACATAAAAACATTACCTACTGTAAATGTGGTGTCATATTCCAAGAAGTAAAAAAAAAGTAAGAAAAATAAGAATTGATCTAAAGAAGAATTTTTTAGAGTAACATGAAAAAAAAAGAGAGAATATTCCTGGATGAGCGACCTCAGTGACCACTTTTATTCCCATGTACAGTGCCTATTTTCCTTTGTCAAGGACACCATTCCAAAGTAATAGACTAGAACACAGGTTAAATAAGATTAAAATGAGATAAGCCAAGGTAAAACACTAATCACAGAAAATATCTGTGGAGTTACCTGCAATCTCTGCTCATTCAAAGATAGAGCTACAAACTTAATAGGTCCCAATGTGAAGATGGGAAAAGTGAGAAGATAATGACAACAATTATGGGAATAAACCTATAGAAAATAAAGATGTCAAAACAAAACAGGCACAGAAAATTGAACATGCCAAATGGGGATATTTTTTTAAATTACTACTATATTTTCAGTAATTGTAGTTTGATATACTACTTTTCATCAAATTTCAGAAAAATGCCAAATCTCACTTTTTAATGTATTACTTTCTATAACATTTCTATAACCCATAACATTTCACTGTTGTTTTCCAGGGGTGTGTGCTAGGGTAAAATTACAGAAAGAAAAATTTTAGTGATGGATTCTCTTGGGGCAAAACCATAAATCCCTGCTAATTTTAGAGCATCCCTAGAGTTTTATGAGGA
The DNA here is from genome assembly GCF_024139225.1 of Suncus etruscus. Lineage (NCBI taxonomy): Eukaryota > Metazoa > Chordata > Mammalia > Eulipotyphla > Soricidae > Suncus > Suncus etruscus. The sequence continues at coordinate 49,022,327 of NC_064859.1, read as the reverse complement.
GGAATTGATTCCTATATGTATGCACATTAGCGTCTTTGACACAAAGGCATTGTGGTGTAGAAAAATTAAAATCTTTTTTTGTTAGTTTGGGGGGAACCTGCTCTTCTCAGTGCTTACTGCTGGCTCTGCACTCAGGTATCATACCTGTGATCTTTAGCGGATCATATGTTGTGCCAGGTATTGAACCCAGGTTGGCCACTTGCCAGAAAAATGTCCGACCCAATGTACTACCGTATTTTCCCAAGTATAAGACAACTGGGCGTCTAAGAGACCCCCTAGTTTTGCATTTAAAACATAGGGTTAGGCCTACATTCGCTGTATCAGACAGAACGTTCCTGTGCTGCAAATGTATGTACCACAGTGAGCCAATCACAACAAGCAAAGGTTCAAAAGTTATACTATAATAGACTTCCTCTCTGACTCTGGCCAATCTGAACAGGCTTTTTAAGGTATAGATTTGGGTCTAGAACATTGTCTAATTTGCATGCATAAAAAGCCTGCTTGGATTGGCTGAGTTAGAGAGGCGGTCCGAGCAGCCTTGCAGTGATTGGTCCCTTGTCATAGGCACCATTTCTGGCAATTCCCTGGTGGCACTACATGAACCAAACAACACCCCATCCTCGGACCCTAGCACTGAACCACCAACACGGTAGGCTGGGTTTTGCCAGAAGTGGCCCCCAGATCTCCTGAGTACTGTTTGGGAGCCCCCAAAAAAAGAGATTTGGAAACTCTGCGGCCTGATTTTTTTGTTTGTTTGTTTAGTTTAGCGGCATATTGAAACATTTTTCGGGATATACTCCACGTAGAAGACGACCCCCGATTTTTGGTTGCCTTTTTTTCGTTTCAAAACTCGTCTTATACGCCGAAAATACGGTATCTATTGATTCTCCTGAAGTGCAATTATATGTCCTATCTCCTGTACTTTCAGCATAGAACTAACAGTCTTAAACACTGAGAATTTGTGTGTCCTGCACTCCATAATCATGGACACCAGTGTGTCAATCAATCTTCACATTGCGATGCCCCTGCTGAGTTGCTTTCCTTAGAAGAACATCTCTTTCTCTCTTTTTTTTAGAATATGTATCTTCAGATTGATAATTTTGCCTTTTAAAATTTCTTCCTGAAAGTCAGGGTCAGCTTGTGAGAAGTTTTTAAACAGCATGTTAAGATTGAAATGTCAGCCTTCATTTGAAACATGTCCTATTTTGAACTACAAATTAAATCTCTGAATGTCATAGTGTTTTTTTTTTATTTTGATAATCCACTGAAGAAAGGAATTATATATATTATTAATTCATAGTTGTCTACACGTACCCTACTTGAATATTCCATGATTATATCAGTGTTATCTGTAATAAAGCTGAATGGAGTTTGCCTTGGTAAAAAAAAAAAAGGAAAAGAAACATTTTATTTTGAAGGACACTTTTTAATATGTGGTACAAAGTGAAAAAAAGAACAAACAATACAGGGTGTGGGTGGCACAGACTAGTGTCCTCGCCATGAGCCAGCTTCTTTTAGGGGAGGTGTTCCTGAAACAACTGAGTGAGGACACAGTGGATAGTGCATTTGCCTTGCATATAGCGATCCAGGATAAATACCTGACATCATACATGGTACTCTGAGCCTTCTATGAAGAATAACTCTTGAATGAAGAGAGAAGAGAGGCCTTGATCACTGCCGGTATGCATGTGAATTTCCAGAAACTTCCATGTTGGATCAAGAATATCAGGCACAGAGCCGCATGAATTTGGTGGTATTCATTTGCATGTCCTGCTTCACCCGAGTCTAGATGGTGTAGGGTTATCATAGCAAAAGTAGATGCCGAAGCTGAAGAAGTTCATGACCAGTAGCAGCAATAGCCAGTGCACCAGGCAACTTGGAGCGGGGGTTCTCAGAGAGCCGGGAGCAGTGTCGGGCAATAGAGATCCACTGCCGACACTACTGGCAGTAACACATGGACCCCCTCGTCCTCCTCCAATGAGAACCTTCAGGATCACATAAGTGAAGGAAAATAAATTTAGTAAGAGGGTTAATAACAGCAATTTGAGATCCATTCATTCAATTTCAGTCTGAATTTCTGAGAAATCTTCAAATATATAAGTAAGAAAAAAGCCTGAGCTGTCCAAAACCTTTATATTAATATAAATGAAATGCAACTTAAAAGTAATTACTTACTCTGGATAAATCAAGTGTTAAGGTAAAATAATTGAGTGTAGGTGAATTGAAGGAAGTATATTTAGAGACATCAATGAATAAATCTATAACATCTCTTTTGGATGAAGATGCCATTTTCAGGAAGATATATTCACAATCAAACCAACGTAGGAACATAATAAAAGAACATGAAAATTATATTTGATTTCAAAATCTTTCTACAGACATTCATAATAAAGACACAAATGCTGATGGAATAGAAACTTTAAATGTACAATTATGTAAGTAGAGAAAGTAGTGAACAGAACATTGAGAGGCCATATATTTTATTTCTTAAAATCAAGATATAGAAAAATAAGAAACAAATGGGTAGAAGGTATGAAATTTTGTATTTCTATGAAGAATTCACTATATTTTTGTTTTGTTTATTTTAGGGTCACATTCACTGTACTTAGAGCTCACTCCTGAGTCAATGCTCAAGGACCATTTTGATCATCAAAATGTTGCACAAGTAATAATATGTGGTGAAATTGATTGAACCAGATTGAAGTATTCAGGACAAATGCCTAAACCCCTATATACTGTATCTTTCTCCAACCCAGGCTTTCTTCCATTCATTGCTTTTCTTACAATTTAGCTAATATTAAATCAGTATAATATTATACTAGATTATAATCCAGTATAATAATAATAATAATTAATTAATCCACTTTTATAATAATGCTGATGGGCCAAATGTTCCTTATATTGACATTATAATGATAATCACTGATTAAAGGCAGGATCAAAAATATATACCAGCATTCTACGGATTCAACTATAGGGGCAAAAGAGAATCTGATTTTATCTATAAGTAGGCAAGCAAAAGGCAAAGACAAAAATAACTTGTCTGTGTGAAAGACATCACCTACATTAAAGTTAACAGATGTCCAGTGTAAATTTCAGAATAAAATTGGCATATAGACCCATAATTAGAACCTTCAAAATAAAACACTTATATTCCTGAAGCTTTGGGAAATAAGGAGAGCAGAATATTTTCTTAGGAAGAAACTATTACTCCATTGGGGTCTTTTTTAGCATAGCCTGCATCTAGAAGTTTCAGCTAAATCATTTGTCCCTCTTTATGCTAGTCTACTGCTGACTGAATTATATTGTGATAATGGGACTTCCCATAATAATACACTCATGTGCAATTGACTAGAGGATAAAGTAAAAACTATATACTCAAAAGTTGACTTAATAAACTTTAAAATTTTTTATGCTTTTTTCACCACCACATTTCTTCTTTTCTGTTTCTATATTTATATTTATGTTCATATAATATAAATCATAACTATTTATATTATTTTGCATATTTTACTTTCATCAAAATTTAGGTATGTTTTTTGAAAGGTCCATAAATATTCTTTTTTCTAAATAGTGGTATGAGCAAGGGGAAAAAGAAGACATGACACACAACTAGCGAATTTATTGCCATGGAACTAAGTGATAGTAAGAATGTTTTCTGTTCGTTTAATGGAGAGGCAATACTAAACACTGAAAAGTTTTTTTGTTCTTTTTTTTCTCTTTTCTCCCTAAAGAACTATAACCTCAACTACTTTCATCATAAGACAAACACTGGATCTGGAGACTCCAGGTCTCTTTAATTAACTACCATGGGAATGTTTAGGTGTGAAATTAGTCACCAGAGGGAGCCCATATTATTCCTCAGAAGCAATTGCAAAAGACTGAGTACACAATGAAAATATATGTAGAGACTGGGGCAGAGAAGTTCAAGGAGAGTACAGAGTGTTCTTTTATTGCTCCTTGATTTGCAGTTTTCTTCCAATTTCAAGCTAAAGAATAAACTAACATTGATAGATGCAAAGGCTTTTCTAGAGCAAAGTCATAGGAAGAAACAAACTACTTTTTATGCATTTTTTTCTCAGTGGCTATCGACCTTCATATTTACTTACCATGAAAATTATTTTTGATAACTATTGATTCAATTTATACAGAATATGATATTTATATTATTTCTAGGAATATAAACTACAATAAATTATAAAAATATAAATATAGATTTGCTTGATACAGTTGCAAATGAAATTAACATTGTGTTGCATTTAAAACAAGGCATTTGTCTAGATACTTTGTTAATCAACTATGAAAACACAATTTCTATTGTGAAATTTGATAACTTTAAGATTCTATGAAATGTGTAAAGAGAATCTTTATACAATGGCCTATCACCAACTCAAATTTCTGAGGAAATTTTTTTTTTCCGTTTTAACTAATGCAAGCCAAATCTCAAGCTGCCATTTTTGTATTGTATTGCGATGTCACTGTATACTTACATGGAGTAAAATGGAGTAAAATCTGTCATAGGATATAATCAGATGTCTACTTTTTATTATTCACCTATTAGCATCAAAGAATTGAAATGTGGTCAAGAATTACTTACGCCCTTTTAAAAGATAAACATGTACTTCTACCTGAAAATATGGCTGAATACTAGAATTTTCATCCCTTTCATTTTATTAGTTGAATGAACTATATTTACAAATTGAATTCTATAATATCTTAAAAAATGTTCAAATAAAAAGTTAACATTGTCTATATTGTGCAAACCTTCACCTTTTGAATCCTAAGTATTTATTTTTCTCTTTACTACCCACAGATTAGTTCAAAAATTAGATAATCATTGGTGCAAGCTGTAAGGCATCTGCCTTGCACACATTAGCCGAACGTACCACAGTTCGATCCCCTGGTGTCCCATATGGTCCCCCAAGCTAGGAATGATTTCTGAGAGCATAGCCAGGATTAACCCCTGAGTTTCACGGGATGTGGCTGAAAAAAATTAGATAATCATTGAATTTGAGGTTAGTTTATTTTCCATGTCCAGACAGAATAAATGAATGGCTAAAAAATATTTGGTGCATTTAGCCACATTTCTTAGTTAATATGTGAAATGTCACACACTATATATACATTTTGGAGTGATCTAGCTTGATACTATATCCTAGCAACAGTGTTTAATCTTTGTGTACCCCCTGAGAATTTACTCATTCTGTTCTTATTTTATAATGGGATTACTTATATTTTTTCCTTCCTAGAGTTAATGGGCTCATTAAATGATAGGCATCCTGTGAAAAATATTGACAGGAAATAGGTTAGAGCTCAGAGATGTCCTCTATTGTTATTGATGCTGATATTTTTATGATCATTTATGCTCTGATGTAATATTTAGTAAAGAGCAAAGCTATGATGTCATAGTTTTCATATTTCATTCACTATAAATTGAACTAAACTCACTATGATTTTTTTCTTGGTGCTTCTGTACAGTTTCATGAATACTGAGACACCCTAAATTCTAGTTTACTTATCATTGAGAGTTATTGCTCTAAAGATCTTAAATATATTATCTTAGGCTTGATTTTTGCTTCAAATATTTTACCGTACACTGCATCGTGGTATTCTTGTATGAAAATATGAAAGTATACATACACCAAAATATAGACATATATACACTATTAATAACTTTGAGTAAGAGTATATCCAGAGAATTTCTAGAATTTTTGTAACATTTAAAGCTATTTTCTGCAGAACTGTTTTGTCAAGAATTACACTGTGCTATTATTGTAAGAAACTTAGAGTTTCTTAGACTTTGATCTCTATCTAGTAAATATGGTTCTGATATATAGAGATATCTGTTCGGGGTCCTAGTAGAAGTTGACAGAAAATACTATGTATTATAAATTGACAAACATGTTCTATAATAAGAACGTAAAAGGTCAGTAATAACAATGATACTTCTCTGAATAAATGCGCAGCTATGCAGTAAATATTAATGTAATGACAAAGTTGTTCTTTGTTTAAGACTTTCTAGCATGTCCACAAGTGTTAATTCAATATAGAAATCTATTATTCCACTAAAATATTATTTATGTTTTATTGAAAAATATTGATATATTATTTTATTTTTATGCATAACATATATACTAACTGTACAGCATAATGATGTCAGTATATCCAGGCATATTTCACTTCTAGAATAGTGACAACCCATAAAAATGTCCATACAAATCAAACTGCAAATATTGTCTGTGTAAGAGAGGTGGTTGCCATATTTAGTAATGCTTGGGAAATATTTATGGCTCTATATTAAGGAGTGGCCCTTGGCTCAAGTATATAGCTGAGGGTAGAACTGAAGTTGGTTGCATACAAATCATAAGCCTTATATCCAGCACTATTTCTTCAATCCCAAACTGTACAAAATTATTTAATGCAACGGTAAATAGTTATCAATGTTATGTGATCTTTTAGAACAGTTTACCCAAGGCCTAGACTGATAGTATAGTGCTTTGCCTCATATGATGCCAAAAAGGTTTGATTCGTGGAAGGTCACATGGTCTCCAGAGTTCGAATGTGACATCATTCAGCACAGAGCTAGGAATAAGCCCTGCACATGATCAGGAGTGGCCTCCAAAAACAAAATAAATGAGATAATAAATATATAAAAATAATAGTTTACCAAGGCCTAAAAATTGGAATTTGTTATATTTTTATATAGAATATATATAATAAAATATATAATTTAATATAATATAAAATATTGGAATTTTTCATAGAGAAAATGTTTAAAAAGGTCAAAAATTAATATTCATTTGATATACTACAATTTAAATGATAAAATATTTAATAATAATTTTTCTTGATTGTTTGACAAATAAAATAGCCATAATAATTTAAATATATATTTCCTTCTTTTTATATAGTGTCTGAAATGCAGTAAGCATTTTTTACTCTATATTTTTGAACTTTGCTTTTTTCATATAAGTTTTGTTTTGTTTTGTTTTGGGGCCACACCCGGTGACGCTCAGGGTTACTTCTAGTTATTTGCTCAGAATTCATCTCTGGTTTGGGGGAACCATATGGGACACCTGTATTCGAACCACCTTTAGTGGATTAGCTGCTTGCAAGGCAAAAACGCCTTAATGCTGTGCTATTGCTATGGCCCCCAAATCAGTTGTTTTTTTTTTTTAATTTTCCATTGAGACCATTGTAAATTATGTCTTTCTGATTTGTATTTCAGGCATACCACCACCAGTGTTGACCTCTTTCAATAAGAGTACCCAGCATGCATCTCATACCCTAAAATTTTAATGCTTCAAATATTTTTTTTGCTTTAAGTTATTAAATATGTGTCACATTTCCTTTAATGCAAATTCCTTTTTTTTGGTCTAGTGTCACTTTTATAAGAATTTTTTTTCCATTATTTTTACAATCATTTTATTCATGCTGATAATGGGTATGTCCCTTCCCTAAGCTTTATCTGAACACATACTAAAAGACTATTGTGGCCAGTAAGTCATCATTTTCATGGCTAATTATTTCTTTTTTTGGGGGGGGGGCCACACCCGGCATTGCTCAGGGGTTACTCCTGGCTGTCTGCTCAGAAATAGCTCCTGGCAGGCACGGGGGACCATATGGGATACCGGGATTCAAACCAACCACCTTTGGTCCTGGATCGGCTGCTTGCAAGGCAAACGCCGCTGTGCTATCTCTCCAGGCCCAGCTAATTATTTCTATAACTGTTTATATTTAATTTGATTTTTACTTAAGTATAACTGTACTCTTTTGTTAAACTTTATTTTAGAGTTTATTATCATTTTTATTTGATGCTTTTATAAAATGATTAATGGTTTAGGATTAATAGACCAAGACATACCTCAATATTTTCTGTGCTAACTCTGTAGTGAACAGAGTACTTGATGAATAATAACCAATAATGAACAGTTTATAAGAGGTAATATGTTTGGATTTTGATGATTATGCTTAGTTATTCTTTAATGCTTGGTGTATTGGAAAGTTAACAACAAATACATTACTTGCAGTTTTAGTAAACTTATTGAATTCTGAACCTTAGTATTTGGGGTCTGGTGTTATTTAATATATGTATAATAATTAACAAAATGTGTGTATGTTTCAATCATATATTCCATTGGTTTTGCCTTAATATGTTAATCTTTTTGTGCTACATCTGTTGGCACAGCCTTTCTCCATATGATATCTCTATGTTATAAATTGCTCTGTTGTTCATATATATAAGCAATTATAATCTTTTCTTAAGAATGCCACACTATTTAAATGATGTAAAAATCACAATTATTAAATAATCTAGCAGGTGATAATTGTTAGAAATAAAATGACTATTCATATGAAATGAGAAATAAATCAAAATTACTGCCATGAACGTGAACAACTCAGATAATTTTGTCTATCATTTTATAATTTCAAAATTATTTCAGTAAATACTAATACTTTCAACTAATAGGATCTGTTTACACAAATAAAGATAATTTTCTAGAGCTTTGATGAGAAAATTTTATTTACAGTATAATACAGGCAAAATTATTTATTTAATGTGCTCTTTCATATTATGACTAGCTGGTCCTGTCTTACTTTAATTTCTGTGCTGCTGAATAGATACAGACAGGTGATCTAAACATTTTTGAAAGTTGTTTTATGTAGGCAAATAGCTGCTAGGAAAGCTAAATATCTTCTTTCAGAAAACATAATCTTATGTCTCCCTTCAGCTTCTAATTGGAATGCAATTAGTTTCTTTACAGTTTTTACTGCTGGTGTTCAGGAAGAATGGTTTCTTATTTTCTCCTACTATTTTTGAAGTAGAAAATGTGTATCTATGCAGTTACTTATTCTTCATCAGCATAGCCTCTTAATCCTCAACACTTCTGTGCATTATAATGTGGCCTGATTTTGTGTATTCATTCTGCCCATAGTTTAAAAAATATATCTATTCCTTCTTTTGTACATTCTGTAGATGTATCTACGTTTGCCATGTGTTAAAGATTTCCTGGTATGATAAGTACAGAAATTAAGAAAAATGATTTCATCTCCCAGAAGTATTGTATTTAATGTCTTGCATTTAATTTCAAATATTATATGAGCATTTAAAGAGACACTATTACCCAATAAAAAAGAAATGATCAGAAATAGTTCCAGAGTGCTAGTTATAGTTATATGTAGGAGCACAAATGATAGTATCAAAGAAGTATTATATTTTTTATACTCAGATTCTTGAGAAATTATTATACCAGTTAGGCACATTTTAATGTTTTATATTAAATTCACATTAGATTATTTTATTTTCACACAAAGATAAAAAGATGATAGTAAATTGGATTAAATACAGCACATATCTATGGAATTATTAGCATAACTTCAGTGTGTGGCAGCATTTACATTAGAGTGACAAATGATAAATTATATTCTACTAAATGTGCTAATATTTAATATATGTACTAGAAAGTGTGTTTATATACCTATTTTCACCAGAGTATGCTAAAACAAACAGAAAACAGTGGACTTAATGATGAATAAACATCAGCTAATTTTGAATTTGTATTCTTTAAAATTGTGCTTGTAAACAAATATTTAAGATGCATAAATTTTAAAGGCAGTAGAATAGAGGGAGTTGATCTAAGAGATTCACATCATAATGGGATCAAAAAATGGGAAGGAGAAAATTGTAGATAATATAAAAAGTCAAAATGGAAGATGGGGAAGCCAGAGAGATAGCATGGAGGTAAGGCATTTGCCTTGCATGCAGAAGGTCAGTGGTTCGAATCCCAACATCCCATATGGTCCCCTGAGCCTGCCAGGAGTGATTTCTGAGAGTAGAGCCAGGAGTAACCCCTGAGCACTGCTGGGTGTGACCCCCCGAGAAAAAAGAAAAAAAGAAAATGGAAAATGGGCTCAGATCAGAACTATGATTTCCTTGCTTCTAGCATTTAGTCTTGATAGAGCCTCACAGGGATGCTATGCAGATGGATGAGTCTGGTCCACTAGAATAACAGAACTCTAGTCTTCTACAGAAGTTGAAAAGAATTGTAGTTGAGAAAGCTAGTAACTTTAAAGAAATAAGCATAAGAACTTGCAGCATAATATTATTTTAGAGGATACTTATTTAAGTTCCTTATTCTACCATAGGAGATTCTTATCTAGCAATATTTTAGAAAAAAATGATATGTTCTTTTTTCACCCTTTCCACTTAACTTTGAAATAATTTATTTTTAATGTCTTTAATGACTTTAGTTTACATTCTATGTTGTTTGCTTGGTTTTCCGGTTTGAGGGCCACCCAGACCAGTGCTCAGGGCATACTTTTAGCTCTGTGTCTAGGTTTTACCCTGGTGGAGCTTAGGGATACATGTATAGTGGCCAAGATCATATATGACTCAGACCTTTGTGAATTAAGCACCTTATTCCCTGAACAATCTGTCTGGCCCACAATTATAGGTATTGCAAAACTTTCACCTTCTCTCCTCAAAATCTATAATAAGAAAGATAAGGGATATAAACAATCTTTTCAGAAAACTGGAATTTCAATAATTTTATGAAGAAAAATGAGATGAAATAGGATAACATACTTGACAGGGTAGAGAAAACTTTGAGTAAAATGTTTACAGATGGTAAGTATCTGTTGATCTAAAAGTGATCTGGATTAGGTAGCTCAGATGTGGGTAAAATTGGCTCAGAAAAAGCATAAACTCTTGCCCTTAAGCCCTCCAAACTGGGAAGGAAGGGAAAAATGTTATTCCTAAGGGAAGTTGTATTGTAAACCTTCAGAACTCAGAATACAAGGGTAAAGCAAGCAATACTGGTGAGAAATAAATACATAAATGAAACAGAGGTTGGAGTGCATGCTTCACTTGCACAAATTCAATTCCAGGCAGAAAATTCGGTCCAGAGCAAAATTATCATGAAATGACACTTGCCTTGCATCAAGCCAACAGAGTTCAATTCCTGGTATCTTATACTGTCACCAAACTTCCCCATGAGTGAGATTCCTTAGTACGAAAGTTGAGGTCCCCAGTCTACCCCATACTTAGCTTTCAGAACTCAGGCAAACATGCCAGAATATTCGAGAGTAGATTGAGAGATCCTTCTGTGGAAAATTGAATGGCTCCACAAAAAGACTTTGCGATACAAACATTTAGGAAGTCCTTAATTAGAAACTATTTATAGTATGGACTCACCACATGATGTCTATAATCAGCAAGGACTGCTTAAGTACTTGGTTCTTCAAAAATATTAAGGACAAAATATAATCCAGAAATATAATTTCAGAAAAGGAAATCAAGATTATATTGTAAGGGTGTGACGGATGTTACTATATGGAGATATTTCAAATTGTTCTTTATAATTAACAAAATAGTAAATAACAATATATATGCAATACTTATTCAGATGCAAATATAAAGCAATACAAAAACAATCATACATGTTTCTATCCAAGTTTTGCATTAAAACTATTTTATATGAATATGGTTTTGGTTAAATAAAATAAAATTATCGAGACTTTTCTTCAAAACCAAATTATATAGTATGGCATATGTTCTCAATTAGTTGATTTTTCTACGATTTGAACATTTTTTTTACATATATAATCATTTTAGACCCTTTTTATAAGCCTTTTCTTTTTTAATGAATGAATTAGACAAAAACTATTTTAAAACATATTATTATTTTTCCAGTCATTTAACATTTTCTGTTTTTCACACAATGACTATTTGTATGTAGTTTTATCTATTAAATATGTTGTGTCAACACCTAAGGTTTGAATAATTATGAAAACATTGTGTTTATATCTTACTATTTTTGAGCAGTTTTCAAAGATAAACATGAAATGTAAAATGATTATCATGAGTTATTGAGCAGGTTTGGCAAGATGACCTGGTCATTTCTTGAACATGTTATATATGGTCATTTAAATTGTATTTTTGACCTTCAATTTTAAAGAAATAAACATAAGTTTGGAGCCAGAGTGATAGTACAATGGGTAGGGTGCTTGTCTAGCACACAGCTAACCTGACACCGAGCTGGTTTCTTGAGCCTACTACGAGAGATCCATGAGCATAGTGCAAAGAGTAATCCCTGATCACAGCCAGGGGTAGCCTCAAACCATCTACGGAAGATAGTTATCTCATGATTATATCCATATTTGCTCTTTTATCTCTTGTATCTTTATTAATTTCTCTAAAAGTCTCAAACTGTTAATAACCTGACTTGTTATATATATCATTCATGAGAAGGCACATTGTCTTTCCTCCATGTTAAATAAATAATGAAATAGAAGAGGACATTAGCAAACACAACAAAAGAACTCTTTTGACTTTGTATACCTTATTATTATTCTTTACTCCAAAATGAGGGTCCTATCATAATTTGTCTAGCCACATTGCTTCCAGATGACATATTTGTATTACTCAAAGGCCTCAATAGTTTGTACAATTCAATCAACATGTGCAATACCTGGACACCAATAACAATATGTCTTCACATTTAGTAGTCACTTCTCTGCCTTCTTCTATTTTGATGCACCAGAAGCTAAGCTATCACTCACATTTCCTTGAAAATCTATCTCCAGATAACTTTATTGATTTTCTTTCATCTTTATTTGTTGCTCACTCTCCCTATATATATTTCTAGGAGATATTTTAATTTTTTCTACTGACTCATTCACTTCTCTAAGTTTATCTAAAACCCCGATTTCAATATATCACATATTACCTCTTATTTGGCAAATTACGTTTTCATAAGTATTCTTCTGAATTCATAAATAAAATGATTATCGTCCAATGCAGCCTCCTAATTTTTAATAGGCCATTTTAATTAATGTAATGAAAATTTATGTTCTTGACTTATTGTGGATTTCTTGAGTCAGTTTATTTCAATTTCATTTTTGATGCTACAAAGGCAACATTAACTTTATTATAGTATAAACAAATGAACAAAAAACACCACCATCTTTAATATCTCTTTGTCTTACATTCCTCATCTACTTTTGACCAATTTTTATTGATTATAAACTATTTATATTCCTAATATTTATTTTTATCTCTGCTACTTTCTACCCAATCCAAGCAATCATCATTATTAAAAATTTTTATTATATTTGTTTTTAGCTTACATTCATATTAAAATACTATGTTTGATCCTTTCTTTTATTTTTTCCATTATAGTCACATTGGCTTCTATTTTATTTCCTAAAAAACTCAAAACTTCAAAGTCAGGATCTTTACAAATGCAACTTGTTTAATGTGGAAATATTTTTTCAATTTCTAATGATAAACTTTGCTGCTGCTGTATTGCAATAAATATCTTATAAAAAGCTACTCAACAATAATTCTTATAATTATTCTTTTGTAAAGTGTATCTATTCTGATTTTTAATAGAAGAAAAAGTAGTAATAACTCGGCAGTATGAACAATGAGAAAAATAAAGTCCACATAAACATACTACAATTCTTTCCACAACTTTCTGAGTATGTAAAACTATACAACTTTCAAAAGAGTAAATTTTTGATAAAATATTCCTTTATAAAATATTTTATCTGTTCATTTTTTATCTATTGAGAGAATCAATAAAAATGCATTTTTCCACATGTGTCTTTTGGGTGTTTGAAATAACTTGGTTTTGTCTGTATTTTATTGCATTTCCCCCAGATAGACACCCTGATTTTGACTACATTCTATTTTGTCAAATTTAAAAATAAAATATGTTGTCATATCTATCATTTTAAAACATAAATAGTATTTTTGGCTTTTAGTATTCAAATTTATTTAGCAATGTAGCAAATCTTTGTTTGATTCTGTGTACTAAAAGCAACTTAAAATCTTATAAATCCAAGTTTCTTTGAATTTAAATTTAATCTTTATTATATTCTCTGCCTTTTTTAACTCTCAATATATTTTTCTTGTAAAAGAATATTAAGATATGGTTTGAATTAAATTATTCTGCCTTCTCAACTTATTCTGTGTATGCTACATCATTGTGTTAATTTCTTCAAACAACAGTTCTATTTTTCCTCCTATTCCTCCTATTTTTCTTCATAGGTGGCAGACAAAAACCAAATATAATATTTCTAAATTATGTTTGCAATATTTTATTACCTTAGTTTATTAGAGTTCTAAACTAACTCTGATATCTGGCAATGTCTATAAATCTTTAATGAATAAAATCCATCAAATAATTTTAAAAAAATGCCACCAAACTTTAAAGTGTGTATTGGCCACTTTTTTCACAGGGATAATTTGTTACTATATAGTAAAAATCGTATTTTTTTTAGTATTTGAGTATTTTTTCTTCAATAATTAAACATTTTTACATCATGAATCTGGGATATGTGTACCTAATAGTTGCTAACAACTTCAAAACCCATCTAATCAGAACCCTTCCCAAATTTTCTAAGCCAATGGATTTTGAGTACATTTATTTTGTTTGTTTGTTTTGTATTTTTGTTTTGGGGGGTACATCCATTTGACACTCAGGGTTTACTCCTGGCTATGTGCTTAGAAATCGCCCCTGGTTTGGGGGAGATTATGGAACTCTGAGGGTTCAAACCGTGGTCTGTCCTAGGTTAGCGCTTGCAAAGTAGACATCTTACCTCTAGCGCCACCTCTCAGGTCCCTTGAGTACTTTTAAAAAATATTTTATTTCAATTTCCTCTATTGTATCATACAAGATCAGATTCTTTCAATCTAAATGAAAGATGTCTGATGAATAAAAATGTATGCCTACCCCACAACACCTATAAATATTAGATTTCTCCTATGCAAAACAAAAAAGTAGCTTATATTCTATATTTGCTTGCATTAGCTTAATTTTTTAAAAAAATATTGTAGTGATGACTGAGACATTCAAATAACATTTGTTTTGTTCTGTTTTGAGTACTGGCAAGTTGAAATGATGATGCTAGTCAATTCAGTGACTTTGGTGAGGACATTTCCCAGCTTGAAGATATGTACATCCTTTTACATATGTATATGTAGAGAGTACTGTATCACATCCTTTTCTTAAAAGAGCATCAACTCTGTACTTTTACAGAGTCGGTGCCAATATATGACAAAAAAAATCCTCTTAGCGGTTTTATCTGCAAATGGTATCTGATATGGAATGCAGCATTAGGAAATCGGGCACACAAGTATATAAGTTCTGGTATTATAATAATAATTGTATCACGTCAGTTTGGTATTGTTCTCGTCGGATTAGATCTAAATTAACAATTTGCCTCATTGCATTAATTGAGAGGCATATTTGCTAATACTAATGGTGCACTACTCTAATAAATGGGATTTTTAGTGGATTGCCAGAGGTTGGTGTTCACTCTTTATCATATTTTGCTCTTGTGTAAACATTGTTTTAGAGAAACAAAATTTGATTATTATCTTTTACAGTGATCTACAGAAATACTCTTATACCTTGGAGATCAATGTTATTATTTACATGTAATTATTATTTACAAACAAATAAATATAAAAAAACTTTATTTGGAGATACAAATCTTTGCACTATTTGAGTCTCCTACTACTGGCTAAATATAACATCTATGTGAAAGATTCCTATCTTCATATTCAGTTATAGAGAAGCAAAAAACTTCTAACAGAAGAGGAAACTCCACCACCCATGACCACAAATTTTGTACTATTTTCCTTAGAACTTGAGTTTAAGGCACCTTCTTCATATTACTTCATAACCTGTTTCTCCTTAAATAGTAAAAACAGTTAAAATTGCTATGAAATTAGAATGCCTGTGGAAAATAATTCATCAAAAACTTTATCTAATGACGAATCCCATAGATAGGGATGGAATACTGAAAGCCGCATGATCAAAGAGGGAAATTACATTCTAAGGAGCATCCCTAAGATTTATTGCAGACTTGTCACAAGAAATCCTCAAGGCCAAAAGGCGGTGGTGGGACATAGTGACAAGACTCAACAAAATGAATGCATTGCCAAGATTATTTTAAAAAATTATCTATAAAGCTAGTCAATACAGAGTTGGGTAGGAGGTAGGCCATGTTACTTAGTAGGTATAATTTTGTGGCTTTCCTTTTCACATATTTGCTTCTTTTGACTATTGTTTGAAGTTTCTCACTGAACTCTTTTACCATCATTACTATTAGTGATGCAATAAAAATGTACAGTCTTCCAGAGAAGTTTCTATTAAATATTATCAGCAGTTATAAATAATTTGAGGGAAATCATTAGGAAATTGTTAAAATAATCTCATTTTGCCTTTATCTGCAATATAATATAATATCTGTATAAGAAAAGTAAGCTCACTCTCAACCTTATTTTTGTCATTTGTAATACATATAGTGAATATATATTATTTCTTCCAGTAACTCATTATGCAAAATTTCATTAATTATTTTTATACATTGTGTTAATTTGAAGGTGATTTTTGAGAACAGTTAAACAGCATGTTTTAGAATATCTTCAGGATTTATATAGACTACTGTAAACAGTTTTTATTTTCAAATCTTAGCTCCCTGAACTATAAAGTGAATGGCATGGGGAAAGGTTACAGTGACTACACTGAGTGATATCTCATACTGATTGTCTTGGTTTATCACTGACACATTTCTAAGTCTTTTGCATAAAAATATATATTTTATACAGAAGTTCTATAACGTTGGTGCCATTATCATCTCTAGTTCAAGCATGATGAAAATGAGTTATAGAGAGGATAAATGTCTTCCATCGTTGTAAAGGACATGATGGTGTACTATTTGAAGATGGCTAACAATCCACATGCCTGTTTGTAAGTTTACTATGAATAAAAACCACACCTTAGATTTCTCCTCTTATCTGATTATTTTCTCAAAGCTACAGTAGAAACTTGGACAAAATTGAAAGAGCTGATCTTCCACAGTCCTAAAATTATACTGCATTATCTTTTCTGTGCCAGAAAGAAATCACTGTGTGTACGTGCCTAAGACTTGTTTAATCTGCTTCCAGCTTAACTTTGTGTCTTTGTGTGTGTTTTAATTCTCTAGATTGGCAAATAGACAAGGTCACAAAATATACAATTGCCTACCTTTTTTTAAAGCTTGCCTCTTGACCAAGGAGTCAGTGACATTTTCAGCATTTTAATTATACACATGTGCCCCCTTCATCTTGCATAATGCTGAGCAATAAAATCAAGAGCACATTCTTTCCCCTGGGTGACTATTTGGAACATAAAATATTTGTATTATGTGTTAATCAGCACATCTATATTTTGGTGCGGTATATATGGGCAGTAGATGCCGGAGTTCATTGACTCCATTATAATGAATTTATAGTCCTGAGGAACTCACAAAAAGGTTAGAAATTGGCGGCTATTGTGCTCTTTTAGCAAATACATTGCTTAAGGAAACAGAAGTGCTGACTATTGTTGGGAAACCACTAAAGTTTAAAAGGAGCACATAATATGATATAAAGTTGAATTAAAATAACTTTCAAATATTTGATCAGGGGACATGGAGGCCAAAACACAAGGAAGATGAGGGCCCATTACTTGCAAATTAATGCTTTCTGGCAAGAATTAGAAGTAGTTTGGCTCCACAAGAAAATAAAATCCAACAGAAACTATGCTTGACTTGGTGTTTAGGCCAGGACAAGAAAATTAATTTACAGATCAGGATTTCATATATAAAAATACAATTTTTGTGCCATTTGGCTGTTGATCATCTCCATGCCTCTTGCTTCATGATTTGAGTGTGTTCTTTGATTTCTAATCAGAAGTGTACTCTCAGAATATTTTTTTTTAGGTAAAATGCTCATTCCTAATGAGTCTATGCTCTTGGGGGACAAGGGTTTGCAGGCATATTTCACAGTGCTCAGGACTTATTCTTAGTTAAGGTTTGCTTTAGATCAACTCGCGGTGGTGCTTGGTAATCAAATAGTGGTGCCAGGGATAGATCTGGGTGGGCCGTTTGCAAGGCAAATATCTTAACCATTGAATTATCTACATAATCCCAAAAGGAATGTGTTTGAAAATGGAATCTACCTCATTAAGTCCAAATTTAACGCAATTCTCTACACTATTTTAGCTATAGTATATTTAAAACCAAACTAATTATTAGTGACATTTAAAACTTTTTTAATTATACACATATGCCTTCTTCATCTTGCATAATGCCAAGCAATAAAATCAAATGAACATTCTTCTATAGATGAAAGTACTTTTTAAAACTCCACATGGATTTATCTTCAGTTTAAATTTTCAACAATTTTTTTTCTTTTTTTTTTTCTTTTTTTTTCCCTTTTGGGACACATCCAGTGACACTCAGGGGTTACTTCTGACTATGCATTAAAAAATCGCGCCTGGTTTTGGGGGACCATATGGGAAGCTAGAAGATAGATTTGAGGTTCATCCTGGGTCAGCATCATGCAAGGCAAACACCCAACCACTGTGCTATCGCTTGGCCCAACAATTTTCTTATTATATAATTGACATTAACAAGTTTACTTAATAGTACTTATGAGACATATCTTTCTTTTGTATATAAAAAAACAAAGAAATTGTTTTAGTAATAACACCCCCCCAGATACCAACAAACAAAAAAATTCTGGTTTAGAACATAAGCTTAATAAATAATAAAATATAAATAAAAAATCAAGTTATTTGCAAGTAATAAAAAACAAATTGTTGGGACAACAATATCAATTTACTTACAAAAATGAGTTCTACAGTAGAGATTTAGCATCAATCAAACCTCAAATGTAGGTATACACCAGATAATCTGAGCCTTTCAAAATTTGTTTAAAATTTTCTAAAACTCAAAATATTGCTTATTTTAAATATTCTAACCAAGACTCTTTTGCTACATTAATTAAATTACAGTGTTTTAAAATAAGGAGAATTACATTAGTGTATTTAACACTGTAATAGTACTTACGACTTTAATTATGCTTGTTCTGGAGAAGTAACTTGTGAATGATAAATATTATAATAGAAAAAATTTTGAGAGGATAAATTTAGCAATATTGTTTTGGGGACTTTGACATAAAAATTACAAGAATCCAATATTATGTAAGTAAAAAACTTAAAGGACAGTTGATAGCAATGCAGCATTTACAAAGTAAGATGTTAAAGGTTTATTGTCTACTTAACTGCATGCTTGTTTTTGATTTATTTTACCACAGTTTCTTTCATATATATATATAAATATATATATATATTATGTTACTAATCACCTTTTTATGAATCAGCATGAAGACAAGATCACACACAGGGCATACATATTACAGAAAATAATTATATGTAATAATCTGTAATTTCTATGGCCCCATAGCAATAGATATGTAGATTTCTATAATTAGACATTATTGATAATCATAGAATATAGACCATTAAAACAATTTTATAGCAGAATTAATTATTCTAGGTATTTAAAATTTCTTTAAATTGAGTTGAGTTTAAGTCACAAAATTTTCCAACACTCAGAGGCCAGAGCATAGCACCGCAGTAGGGTGTTTGCCTTGAATGCGACCAACCATAGAAGAACCCTAGTTTGATCACCCAGCACATCCAAGCCTGCCAGGTGCGATTTCTGAGCACAGAGCCAGGAGTAATCCCTGAGTGCCACAAGGCATGACCCAAAAACAAACAAAAAATTTCTGACACTTAATTCGTAAATACTCCTTAATTATTTATTACTTATCACCAATTTTCTTAGTTACTCTCCTGTCCTTCTAAGTCCTCACCCCATCCCAACTCCAGCCTGCCTCATTCGCAGACACTTATATTCTCTCATTCTCTCTCTCATTTCCTTTTTTTTCTTTTCGACTTCTATGTATTTTATATTTTAGCAGATGTTTTAGACTTCAAATGATTATCTACTTTTAATATAGTGTTTAGTAATAAAACTAGCTTTTATTCTTTTAATACATGTATTTGCTATTGTTTTTACTATAGTATCAATCTTAGTTATTAATGCTGCTACACAGCCAGACTGCCAATGTTGCTCCATCATTATCCTGTAATATCTTTCTTCTAGCATCTTTAGTGTCCCCAAATCACAGATATCAAAAAATTTATTTGAAATTGTTTGATCACTTGATTTTTACTTTATACTCTTTGTATAAGTGAGTCTATCTGATATTTGTCTATTTCTATTTGGATCACTTCAATTAGCATTGATTTCTCCAATACAAGTTGCATCAAACTGCCAGGTTTATAATTTCTCTTAGCTGCTCTTATAATTTCTGCTGTGCATATAAACCACAATATTCATATTTTTACCTGTTTGGGGGAATTTAATTTAGTTTCATACCCTTAATACTGTAAATAATGTTATGATGGACATAGTTACGCATATATGTCATTTTGATAATATTTATGCGGCATCTTAAAAACTAGATTACGCTTCTGGAACTCTTTAGTGATTGAGTAGTAGATATCAATCTGTATGTTTATATGAAAGAAAATATTGTATGGGATTGTAAGTTCATATTGGGTTATACATTGATTTTTGAAGCAATCTTTTAGTCCCTGTAATTATATAAGGTGTTCAATGAACTATTTAACGAGGTAATATTGGCACTTTGGTGGTTGATAAAATGTATGGGTGCAAGATATCTTCGCCGTTATCTTGGCTGGGTATTTGTGAATCCAAGAACAGTCCCCAGAATGAGAAATTACTTCCCATCCCCTTGTCCCCTTTCGGGGGAAGACCTTGGTAATATTTATCCGCAGCAAATAATAATCCACACAGACAAGAAGGATAGGGTTTAAAAGATCGGGCAAGGAGAGCCAGCGAATCCTCCTGCAGCCAGCAGCTTTTTCACAGAAGGACCCCTCACTCCTGTCCCTCAAGCTATTTATTGCCAACTCCACAGCGCCCCACCTGGAAGGGTTAGGTGGGGCAAAAGTCACAGAACAATCCTAAGGAAACACTTTTAAATACAATTCCAAGAATCATCTTATGGAAACTTTTTCATATGCTACAATTCCCCCTTTTTTGTAAAGAAACAATAAACAATAATAATGTACAGAAATAAATAATATATATATATTTTTTTAATTGTAAAAAGAATAACTAAGCAATTGTAAAAGAGTGGCTTTTTGCATAAGTGCATCATGGGAAAAAGTATAGAAAAAAATTTTTTAGCCTAACACAGGGTGTTCAAAACCAGAAACAGATGTAAAGGAATCAACTACAAGCTCCAGAGTAGAATAAAATCTACAGCATCCAAGATGATCAATTCCGAGTAAGTATTCCCTTGAAAAGCAGAAGTCGAGTAAGAAATTCCAATATTCAGGACCTAATAGGCCATGGGGAGCTCCCGGGGCAATCACAAAGCCCGAAAGTAATTCGGAGACAGAGATCCTTAGATGAGATGCTCACAAGGCTGCGTAGCAGGTTAGAAGACACACATTTTCCATTCCAGTCCAGTTTGAGCAGAAGAAAGCCCATCTTTGGAGGCAGTGAATTAGGCCCCTATTTCGAAGGAAGAGGCACACACACACACCCGCACAATGGGCGCCAAAGTAAATAAGATCCATATGTACTTGAATTCAATCCAAGATGAGTTCTAGTCCAGTCAGCAGTTCATAAGAGGTCCGAAAATGAAGAACCATGTACGGCCGATTATTAGGTGGGAGCTTAAGGTCAAAACCAAAACAAAATGCTTAAGGCAGAGAACTTCCCCGTGTAAATGAAAAAATTGAGGGTCTATCCAAAATGGATAAAACCTCCTTTTGCACCTGCTATTTTTTCCAATGATGCACCCATGCAAAAGGCCAAAATACCAGCCAGGATTACACTCTAGCAACTTATTTATGACAGTATCTAACCCCTAATCCAAAGCAACCAAAGTAAAACCTTAATGAAATACCATATCAATTTTGAGAATTCACAACTAAGATGTAAAATCATTAATTACAGTAATCAACAAAAGTGTGGACTCAAATATAACTTTACAGGATTACAATTATAAAACTACAAGAGCTGAAATTTCTCCCAAGTTCAAAAACTACTATGAAAAGATAGGGAGTCCAGAACTCCCAAAAGTCCCACCAAAGAAACTTGATGAGTCAGGGAAAGCAGTTGTAATAAGAAGCAGGATACAGCACTGCAACAGTTTACGATGTCTTTCTCAGTCAGAGATCAGGAGGCATGTCATAGTGGGTGATGATTTGCACACGATGATTTGCAAATGTGGAGGGATTCCTGAAAATAGACTGTTAGGGACTCGGAAAAAAGAGGGAAGGATAAGTAAGAATAAATTGGGGAAGATAAAGTCAGGAAAAAAGAACTATATACAAAACATGTAAGACATACAAACACACAAGACATACATAAACATATTTCACACAAACATGGCCATCACTCACTCATACTTACCAAAAAATGTTAGCTGGGAGGATCCCAAATAGAGCGAAAACAAAAAAAAAGCAAAAAATTCAGCTGAATCAACAAAAAGCGCTTTAAAATACAATAGCCGGCAAACAGTTTAGATGAAAATCTTCAAGTTCACAGCAACAACAAAAGATGTATTTTTAAGGCATAGTCGAGTAAATCTGCAAGAGAATTTCATGCACAATACGACCAAGGAAACCAATAATACAAGTAGAGACAAGTAATTCTATCGTAACCATAGATGATGAGCACTGTAAAGAGAGTCCACCTAAAAGGTACTGTTATGTCAAAATTATGAATTCACCTCCATCTAGAAGCCTAAATTGAGGCAAATAAAACAATGACGTTAGAGTGAAAGAGTGAAAGTTGTTAGATGAGTATATCTCAATATATTGCTATATAATACCTTAGTACGATGAGGAAACTTTCTCTCGAGTGAGCCTGGATCAATAGTGGTGATAAGACATAAATACATCATACAAGCAACTACAATGGGGATTCATCATAATAAATCCTATTCAGCGGGAGTACCTGTGAAATGAATCATAAAGCATTAATGACAACTAACAAATAAAATAAATAATTATTAAGCATTTATAGTAGATCTCTGAGAAGTATAAAACAGGATGTATGCTGCTGTGGATTTTACCGATGCAGTAGGAATTTTCTTGATTTTCTTGTCATCAAAATTGATCCAGTGTTGTCTTGAGTCAATATTACAGTATGATGTACAGTGTCCAAAATGAAGTTTACCAAAATGGTTAGACACTGATGATAAGATGTATTTTTCAGTTTTGTAAGTTTTTTCCTGAGTGAATTCTGCTAAGTTGAGGTCTTCTAAAGGAAAATCCACATAAGTGAGTAGTTTTTTAATTTGTTTGCCATCAAAAGCAAAACGTTTCAAATGAATAATTAATACTGGAGGTAATTTCCACAAGTATGTCCTCTTCAAAAAGTCCCTTTTAGTGTTGCAGCTGTTACAATGAATTCTATTGTTACCTTTCAAATCTTCTTCTTTAAAGAATTCAAGGAGGCATTCTTGTAACGTACATTTATCTGTAGGCTTGATTGCCAGGGACAACTGAACAAATGTCTCATATACTTCAGACTTTTGGTGACATGTGAGACACTGTAGTATAGATTTGAACTGTCCTTGAAAGAGGTCATATATAAGAGATTTGTGAGCCTTTTGGTGTTTAGGCCTAGATTGTTCATGTTTTTCATTGTCTATCAGGTGTATAGTTTTATCTGCTATTGAATTTTCAGTAAGCAAATCCTGATGTAGTCCCTCTATAAGGAACATCAATAATTCGTGAGGATCCTGTTGGTTGTGTCCGGCAAATTGGTCATTAAGTAAACCAATTGTTGCTTTGAAGTGTTCAGGATTGACATTCCTATGACATCCATCTCCCATGATTTTTATGAGATGACCGAATTGTTCTGCTAATTTACCTTTATGTCCACTTGGATTTTCTTTGTTAATGTCTTTTTTATAATGATCTTGATAAAAATACTGAGTTAAGTCTGAAATATTATACAGGCATTGTAATATTGAGTTCATATAGCATGAGTTCCCTAAATTTCGTAATCCTGTAAATGCAGGTCTCTGTTTCTCTATTTGCATTCTGGAATGTAAGGGCTTCTTACTCTTGTCTGCCTTATTCAAGGTATTGGGTGTAAACGTTAATCCCTTGTTTACTTTCTCAGAGGCCACAGCAGTGTTACAATTATCAGTGTTTTGGGCATTTTGTATTTGACGTGGGGGCAGGCTTGTAGTCCCAGCAACCTGATCCTGGTGGTTTGTACTAATTCGATTTCTGATGAGGCGTAAAGGGACCCAAAATTTCTTAGAGGGGTTGTCATTTGTACAAACATATGCATATCCCCTTCCTCTCAGAAGAAGATATCCAGCGATCCATTTTTCATCCTCTTTGATCCAAACAGGTATATGTGATGTTTCTTGTCTCTGAATATCTTCTTTAAAATGTCTTTCCCCAGCAGTGTAACTTTCCCCTTGGGGTAAATTTAGGTAATTTAGTGTAAGAAGAGTCAAAGATAACAGCTCAGTAGGTGCTAAACCTCTTTTTCTATTCTTTTGTAATTGAGTTTTTAGCGTCCTGTGCGCTCTTTCCACAATGGCCTGTCCTTGGCAATTATAGGGGATTCCTTTCAGATGTTTTATCTGCCATTCTTTACAAAAGAATTCAAAAGTTTTGCTGATATAGGCGGGTCCATTATCAGTTTTAATGGAATACGGAACACCCATAACTGAAAAGCATTGTAAAAGAAAACTGCAAACTGCCTTAGACTTTTGGGAAGACATAGGGATTGCCCAAATAAATCGAGAATAAGTGTCCACCACCACATGAAGATAAGGTTTCTTTGGAAATAAATCTGTTTGAGTTACATCCATTTGCCACAGTTCATTCGACTGTAAGCCTCTTGGGTTTGCTCCTGCTATGTGAGTCTTTTTTGCTAATGGGGCACATATGTCGCACCTTTCTATAATTTCTCTAGCTTGCCTCCAGGGAATCTGGTAATTTACATGTAAGCGGCGAGCATTTGTGTGTAAAGCTGTATGTTCTTCTGTAGGTGACTTGAATATAGGCATTGCCAACAAATCTGCAGTTTTATTTCCTTGAGCCATTGGCCCTGGAAGACCTGAGTGGGCTCTAATATGCGTGATGAAGATGGGTTCAGTTCGTTTTTGAATAAGCTGTTGTAATGTTTGTAGTAAATTCTGTATAATTGGGCTATGAGCATTGAGAGAGGCCGTGGCTATCACAGGACATAAATTTACCACATACAAAGAATCAGAGACAACATTCATGGCGTCAGATACATTTTCTAATAGGTAAATTAACGTTGCTAATTCAACTTTCTGTGCTGACTTATACTTGGTATCTATAGTTATATTCATGTTTTCTCCAGTTATCCCACCCCTACCCCCGCTGGACCCATCTATGTAAAAAACCTTCGCATTGGGGATAGGAGAGTCTCGAACGATTGAAGAAATAACAAACTGAGTCTTTTTCAAAAAGTCCCATGTCTTTCCTGGTGGATAATGAGAGGAAATTTCTCCTGTGAAATCTGAAAGGGCCCTTTGTAAAGATTCATTAAGAGGCAATATTGACTCAATTTCCTTTTTTGGTATTGGCAATACTAATATATCAGGGTCAAATCCTAGTAAAGATATAGATCTGAGTCTTGCTTTGATAATGAGTTCTGAAATTAAATCCAAATAAGATATCACAGACCGAGGCTGTTTGTTATGTAAATATACCCATTCCAGGGGACCTGCCTGTTGATATCAAGTTTTTCCCATGCGGATACTGCAATATCTTTAATTATGTTTAAGATTTCCTTAGGTAAAGCAGCTTGTGCCTGAATATCTGCATATTGATTTTCTGCCATTAATAATTCATACGATAGAGTGACCCCTGCCACTTGTTTTTTTGTTCCATCCGGGCTATATAATTTGGATTTCACACCCTCCGCATAGAACATCTCCCATTCCGTTCGCTGTTTAGATGGCAAGCATATTTCAGCTAGTTTTTGAAATTCATGCAGTGTCCAAAGTGATTTTCGACACCAAAGTCTTAGCGTTTCCACACAGTATGGAGAGGTTGGCCCAAATTCCTTACATGTTTTCTTAAACCGTTCCATGTCTTCTATTTCAAGGGGTTCGTAAATGGTTCTATATACTGTTTGTAACGGAACTGAGGCCGGATTAGCAGAAGTACTTTGCACCGGGCTCTGAGCCCTGACATGTGGAGCACTAGCCTGTGATTTGTCATCTGAGCCAGCACTATTTTGTGATTCCATTCTGTGTACAGAATCCGGACTCACTTGTGGACTTAGCACCGGGGGTTGGTCATCAGTGTTAATATTTTGATTTGGGTCCTGAGTTTCTAAATTATGTTTCCGAGTAGATTTTTTGTTGGGAAAAATGCCTATATTTTTGATGGTGGTGCTAGATTCATCAGCCTGCACTTTGGCCTGGATTTTCATTGGATAGATCTCCTTATTTTCCAGGCTGGTCTTAGCCTCACTTTTCCCACACTTTTTCCTTCCGAAATACCAGCCAATACCTATGCACGCCATAACAATATTAGCAACCACAGAGATTCCACAAACTATGGTTAATGGAGCCAACACAGGCGAGGCAAATATTTGAGTATCAATTGTCATTTGAACTATAGACCACAACCATCCAAAAGCAATGAATTTACCTATCATCCAGCCTATTTGTTTTAAATAGTATGGAAATATCCACTTGACAAATGCCAAACCAAAGAATTTGTAACAAGGTGGCACAATCAACACGGCTGACCATAGAAGCCATCCAAGGATCTCCAGAGGCAATTTCCAATAAAGCGTTTCACTTACAGTTATTGAGGGTCCAGGTCCACCTGTTCCCGGCGCCATCTGCAAGATATCTTCGCCGTTATCTTGGCTGGGTATTTGTGAATCCAAGAACAGTCCCCAGAATGAGAAATTACTTCCCATCCCCTTGTCCCCTTTCGGGGGAAGACCTTGGTAATATTTATCCGCAGCAAATAATAATCCACACAGACAAGAAGGATAGGGTTTAAAAGATCGGGCAAGGAGAGCCAGCGAATCCTCCTGCAGCCAGCAGCTTTTTCACAGAAGGACCCCTCACTCCTGTCCCTCAAGCTATTTATTGCCAACTCCACAGCGCCCCACCTGGAAGGGTTAGGTGGGGCAAAAGTCACAGAACAATCCTAAGGAAACACTTTTAAATACAATTCCAAGAATCATCTTATGGAAACTTTTTCATATGCTACATATGGGCAAATGTTTTTATAAAGTATGAGATATTGTTTTTTGCATGTATTTGTATATATAAGTAATTTTCAATATTTTTCTAACTGTGCCACTGCAATAAATATTTCTATGCTTTTGTATAAGAGATATTCTTTTTTTTAAATTATTTTGTTTTTTGGGCCGCACCCAGTGGTGCTCAGGGGTTACTCCTGGCTATCTGCTCAGAAATAGCTCTTGGCAGGCACGGATGACTGTATGGGATGCCAGGATTAGAGCCAACCACCTTAGGTCCTGGATTGGCTGCTTGCAAGGCAAACACCACTGTGCTATCTCTCCGGCCCCAAGAGATATTCTTTATATAAAAATTTTACAATAATTTTTTCAATAAAAGTAAATAAAATAAAAATATTATGGATACAGAAAGCAAATGATTCAATTATGTTCCATAGGAAATATTACATATAATAGCTGAGTCTGAGATTTCAGTTTTGGTGGTTATTTTTAATAAAGTTTGAGGCAAGGGGAATTTAGAGTGGAGACAAATATTAAAATTCTTAGTTTAAAACATAATTACAAGTTTTATTTTTGTATATATTTTTTATTTGAAGTGACTACATTTCCCTGTGATATATTAAATTTTTATATGGCTCTTTTCTCTATATGAGGTTTTCCTACTGCTTTGTTATTTATTTAATTTTTTTTTTTTGTTTTTGAGTCACATCTAGTGATGTTCAGGTGTTACTCCTGGCTATGTGCTCAGAAATCACTCTTGGCTAGTGGGACTATATGTGACGCAGGGGATCAACTGTGGTCTGTCCTTGGTCAGCTGTGTGCAAGGCAAACACCCAACCAGTATACTGCTCCACCACTGCTCCGACCCCTTCCTACCACTTTTAGAAGTAGGAAGAATGCCTTTTTAGACTTGCTTCTCCTGAGAGTAGACACAAAAGTTCTACACACAAGGAGATTGTACTTAGAAGACCAGAATTTTTGACATATCAGAATACTCAAAGCAATATGAAACATAATTTAATGATAAATAAACCTCAGTAACCAAGTCTAAAATCATAAGAAGCCATAATTTCACTGTGAAAATATCATTCATTCAATAACAAGATTTAATTTTCCAAATAATTTAAGATAAAATGAAAAAAATTTCAAAGTCTTGAAATATATAATGTAACAATTAGTCAGCAATATGCTATTCATTGGCTATGTCTATTGAAGATAGAAAACCACTAAAAAGGATATTGTTTTTAATATAATTACTCCTCAGAAATTAAATGAGTATATCATGACTAAAAGTATCTAATGAAAGACTCATAAAACATTCTGCATTTTGCTAAACTAGAAAATATCTCCTCTGATTCTAGAGTATATGGCTAGTTGCTTTATTGTCAAGATTTCTGTGTGAAAAACAAATATATGTTCCAGAAAATCTACCTCCTGAACCTAACTTGGCATGTTTTGGAGATCTAGAAGGAACATGAGTTGACAACCAGACTATGTACTAGGGGTGCTTTTAGGACAAGTGATTCATATAATTTTTCTTCTGAGCTAAATTAAATCTTGAAGATAAGTATATTTCTTTAACATTAAGGACAATGTTTCTCCTTTAATAAGATAATAAGAAAACTATCTCCTGTAGTAAAACTTTTACAAATTAATTATATATCTTCTGTTCTTTCATTAAATATATTCATGCAAGTTACCAAAATAAATTCAGACTAAGCTTCAAGTGAATGGGCACTCAGAAAAAATGGGGTAGATTAGGACTTTAGTTTTACTCTGAATAGCCTGTAAATATGTTTACACAATTTTTTTGAGAGAAGCTTGAGCCCCATTCTGAATTCAGAACTTATATCTGGCTCTGTGTCAGGCATAAAACCTTACAGTTTTTAAGGAACCAAGTGTGTGTGGTGCCCCCTAGCAACTAGATTCTGCCCAACTAGATTCTTACAGAATTGTACATTAGCCCCTGTACCTAATTTACTTCACAACAAGTATTAATTTTGTGAGTACATTTGTGTAAACATTTATTTAAAATTTCTAATACAATCATCAAAATGTGTTAAGCTATTTTTATGAATATAAGAAGATTTTTGTTTTAAAAAGCAACACTATTTGTCATATGTAAGATTATGAATTCATATAAATTATCACTTGACTCAGTAATATCTATTCAGAAAGAAATGGTTCCAACCAGCATATCAGAGTTTCTGTAAACAGTTGACAAATTAGTGTGGGTATACCAGATACTTAGTACAAAATGAAGAAAAGGTACTATCAGGTAATTTTGGTAAAGAAAGGATCTTTTCTTTTTATAATTTGCTATTTTGTTTGTTTGATTGTTTTTAACACTAGTTTTAGGATTATAAATTTCCTTTGGTCCTCTCGTAGAGAAAGTAGACATTGTCCTAATATTGCTTCATTCTTAGATAAATGTGAATATTAGTCAATTGGTTCTCTGAAGGCAAAATTCAGCAAATCTATGCCAGAAAAATATTGCAATAATGTGTGTCTCCCCATAGCTTAACCATCGTCTAAATAAATCTCAACTATTTTCTTTTTATCTCCTATTCAATGCTGATCATCTTTCTTCCTCACAAAGAAATGACTGGTTATAAGCATTTTATTTGGACAAAAAAGTATGGTATATATCTGAATAAGAATAAAGTAGTTTCCCTCAGAGCTGTTGCCAGAAACACTAGCATAACACACTCCATCATTGCCCAATACAGAATTCAGTGCTCATTCCCTAAACTCATCCAGCTAACATAAAGATGGCAAATAGTATTGAATTCATGTTGTTATTGTTTGTTGGTATTTTATAATAATAGACAACAGCAGTAGAAAAAAAAAAGGTAGACAAGAAATTACTAAGTAACTTATGTAGTGATTTGCAATGTTATCATAATATTTTACATTTTATTTAGCCTCATTTTAAATCAGAAATACACAGAATTCTTTTTATGAATATCTTAAACAAGTGTTAAAAAGTTGCCTTCTTAGTTTTATTTCCTCAAATTTTTTCACCATATTTGACTTACTTATTTAAGTGACTTGTCATCTTCTAAAGTAATGGTTTTTGTGCATTTTCATTCATAATGCCTGTCTGGACACTTATTTTGGACTCTGGTATTTAGACTATATTGTCAATTGTTTATTTCTCAGATTTATCTTCTCTATGAGATTTCCGGTTAGGGTTTTCAAGGAAAATATTTGAAAGATACTCAATTTGAATGGTATTCCAATAACAATACTTATTCTCTGGTGTTCTCTTAAGTTAGCAGCCTGATGAACAGAAGTAGAATTGCCAGTTGGCGCTTGCTCCCATGTTCTATTATCTGTTCACATATTTATTTATTTATTTTTTGTTTGTTTGTTTGTTTGTAAAATCTGAAATGTTTTATTTCTGTCCTTTGGCATTTTTATTTGAATTACTAGGTAAGCAATAAATCTATTTTTTATAACAATATATACTATGTAAAATTGGATATCATATAGAGCATATTTTACAAATATTCAATAAAATTATGTTTTTTTTTCTTTTTTTTTAACACCACCCATCACCAGTGCAACATTCCCATCACCAATGTCCCAAGTCTCCCTCCTCCCCACCCGACCCCCGCCTGTACTCTAAACAGGTTCTCAATTTCCATCATACATTCTCATTATTAGGACAGTTCAAAATGTAGTTATTTATCCAAATAAACTCATCACTCTTTGTGATGAGCTTCCTGAGGTGAGCTGGAACTTCCAGCTCTTTTCTCTTTTGTGTCTGAAAGTTATTATTGCAAGAATGTCTTTCATTTTTCTTAAAACCCATAAATGTGTGAGACCATTCTGCGTTTTTCTCTCTCTCTCTGACTTATTTCACTCAGCATAATAGATTCCGTGTACATCCATGTATAGGAAAATTTCATGACTTCATCTCTCCTGACAGCTGCATAATATTCCATTGTGTATATGTACCACAGTTTCTTTAGCCATTCGTCTGTTGAAGGGCATCTTGGTTGTTTCCAGAGTCTTGCTATGGTAAATAGTGCTGCAATGAATATAGGTGTAAGGAAGGGGTTTTTGTATTGTATTTTTGTGTTCCTAGGGTATATTCCTAGGAGTGGTATAGCTGGGTCGTATGGGAGCTCGATTTCCAGTTTTTGGAGGAATCTCCATATTGCTTTCCATAAAGGTTGAACTAGACGGCATTCCCACCAGCAGTGGATAAGAGTTCCTTTCTCCCCACATCCCCGCCAACACTATTTATTCTCATTCTTTGTGATGTGTGCCATTCTCTGTGGTGTGAGGTGGTATCTCATCGTTGTTTTGATTTGCATCTCCCTGATGATTAGTGATGTGGAGCATTTCTTCATGTGTCTTTTGGCCATCTGTATTTCTTCTTTGTCAAAGTGTCTGTTCATTTCTTCTCCCCATTTTTTGATGGGATTAGATGTTTTTTTCTTGTAAAGTTCTGTCAGTGCCTTGTATATTTTGGAGATTAGCCCCTTATCTGATGGGTATTGGGTGAATAGTTTCTCCCACTCAGTGGGTGGCTCTTGTATCTTGGGCACTATTTCCTTTGAGGTGCAGAAGCTTCTCAGCTTAATATATTCCCATCTGTTAATTTCTGCTTTCACTTGCTTGGAGAGTGCAGTTTCTTCCTTGAAGATGCCTTTAGCCTCAATGTCCTGGAGTGTTTTACCTACGTATTGTTCTATATATCTTATGGTTTTGGGGCTGATATCGAGGTCTTTAATCCATTTGAATTTTACCTTCGTACATGATGTTAGCTGGGGGTCTAAGTTCAATTTTTTGCAAGTGGCTAGCCAGTTGTGCCAACACCACTTGTTGAAGAGGCTTTCTTTGTTCCATTTAGGATTTTTTGCTCCTTTATCAAAAATTAGGTGATTGTATGTCTGGGGAACATTCTCTGAGTATTCAAGCTTATTCCACTGATCTGAGGGCCTGTCCTTATTCCAACACCATGCTGTTTTGATAACTATTGCTTTGTAGTAAAGTTTAAAGTTGGGGAAAGTAATTCCTCCCATATTCTTTTTCCCAATGATTGCTTTAGCTATTCGAGGGTGTTTATTGTTCCAAATAAATTTCAAAAGTGCCTGGTCCACTTCTTTGAAGAATGTCATGGGTATCTTTAGGGGGATCGCATTAAATCTGTACAGTGCTTTGGGGAGTATTGCCATTTTAATGATGTTAATCCTGCCAATCCATCCAAAAGCCCAGGCCCAGATGGATTTACTAATGAATTCTTTCAAACCTTTCAAGAGGAACTACAACCAATCCTGGCAAGACTCTTTCATGAAATTGAAAAAACAGGAAAACTTCCAAATAGCTTTTATGAAGCCAACATTATCTTGATACCTAAACCAGACAGAGATGCTACAAAAAAAGAAAATTACAGACCAATATCGCTGATGAATGCAGATGCA
This sequence comes from Suncus etruscus, assembly GCF_024139225.1. NCBI lineage: Eukaryota > Metazoa > Chordata > Mammalia > Eulipotyphla > Soricidae > Suncus > Suncus etruscus. The sequence goes on along the minus strand of NC_064859.1, from coordinate 48,989,742 downwards.
AAGATCTTCAACAAAATCCTGGCAAATAGGATTCAATGCCTCATTAAGAAGATCATCCATTACGATCAAGTAGGTTTCATTCCAGGAATGCAAGGCTGGTTTAACATCCGTAAATCTATCAACATAATACACAACATCAACAGCAAGAAAAATAAAAATCACATGATCATATCAATCGACGCAGAGAAAGCATTTGACAAGGTCCAACACCCATTCTTGATCAAAACTCTCAGCAAGATGGGAATGGAAGGAACCTTTCTCAATACAGTTAAGGCCATCTACCACAAGCCAGAGGCAAATATTGTCCTCAATGGAGAAAAACTGAAAGCCTTTCCTCTAAATTCTGGCACAAGACAAGGCTGTCCTCTCTCACCACTCCTATTCAACATAGCACTGGAAGTACTCGCTATAGCGATTAGGCAAGAAAAGGATATCAAGGGAATCCAGATAGGAAAGGAAGAAGTCAAGCTCTCACTGTTTGCAGATGACATGATACTCTACTTAGAAAACCCCAAAGACTCTACCAAAAAGCTTCTAGAAACAATAGACTCATATAGCAAGGTGGCAGGCTACAAAATTAACACACAAAAATCAATGGCCTTTCTATACACCAATACTAATAAGGAAGAAATGGACATTAAGAAAACAACTCCATTCACTATAGTGTCACACAAACTCAAATATCTTGGAATCAACTTGACTAAAAATGTGAAGGACCTATACAAGGAAAACTATAAAACTCTGCTCCAAGAAATAAGAGAGGACACGCGGAAATGGAAGCACATACCCTGCTCACATATTTATTTGATTGACTTATTTATATAATGCACTGTATTGAGATTCAGTGTTGTATAATACTATTAATAATGGTTTCTCAATCTGCCATCTGTCTGACCACCCATCTGCCACCCCAATTCAACAGCAGAAATCAAGGAGGCCCTAGACTGCAACATTAAGTAATCTATATATTAATAATTCAACTAACTCAAAGAAAAACTCTTTTAGAATATAAGGGAATCTGTATTAATAAAATTGAAGGAGCTTAAAAAAATGTTAGCAAGGGGCCAGAGAGTTAGCATGGAGGGAGTGCATTTGCCTTGCATGCAGAAGGATGGTGGTTCCAATCCTGGCATCCCTTATGGTCCCATGAGCCTGCCAGGAGCAATTTCTGAGTGTAGAGCCAGGAGTAACCCCTGAACGCTGCCTGGTGTGACTCCCCCCCAAAATTTTAGCAAGCCATAGTAGCAAAATTACACAGGTAAAGAACCATATAGATGAATTTGAAAATAAATCACAAATCAGCATTCATAAAGAAGGCAAAAGAGAAAAGAGAGACAAAACAATGAAAGAAAATGTAAGATACTTAATGAACAAAGAAAAGTAAAATAATCTCTGAACAATAGGAATACCAAAAGGAAAGTGTGAAAGGGAAAGATCAATTAGTGAGAGAAATAATATCAGAGAACCCCCACTCTCTTAAGGAATTGCTGTGCAAATCCAAGAGGCAAAAAAGTGCCAAACAAAATAGACCCTAACAGATAAACACCAAATCATATAGTAATGCAGATGGCAATAAACAAAGAGGGAGATGGAAACTTTAAAGCAGTGAAGGAGAATAAAAACTTTAAGTATAACGGAAAGAACATAAAACTAAAACCAGATCTTCAATTTGAACAATGTATGCAAAAAAAGAGTGGAATGCCATATTCAAATTAGTGAATGAAATAAAATTTCAACCTAGAGTTCACTACCCAGCAAACCTCTCATTTATATGGGAAGGACAGATAAAAACTTTCTCAGCCAATAAAGAACTTACAATATTAGATATAGCCAAACTGACAAAATGAACTACTCAAAGATCAATGATGTAAACCAAATACCCAAATTGTAACAACAACAATCCTACACAATATAATGGCACAACAGCCCTTTCTGTCAATAGTTTCCTTAAATGTCAATAGACTAAACTTTCCCATTGAAAGGTATTGAGTAGTGGATTGGATCCAGAAACAAAACCCAGCGACTTGCTGCTTGCAAACAACACATTTGAAATCTCAGGACAGACAGAACCTCAGAGTAATAGGAAGGAAAACAATCATACAAACTACTGAACAACAGCAACAACAAAAATCTGGGAAAGCCATACTTATCTCAGAACAAAATTGCAATATAACCTCCAAAAAATACTTAGAGACAAGAATGGACACTACTTAATGATTGGGGAACAATAGACCAAGAAGTACTATGATCAGTATATATGCACCAAATGTAGAGAAAGCAAAGTATGCAAGGCTTTTTCTCACCAACTTTTAGAAACATATGGATGGTAATATGATAGCAGTGGGGGACTTCAACAAGCCACTCTCACTTCTGGATAGATCCATTAGGAAGAACATTAGCGAGGACAGAAGAGCCCTAAATAAATATATAGAAGAGCTGTAACTAATGGATATATACAGCACTTTTTATTCTCAAAAATGTTGAATATAATTTCTTCTCAAATACACATGAAACATTCTCTAGAATAGGTTATAGTATAGGTCGCAGGTATAACTTACAGAAATTTACAAACACAAGAATTTATACCAACCATCCTACCAAACCACAATGCCATAGATATCAAGACTGATTATAAAAAGAAGATATGGGAAAAATCTAAAACCTGATAACTGAGCAACATTTTGTTCAACAACAGCTGGTCAAAGAGAAAATCAATAAAGAAATAAAGTGATTCATTGAGATTAATGATAGTAAAGAAACAAATTACCAACGTCTATGGAACACAGCATAGGAGTAATTTGGGGGTGGGGGCTTATAGCTATACAGACCTACATTAGAAGAGAAGAAAAAGACAAAATCAACAACCGAAAGGCACACATTAAATATCTGGAAAACGAACAGTAAAGGTACACAAACATAAAAAGAAGAAAAAATCATAAAAATACAGAATTCATTTTTTAGAAACTAGGTAAACAATAAAAAGAATTGATGAAACCAGGAGTTAGATTTTTGAAAGAGTAAGCAAGATAGACAAGCCATTTGCAAGACTCACAAAATTAAAAAGGCAAAATGCTCAAGTAAATTGGATTAAAAATTAAAGTGAAGAAGTAATAGTAGAACCCCCATGAAAACAAGACATAAACAACTATACTCTAATAAACTAGAGAACCTAGAAGAAATGGACAGATTTCTGGAACAGTTAATCTCCAAAAATGAATGAGAAGGTGAAAAAGCTAAGCCGGCTAAGTAAGCAACTAGAAACAGTAAAGAAGAATCTCCTTAAGAATAAAAATCCAGGACTAGATTGGTTTACAGATTAGTTTTATCAAGAATTCGGAGAAGTTACTACTAGCAATTTTTAGACTCTTCCAAAATATCAGAGACAGGAATCCTCCTTAATACCTTCTATGAAGCTATGATTACTCTCAGTCCAAAGCTGACATAGACACAACGGAGTAAGAAAACTACAGGCCAATCTCAATGATCAATATTGATGCAAAAATTCTTAACAAAATCTTAGCAAAAGTAATTCATTAACATCAAAAAGATATCCATCATGAGCAAGTGGTATTTATCTCAAGGATGCAAGAATGGTTCAATATATGTAAGTCAATCAACATCATACACAGTAGAAGAAAAGATGAAAGTCACATGATCATATCAATCAATGCAGAAAATTATTTGGCAAGATCCAATACCAATTCATGATTAAAATACTCAGAAAATTAGGTGTAGAAGGAACCTTCCTCAAGATATTTATGATACAAATAGTACTCACAGAGGTTAATTTCACAAAACCTAAAACCCCTATCAAAAAATGAGGGGAGAAAAAATGGGGGAGAGTATAACACAGCAGATAAGGCCTTCCATGAATCAGACATAGGACAAACCCAGTTTGATCTTTGCATCCCATATGTCCCCCAAGCTTGCCGGGAGAAATTTCTTTTTTCTTTATATTTTATTAAAAAATTTTATTTTGACCAAAGTGAATTTCAAATTATTCACAGTAGTATTTCAGGTACATAGTGACATTGAACCGGGAGTAATTTCTGAGTGCAGAGCCAGGAGTAACCCTTGAGGGCCACCAGGTGTGGCCCCAAAACAAAAACCAAAAAAAGGGGGAAATTAACAGACAATTCTCTGAGAGAGACCAACAGATGGTCAATAGACATATGATAGAATGTTCATCACCATTTATCATTAGGAAGATTTAAATCAAGACAACAAAGAGATATCAACTTACAATGCTGAGAATGGCAAATATTAAAAATATTGGGAACAATCTATTTTCTCAGGCATATGGTAAGAAAGGATCTCTCAACTACTGCTGGTGGGAATGTTGCCTGGTCCAACCCTTATGAAAAACAGTATGGGCTATACTCAGTATACTCAAAATGTAAATGCCATATTATCCAGAAATATCTCTTTTGTGTATCTATACTCAGGCAGAAAAACATTAATCCAAAATGAACTATGTACAATGCTATTCATTGCAGCATTCAGTCCCTTAACTAAGACTTGGACTCAACCTAGATGTCCAACAATAGATGAGTCGATAATGAAGTTGTGGTACAATGGAATACTACAATGTTGTAAGGAATGATGCAATCATGCAATTTGCCACAACATGGGTGGAACTGGAAGATACTTTGTTAAATCTAAAGAAGGATAAATACAGAATGGAATCATTTATATGTCATATTTAGAATAACTGCATAAAATTGCAATGCTTAGTTGCAGTATTGGAGATAAAAATGAACAAAACTATATATCCAAGCCAAAGTCAAGAACAATGGACTCATGAGGCCTAAACTCTAATAATCTATACTTTAATGGACCTGTCTTATTGACAGGCTGTGGGGCAAAGGGTGATAGTATGGGTTACACTCTGGGAACATTGGTGGAGGAACATCAACAATGGTTGCTGATATTGGCTCTGATTCACTATATGTCTGAAACCCAAATATGAAGAAGTTTGCAAATCACAATAGTTTCAATAAAATAAAAGGAAAATACATTGTTTCTCATGCATATGATTTCAACACTACACCCATAATTATTATACCACATTCCATTTCTTAAAGACCCCAAAACCCTTCCCTAAATCACTTGTGTATGTGTATCTTTTCTCCCAACATTTTCTTTTTTTTTTATTTAAACACCTTGATTACATACATGATTGTGTTTGAGTTTCAGTCATAAAAGGAACACCACCCATCACCAGTGCAACATTCCCATCACCCAAGTCCCAAATCTCCCTCCTCCCCACCCAACCCCTGCCTGTACTCTAATCAGGCTCTACCATTCCCTCATACATACTCAATATTAGGACAGTTCAAAATGTAGTTATTTCTCTAACTAAACTCATCACTCTTTGTGGTGAGCTTCCTGAGGTGAGCTGGAACTTCCAGCTCTTTTCTCTTTTGTGTCTGAAATTTATTATTGCAAGAATGTCTTTTATTTTTCTTAAAACCCATAGATGAGTGAGACCATTCTGTGTTTTTCTCTCTCTCTCTCTGACTTATTTCACTCAGCATAATAGATTCTGTGTACATCCATGTATAGGAAAATTTCATGACTTCATCTCTCCTGACAGCTGCATAATATTCCATTGTGTATATGTACCACAGTTTCTTTAGCCATTCGTCTGTTGAAGGGCATCTTGGTTGTTTCCAGAGTCTTGCTATGGTAAATAGTGCTGCAATGAATATAGGTGTAAGGAAGGGATTTTTGTATTGTATTTTTGTGTTCTTAGGGTATATTCCTAGGAGTGGTATAGCTGGGTCGTATGGGAGCTCGATTTCCAGTTTTTGGAGGAATCTCCATATTGCTTTCCATAAAGGTTGAACTAGACGGCATTTCCACCAGCAGTGGATAAGGGTTCCTTTCTCTCCACATCCCTGCCAGCACTGTTTGTTCTCATTCTTTGTGATGTGTGCCATTCTCTGTGGTGTGAGGTGGTATCTCATTGTTGTTTTGATTTGCATCTCCCTGATGATTAGTGATGTGGAGCATTTCTTCATGTGTCTTTTGGCCATTTGTATTTCTTCTTTGTCAAAGTGTCTGTTCATTTTTTCTCCCCATTTTTTGATGGGATTTGATGTTTTTTTTCTTGTAAATTTCTGTCAGTGCCTTGTATATTTTAGAGATTAGCCCCTTGTCTGATGGGTATTGGGTGAATAGATTCTCCCACTCAGTGGGTGGCTCTTGTATCCTGGGCACTATTTTCTTTGAGGTGCAGAAGCTTCTCAACTTAATATATTCCCATCTGTTAATCTCTGCTTTCACTTGCTTGGAGAGTGCAGTTTCCTCCTTGAAGATGACTGTAGTCTCAATGTCCTGGAGTGTTTTGCCTATGTGTTGTTCTATATATCTTATGGTTTGTGGTCTGATATCGAGGTCTTTAATTCATTTGGATTTTACCTTTTTACATGATGTTAGCTGGGGGTCTAAGTTCAATTTTTTGCAAGTGGCTAGCCAGTTGTGCCAACACCACTTGTTGAAGAGGCTTTCCTTGCTCCATTTAGGATTTTTTGCTCCTTTATCAAAAATTAGGTGATTGTATGTCTGGGGAGCATTTTCTGAGTATTCAAGCCTATTCCACTGATCTGAGGGTCTGTCCTTATTCCAATACCATGCTGTTTTGATAACTATTGCTTTGTAGTAAAGTTTAAAGTTGGGGAAAGTAATTCCACCCATATTCTTTTTCCCAATGATTGCTTTAGCTATTCTAGGGTGTTTATTGTTCAAAACAAATTTCAACAGTGCCTGATCCACTTCTTTGAAGAATGTCATAGGTATCTTTAGAGGGATAGCGTTGAATCTGTATCATGCCTTGGGGAGTATTGCCATTTTGATGATGTTAATCCTGCCAATCCATGAGCAGGGTATGTGTTTCCATTTCCGCGTGTCCTCTCTTATTTCTTGGAGCAGACTTTTATAGTTTTCTTTGTATAGGTCCTTCACTTTTTTAGTCAAGTTGATTCCAAGATATTTGATTTTGTGTGGCACTATTGTGAATGGGGTTGTTTTCTTAATGTCCATTTCTTCCTTATTACTATTGGTGTATAGAAAGGCCGTTGATTTTTGTGTGTTAATTTTGTAGCCTGCCACCTTGCTATATGAGACTATTGTTTCTAGAAGCTTTTTGGTAGAGTCTTTAGGGTTTTCTAAGTAGAGCATCATGTCATCTGCAAACAGTGAGAGCTTGACTTCTTCCTTTCCTATCTGGATTCCCTTGATATCTTTTTCTTGCCTAATCGCTATAGCTAGTACTTCCAGTGCTATGTTGAATAGGAGTGGTGAGAGAGGACAGCCTTGTCTTGTGCCAGAATTTAGAGGGAAGGCTTTTAGTTTTTCTCCATTGAGGATAATATTTGCCACTGGCTTGTGGTAGATGGCCTTAACTATATTGAGAAAGGTTCCTTCCATTCCCATCTTGCTGAGAGTTTTGATCAAGAATGGGTGTTGGACCTTGTCAAATGCTTTCTCTGCATCTATTGATATAATCATGTGGTTTTTATTTTTCTTGTTGTTGATGTTGTGTATTATGTTGATAGACTTACGGATGTTAAACCATCCTTGCATTCCTGGGATGAAACCTACTTGATCGTAGTGGATGATCTTCTTAATGAGGTATTGAATCCTATTTGCCAGGATTTTGTTGAGGATCTTTGCATCTGCATTCATCAGCGATATTGGTCTGTAATTTTCTTTTTTCATAGCATCTCTGTCTGGTTTAAATATTAGGGTGATGTTGGCTTCATAAAAGCTGTTTGGGAGTGATTCCGTTTGTTCAATTTCATGAAAGAGTCTTGCCATGATTGGTTGTAGTTCCTCTTGGAAAGTTTGAAAGAATTCATTAGTGAATACATCTGGGCCTGGGCTTTTGTTTTTGGGCAGACTTTTGATTACCATTTTTATTTCATCAATGGTGATGCGGGTGTTTAGATATGCTACATCCTCTTCCTTCAACCGTGGAAGATTATAAGAGTTCAAGAATTTATCCATTTCTTCCAGGTTCTCATTTTTAGTGGCATAGAGTTTTTCAAAGTAGTTTCTGATTACCCTTTGAATCTCTGTCATATCAGTAGTGATCTCTCCTTTTTCATTCCTAATACGAGTTATCAAGTTTCTCTCTCTCTCTTTTTTTGTTAGGTTTGCCAGTGGTCTATCAATCTTGTTTATTTTTTCGAAGAACCAACTTCTGCTTTCGTTGATCTTTCGGATTGTTTTTTGGGTTTCCACTTCGTTGATTTCTGCTCTCAGCTTTGGTATTTCCTTCTGTCTTCCTATTTTTGGGTCCTTTTGTTGAGCACTTTCTAGTTCTATTAGCTGTGTCATTAAGCTACTCAGGTAAGCTCCTTCTTCCTTCCTGATGTGTGCTTGCAAAGCTATAAATTTTCCTCTCAGTACTGCTTTTGCTGTGTCCCATAAGTTCTGATAGTTTGTGTCTTTATTGTCATTTGTTTCCAGGAACCATTTTATTTCCTCCTTGATTTCATCTCGGACCCACTGGTTATTGAGCATGAGGCTGTTTAACTTCCAGGTGTTAAAATTTTTCTTCTGAGTCCCTTTGGAGTTCACAAATAATTTCAGAGCCTTGTGGTCAGCGAAGGTAGTCTGCAAAATTTCTATCCTCTTGATCTTATGGAGGTATGTTTTATGTGCGAGCATGTAGTCTATCCTGGAGAATGTCCCATGTACATTGGAGAAGAATGTGTATCCAGGTTTCTGGGGATGGAGTGTCCTATATATATCCACTAGGCCTCTTTCTTCCATTTCTCTCCTCAGCTGTAGTATATTCTTGTTAGGTTTCAGTCTGGTTGACCTATCCAGTGTTGACAAAGCAGTGTTGAGGTCCCCCACAATTATTGTGTTGTTATTGATATTGTTTTTCAGATTTGTCAACAATTGTTTTAAATATTTTGCTGGCCCCTCATTTGGTGCATATATGTTTAGGAGAGTTATTTCTTCCTGCTCTATATACCCCTTGATTAATATAAAATGTCCATCTTTGTCCCTTACAACCTTCCTGAGTATAAAGTTTGCATTATCTGATATTAGTATGGCCACTCCAGCTTTTCTATGGGTGTTGTTTGCTTGGATAACTTTTCTCCAGCCTTTTATTTTGAGTCTATGTTCGTTCTGACTATTCAGGTGCATTTCTTGTAGGCAGCAGAAGGTTGGATTGAGTTTTTTGATCCATTTAGCCACTCTGTGTCTCTTAACTGGTGCATTTAGTCCATTGACGTTGAGAGAAAGAATTGTCCTGGGATTTAATGCCATCTTTATATCAAAATTTGGTGTGTCTTTTGGTTAGTCTTGTTTTAAATTAGGTCTTTCAGTTTTTCTCTTAAGACTGGTTTTGAGTCTGTAAAGTTTCTGAGCTGTTTTTTGTCTGTGAAACCATGTATTCTTCCGTCATACCGGAAAGTGAGTTTTGCTGGGTACAGTATTCTAGGTGAAGCATTCATTTCATTCAGTCTTGTCACAATATCCCACCACTGCTTTCTGGCATTGAGTGTTTCTGGTGACAGGTCTGCTGTAAATCTCAAGGATGCTTGCCTGAATGTAATTTCCCCTTTTGATCTTGCTGTTTTCAGAATTCTGTCTCTATCTGTGGGATTTGTCATTGTGACTAGGATGTGTCTTGGGGTGGTTTTTCTTGGGTCTCTTTTGGTTGGTACTCTTCGAGCATGCAGGATTTGATCACATATATTCTTTAGCTCTGGGAGTTTCTCTTTAATGATGTTCTTGACCGTTGATTCTTCCTGGAAATATTCTTCCTGAGTCTCTGGGACTCCAATGATTCTTAAGTTGTTTCTGTTGATCTTATCATAGACCTCTATTTTCATCTGTTCCCATTCTTTGACTAATTTTTCCATTGTCTGTTCGTTTGTTTTAAGTTTTTTTTTTTCCAATCTCTCCTGTTGTATGGAATTGTTGTGTATCTCATCTTCCACAGCACCAAGTCTATTCTCAGCTTCTGATACCCTGTCCCAGAGCTTATCCATTTTGTCATTCACTTCGTTTACTGATTTTTTCAGGCCTGTTAGTTGACATGTTATTTCAGTTTGGAGTTTTGTGATTTCTGTCTTCATATTTTCTTGATTCTTATTAGTGTTCTGTTCTACTCTATTCATGGTTTCTTTGAGTTCTTTGAGAATATTCCATATTGCTACTCTAAAGTCCTTATCTGAGAGATTGATTAGTTGGTTGGTCGTTAACTGGTCATCAGAATTGTCATCTTCATTCTCTATATCTGATGCTGGCCTGCGTTGTTTCCCCATTGTCACACTTGTATTGTGGGTTTTTCTACGTGTTGCGGTGGTATTCATTGGTTATATGATGCAGGCAACACACTTCTCTGGCTTCGCCCTTTCTGGATGGGCCGACTTGCCTCCAAGATAGGGGAGTCCTCCGTGGATGAAGCCTCACACAGGATCAAATCTTAAGCCCGAGCACGCAGCAGAGTAGACAGTCTGGAGAGAAATTCTTGCTTCTGTGATCCAGCACAGTTCTTAGTGTGGTTTTTTTCTTCTTGTGATGGTGTTCTTTTTTTTAGAAAGAGCGCACGGCTGCATAGCGAAGTGGAGCTAAGTGCCTTCTGGAGCCTCTTTTCAGCCCACTCTCAGGAGGTTCACGCAACAGGATAGCAGAGAGACACACATGCAGCACTCACAGTTTTTCACAGTCGGGCCCCACTGGTCAGGCGTAGTTTTCACTCGCTCGCTGGGCAGCTTCAGAATGCTGTATTTTTAGGGTTCACTTCCCAGGACTCTGAGGAGAGTCACTGGCTCGCTGGGAAGCTTCCTAATGTAGTTTCTTTGGAGTTCTCTTCCCAGGGCTCTGAGGAGAGCTTCCAGAGTTCAGGAAAGACAGAGAAGAGTAGGACAGGGCTCCCTTCAGGTGCTCAGTTTCTGGCTCGCTGGGTAGCTTCCAAATGTACTTTCTTTGGGGTTCGCTTCCCAGGTCTCTGAGGAGAGCTTCCAGAGTTCAGGAAAGACAGAGAAGGGTAGGACAGAGCTCCCTTCAGGCGCTCAGTTTCCTCAGAAGAAGCACAGCCAGGTGGAGACTCTGCAGGTAGAGCAATCAGCACTCTGCCGGGAAACCCCCACATGCAGCCATTTCTCACTCACTCACTGGCTCGCTGGGTAGCTTCCGAATGTAGTTTCTTTGGGGTTCGCTTCCCAGGGCTCTGAGGAGAGCTTCCAGAGTTCAGGAAAGACAGAGAAGGGTAGGACAGAGCTCCCTTCAGACGCTCAGTTTCCTCAGAAGAAGCACAGCCGGGTGGAGACTCTGCAGGTAGAGCAATCAGCACTCTGCCTGGAAACCCCCACATGCAGCCATTTCTCACTCACTCCCCAACATTTTCTTTTGACCTTTTTTCCTAGCTTTCTGCGTTTTGCTTTTGTGGTTGTGTTGGGTGGGGATAGCAGAGGTTTTTGTCAATTCAGCAATACTTAAACTTTACTCCTGAATCTTCTCAGGGATCATTATTGGATGACTTTGGGATCCAGTGATCAAACCTACATCAGTAACCTGAAGGTTAGCAACCAACCTTCTGTACTATCACTTTGGCTTCTCTCTTGCTATGTGTCTTTAAGTCCTACATATGAGTAGATTATTCTCTATTCATTTCCTAAATGATGTTATTAAACATGGCATTTTCTAGTTCTACCCACGCCACTAAAAATCGCATATTATTTTTTAAGAGCTTTGTGGTATACCACGCAGTACATATATACCACATCTTCTTGATCCATTCATTTGAAGTTGAATATTTGGATTGTTTCCTGTGTCCTGCTTTGCACTAAGTGCAATAATAAGTATAGTTATGTATATATCCTTTCAATGGGCTTTTGTTTGTATTGGGGAGTTGATGCCAAGAAGCATAATCTTTGCACATAGTTATACCTTCTTAAATGTTGACCCAATAGTTCACAGCAAGTGCTTTGGCCAGAGCTCAGTGATAGTTGGACAGATACTGTAACTATATTAAAATAATATTTTTCTAGAGATACACCCAACAGATTTATATTTGCATTATTACATCATCTGGTTTATTTGAATTCACAGACTGACACTGGTAAAATTTAACTATGGAATTTTTAATGATATCTTGGCTTCCTAATACCTAGCTATTATGTGAATTCTAAATCTTATGATAAATCTCTCTATAAAAACTGATTTGGGGGGATGCTATTCTTATTAAAACATGAAAAGTTCAAATTTTTAAATTGGAAGATGGCCATATTTCCAACTGCAGATCATATTTTCTTCTATGCTTAATACTTTCATTCCCAAGATTAATTTTTGTTTGTTAGCATAACTTAGTATTTTGTATTATGAAAAGCTAATCAAATAGCAACTAATATGTGGCAGCTCTTTCTATACTAAAATCATATAGTTTAATGTGTCCTTGGTGTCAAAATTAAACATTTTTTATTCAGGTCAGTGGAATCACAATTAAGTTAAATTAAATTCATAAAAATGGTTTTATAGTCTTTATGCAAAATAACAAACTGACTTCTTTTTTTTTTTTTTTTTACAAACTGACTTCTTAATTGCATCGTTAGCATTAATAAAATAACAGAAATATTTAGTCTGGGCCTTAGTGATAGTACAGTGGAAGGGCATTTGTCTTGCATGTGGCCAATCTAAGTTTGATCCCTGGCATACCTTATAAAGCTACCAGTAGTGATTTTTGAGCATAGAACCAGGAGATACTCCTGAGCACTGCCTAGCATAGCCCAAAAACCCAATCCCCCCACAAAAAAGAAATATTTACAACCAAAGAAAAATAACCTGAATTGAAGAATGTAGTAATTTGCTTTTGAATACAAAATCCTATATGGATAAAACATGTATTTTGTGAGAAACATGGCAAATATTTTTCCCATACACTAATATTTAGCCACTGAAATAGTAATTTATTTTATAAATAATTTATGCAATAAAGTGCTAACTTTCAGTGCATTCCTATAGCCTAGAGATTAAGAATCAAATAATATATGTCCACTAAAATTCCAAATGGAATTCATATATCTTAAAGACATAATTTGTACTCTCAAATCTGTAGTCTCTTGAAGAGGGGTCATATATATACAAAGAGTTCATGAATCCATGCATATCTGAGATAATCAGAATATTAAAGTATATACCTGGCACATATTTGAGTCTGTATTTTTAATATGCAAATTTAATATTTTTTTATAAATTTCATACATAGTATTTTTTTAAAATTCATACTGCCATCCTTCATTATATTTATCTTAAAACAAAACTAAAATCAGATATGTACTATCTGTGCATCAAGAGAAAATTATTGGAAATTAAAGAATATTATATCAAAGTTAATCATTTCCTAACTCCTTTAATTGAAATACAAAATGTTGTATACAAATATTATTGTATTTTATAACATCATTTGGATACTTGCACCAAACAAAGTCTATAAACAAGCCTTCAAAAATAAAGTTACATAGTAAAGAAATAACAAATGGCCAGTGGCCCTACATTCTTAGAACTGCTCTATAGAACTGAAATTACCATGGCCATATAGCATATCATACTATCTTTCTATTCACCTATTTATTTACCACATTTATATCTATATATCCATATATAGTTCTATCTAGATGCATCCTATTTTTATGTGTATATCTATTTATATGTATACTATACATATAAATATATCACATAATAGCAGAACATCTGCTATACTCTAGCAGTAGCATAATGAAGTTAATGAAATTCTCTAGCAGTTTACAGGTTGACAGAAATCTTGTTTTATAATGAAATAACCCTGAAGTCTAGGTGTGGAAACTAATTTGAAGACCATCCTTACGTGTTTTCTGTCTTTTCCTTTGTTTTCTTAACATTTAACTCCATCTATTTCCTTTCATTAATATTTCCTCTTCCTTTTTCACTTTCACACTCTTCTTCCTTGACGTATCACTCTATTCATTCTATTCTAACTCTAAGCACAGACTTGCTAAGAAAGTAAATATTGTATTTCATCTAAATAAAAACACACAAAATATTCTCTATATTTGCAAGACAATGTAAAATTGGTTTGAATATTTATAATTTCATATTTACCAATAGTTTAAAAGAACCAAGAAAGACCAAACAATGCATCATTTTTTAATTTACTGTTTTGGAATTCCATGAAATATAAACCTTATGAAGGTTTCAGGAGAGCAGAGACTCTCATTAGTACCCCAAAATATTAGATACTCTGAAGTATATACTGAGTAAATTTTTGAGTATGATATGTATTGAAACTTCTGTTTCTTTTTTTAATTTACATCAAATTGTTAAGGTAACACTGAATTTGGGAGGATTAAGTAAAGATAAAATAATAGTTTGAGGTACATAGTAATTGAAATGAATGCATATAGTCTATAAAAATAGCTTTATAAACTACTAAAATAAATCTATTTTAAGACACTTGAGCTATATTTATTTAAGGTCCATATATAGTTTTCATAAAGTTATAAATTTTAATACCACATTTCTCAATTATATGTAAAATATTTGAAATTAATATAAAATAATCCCCCAAATCAAAACACATAATATATTGAGAAAGATACAAGCTCTTCTAAATATCTTTTTTATCTAAAAAAATGATGATGGTAATTTTATTCTATTTAGAACATGGATTACAACAAAGATAGAGAAGAAAGAACAGATTGATATATATATCAATATCATATATAAACTGATATATATCATATATACTTACAGATATATATATATACCTGTATATATGGATATATATATATTTATATAATATACTGTGTATAAGTTTTTTTTTAAGTGGTGGGAATTTTTCCCTGATTTTAAAATAGTTTAATTAAAAGATCCATTAATTTTGGGTTATTTATACTATATCAACAAATGTCATAGAAATGATGCATAATAGAACTACTCAAACGTTTTTTGTGAGGAACAGATTTTATTTTTTTAAGATATATTCTTTCCAACAACTGAACTTCATGGTGTATAAAGTAAATGCATTTGCATGCTAAAACTAAATAATATGTGCAAATTTGTTCTAAAATTTCTTTGTTCCTGGACTTTAAAATAAATTTATATACTGTATTTTCAACCCTGGGTGAGCTGGTCAAAAGCACTGTGGCTGCACAAATTAATAAACCAAACCAGGATAAGGAAGAGAACCATGGAATTGTGCAACTTCTCATCTTGTGATCTCTTTAGGCCTACCAAACTGACAATTGTTTTATTTACCAGTTCAAATTCAAGTAGAAAGGAGAGGACCAGTGAGAGACAAAAGTACCTAGATAAAGCTAATCTAGTCTAGCTTTACATTTACATATCAAAGGGATAGGTGAAAAGTAAAGAGGAAACTGGAAAATGCCTTTGTATTGGTTCAAAGCACAGTGGTACAACAATTCACACCCTTCACTGTTCAAATAAAAAAATTGAGAACAACTGCATAAATTTTGTTGTCTTGTTCTCCAGGAGAGACAAGATCTCCTAGAAAGGAGCAAGACAAATGGCTTTAATTTGCATAGGCACAGAAAAAGTTGGCAAATAAAAAGAAAAAATATTTAGCATAAAATAAGATGAGGAAAATTTCTAATTTTTAGGAATCACTGCTGGTGAGGGTAGACTTTGCTGTAAAAGCATCATAGGTTTGTTTGTGAATACTGCATTATCAAAACAATCAACTTTTTCCATATCCTTGTATTATACATATCACAAAATTTTTTCACAGACTTTTCTAAATATAAACATTAGAACCTTTCTGCAGATATATTTAATTTGAAAACAAGTTGCTAAACATTTTACATTGAATACAAGTCTAGAGCATTAAGCATTAAGCTCCTTTTTTTATAAACTTCTCTAAAAATATCATAAGCACATTTCTCCCAATATACATAGTTTGAAAATAAGTTTGCAGAGACATTCTTAAAATGAGCACTGTGATAAGAGTCTATAGTATCCAAGTTCCTTTATCATTGATTTCTGTGGACAAAAACATTAGAACAGTTTTGCAGACATACTTAATTTAAGAATAAGTTACTAAATTATATGCACAAACAAGCAACATAGCAATTAGGATTCTCTAGAATAGCCAAGAATCATTAAAAATCTAACATTATGCATTTCTCTAGAACTGTGCAAAGTAATATTAAACCACTAGAGTTGGATACATAATTATCTGTGTGCAGTGGTATAGAACAAAAGAATAGCTATTAAGATCTATACAGGTAGAACACACAGTTTAACCAGCTATATAGTATGCAATGCAAATAGGATCAATAGACTAACCTAGAGGAAAGATAATTTTTGGAAGTGATTCAGGTGCAAGAGGTTCTGAAAGTAAATTCTCCACAGTTGACTGGGCTTGATTTCTTCATCTTCACTTTCTGTGGTACACTACTTTCATCTCTTGGGACTGAAAGGTCTTCAGTAAGTGAGCCATTATTTGGGTTGCAGGACCTGCTCAATACCCTGCTGTTGGTCTTTC
Organism: Suncus etruscus; assembly: GCF_024139225.1. Classification (NCBI taxonomy): domain Eukaryota; kingdom Metazoa; phylum Chordata; class Mammalia; order Eulipotyphla; family Soricidae; genus Suncus; species Suncus etruscus. The sequence goes on along the minus strand of NC_064859.1, from coordinate 48,973,235 downwards.
CTCAAATGGGCTGTCATTTTGGCTTCTACCCCATCAGTGACCTGCAGATTGGGGACCAAGGTCATCACACAAAGTCAATAGGCATGAGCATCTGGGACACAGCCCAGTATCTTCAACTCTCTTACACTGTCTGGTTCTGTCCCACATGAGAGGGCCTCTGCCGTCATGGATGTTGGGGCAGCTAAACAAGCCAAGTGGAGAAATCCATATAATCTATGTCGATTGGGAAAATACCAATCAACTACCTTTTACTGGCACAACTGCCAGATCCAGATGCGTTTGTAGCATTTGTACCTCTCTCTCTTATAACAACTTCAAACTCCACAATCTACCCATCTCCATCCTTACACAGAAACTACCTGAGATTATTTTTCTTTATATCAGGCCAGTGAAAAGAGATATTTTTATTGGTGTTATTTCTGTTGATAAAACCATACCCATTTTAGACACGGAATCATTTGACAGTGTCCAGGACTTGGATTGCCAGCACCAGCTTGTCTACCTGACTCTTGACTTGGAAATAGGGTATCTCTTGTAGGGCAATTTTCAGACACTGAGTCTGCAGAGGTGGTAGCCAGCTCATCATCCTTGGGAGATGGTTTAGTGCCAGTAGTGAAACATAAATTATCAGCTTGGGAAGGCCTTTAGGTCAAGAGCTAATCAACGCTGGGAAGGGACCCATTTCCTCTGTGGCAAGTGAGTGGGAGAATCTTTAGGTAGTTCAGTGTGGGTCAAAAAGTCTCATCCCAAAGTTCTAATATTTTAAAAGAGATGTTTTTTTCTCTGGATCATAGCCATTATTTAGACAGGAACAGTAGCCAGAGGTGACCAGTGTCATCAAATTTCTGACAACACTAGAGATTATTTAGATCTTTATACAATCAGGTCATCTGATCAAGCACAGTATACGTACATTCACTTTATTTACAAAAAAATCTATGATAAAATATAATTATATTTCATTGATTTTAAGACATATTTTTTACAAGTGCCACATATAATATGCATTTTTATCCTACTGTTACTAGTTATTTTTTTTTATAAATTTGTTAGCCAATCAGGATTTGTGGTAGCCTGTATATACACAAACCCATTCATTTCTATTTTATTTTCAATGCAGTCATTTTATGTGACTTCATTGTTTCTCATGTGTTGAGTTAGATTTCCATTTTAAATGGCATCATAAATATTACATCATGAGTCATTCTTAAAAATAAAATGTTTCTGATTATACTGAAGTGCTCAGAAAAAGAAACTAGACATTCAGTTTACATCAGTAGAAAAAATTTTTGTTGAGGTATAATAGCCATTCCACATTTTGGTATAAATCAACCATCAACTGCTGTGGAGAAAGTAATAGATGATATCTACAAGTGATGGAAAATAATTAAATTTTATTTCTGAGTTCGGTAAAAAGAAACTACTTGTGATACCAGAAGCAGTGCAACTAAATGTGGTTGGAATTGGCAAATTCCCTAGAATATAGTGAAAAATATTTCTAAGCAATCAGAGGCTGTGGTAATTACATTTATGATGCAGATTAATTAAATTACAAACTTTTAATTTATTTTTAATCATTGTAAGTTAACTATGTCATTTATGATCAATTAAATAGTAGACTTAACTAAACATAGTATAATATAAAGACAACTTTGAAAACTCTGGTTAGTATTAAAGCTTACTGTATAATTAGAAATGTATAGTTAAGTATTTTCTGTCTGGAAAATACTCAAGAAATAATTATGGAAAACTTTCCTTGATTGTTGGTTTGGAAAATTTACATATCATCTCTCTAAAATGTAATTGCCCTCATAAAATTAATTATTTTAATTCAGAAAAATACCTTAACACATAAGAAATAATATAAATTTAATAAAATACTGGATTTCTTTTTTCTTCTTTCATTTCTAATTTTTAAATAATTAGAGAAGTATGAAAAATTTTATTCATAGCCTTGTTTTCAGAGATCACTCCTGGCATGCTTGAGTAAACAAATGTAGTACTAGGATTTGAATTGGGGACAGCCAGATTCAAGGTATGCACCTTATTATCTGCCTATTTCTAGGACCCAATTATTGAACCCAATGACAATAAATTATTATCTTTTTATATTTTTGAATTAGTTTGTGATTTTTCTGTTACTTAGGATATATCTCTATCAATTTTAGATTAAAATCATTCCATAAGCAATAATTGCTCATAAATACTGTTCATTTCCTTTCTCACCTTACATTTTATGCTTTCTATTATCTTAACCAAGAATAAAATTATTACCATAAAATATACCTCCTAACCCAGGTTTTATTTTTTTTGGTGTGTGTGTGTGTGGGGGGGTCACATCAGCATTGTTCAGGATTACTCCTGGCTCTGCACTCAGAAATTGCTCCTGACAGGCTTGAGGGACCATATGGAATGCTGAGATTCCAACCATTCTGTTTGGCCAAGTGCAAGGCAAACTACCGCTGTGCTATTGTTCTGCTCCCCCACCCAGGTTTCTTATAGAAATAGAGTTTCTGTTCAATGATGAGGCAAAAGCTGGACTTATCCAGGATATGCTTATTCATACACTTGTTTATTTGGGGAAGAGATTAAAACCATCTATCTGAGAGTTATATTTTCTAGTCCACCCAAAGTAAACTATACTAGTAAGTTTTATGTGTATACATATCTCTTATGGGTCAAGTATTTAAAGATATAAGTAATATGAATTATAAAGGTGAAAATATCTCCTGATCAAACTACATTACAGAATAGATGAAAGTACAATTAAAGATGAACAAAAGTTACATCAAAAGGACTGACAGAAAAATCAAGATGATCTTGATATCCAGGATTGTTCTTCAAGCTCATGTTATTCTGTGTTTGCAATAAAACATAACATAAAATAACAAAAAAAAATGAACCGAGTTGTAGTACAGTGGTAGGACATTTGTATTGCACGTGGCTGATCTGGGATGGACCACGGTTCAATGCCCGGTGTCCCATATGGTCCCCCAAGCAAGGAGCAGTTTATGAGCACATAGCCAGGAGTAAACCCTGAGCATCACTGGGTGTGGCCCCCCAAAAAAACAAACAAAATGAAATTAAGTAATATAAAATTGTATATAAATGGAGTTATGTGGTGGTAATTAAATCGAGTTCATTGATAGAATTTATAAAGTAATATAAAATAATAGCACAAAATTACACTTTTTTTGTGAATGTATATCAAGAATGAATACTTTTTAGCACAGGGACTTAAAACACATGAGATCAACTTCAGTTTGAGCCCTAAAACTCAACAGTCTTTCAAGTATTTCCATGTGCATCCCTGAAAAACCTTCAAATACTGTAATGTTGAGCTAAGAAGCCTCTGAGCAACACCAGGGTAACACAAGTAATCCTAACACTTCAGGAATAGAGCAATTAGTTTTGTGGTTTTTAGGTCCATTCCTATTAGTAGTGAAGACTAATCTCTAGCTCTGTAATTAAGGGGATGTATTGACAGGTTTGGAATACCATATATGGTGCCCAAGATCAAATTCAGTTCAGCTTTGTAAAAAAAACCTTACTCATTGTACTATCTCTCTGATCTTACTAATTCCTAACAGTTTGTCATTTTTGTCATTCACAAAATTACATTTAACAGACAATAAAACTCTATATAAGCATGTGTATAAATTAGTGATTTATAATTCAATCACATTTTCTTTAAGCATTTTCTTTTGATTACTTAGTCAAGGGTCCTCAAACTTTTTAAACAGGGGGCCAGTTCACTGTCCCTCAGACCATTGGAGGGTCTGACTATAATAAAAACAAAACTTATGAACGAATTCTTATGCACATTGCATATATCTTACTTTGCAATGAAGAAACAAAACAGATACAAATACAATATGTGGCCCGTGGGCCATAGTTTGAGGACCACTGATAGATTGTGAATACCTTATTGAAAAATATTAAAATACAAAGATCAGATATGCATCATGAAATAAAATAAATGGATAAATAGTGTTATAAGAAGTGACTATAGATGCAACTTGCATACTTCGTTCATATGAATGCAGACCAGTTTCTTTAGAATTCCATAAAGGGTTTTGATTCTTATGCCAACTCAGGCAACATTATGAAGTTCAATAGATATTCAGTATAAAGGAGCATAACACATGACTTAAGAAGTCTACTGTGGGCTCTTGATTAATTAGTATAAAAAACTCATTTCTCTAAATTTATCAATTTAATCAGCTCATATTAGTAGCTGAGTCCTGTACATGATTTATTTTTTATTATAATTTAAGGAACAGGTCTTATACTTAAAATCACAACTTTAGTCTTACTAGTGTGAATCATACATGAGATTTAAGCTTATTTGATAAAAATCAAGAAATGGGATTTTTCTTGCAATGGGATAACTGAGACCAAAATGAAAATATAACAAAAATATACTTTAGGGGCCAAGTGGTGGCGCAAGTGGTAGGGCTTTTGCCTTGCACATTTTAATTTAGGAAGGACCGCAGTTTGATCCCCTGGCATCCCATATGTTCCCCCAAGCTAGGAGTGATTTATGAGGCATAGGCAGGGGTAACCCATGACTGTCACTGGGTGTCATCCTAAAGGCAATATATACATATATACATATATATTACTAAAGTAATTTACTTTGTTTATTTATTTATTACTAAAGTAAAGTATATTTATATACTTTACTAATTCTGATGAAACAAAAGTTAATGAAAGTTGTACAACAGAGAGAGAATACTTTTTGTTCTTAGATCCACATTAATATAACAAAATACCAGAACTACCACCTAAGAATAGAGCTAAGAGTAAGCCTTACGCTTTGGCACTATGGAACCAAAACAAAAAACTAAAAATAAAATATAAATTGATTTTTAGAAAACTAAATATGAAGATTAAGTCAATTTTAATCAAGTTAGAATGACTTACAAAATACAGGCTTTGTATAATATTCATTCTATGGTTGTAATATTTGAATAACGTATTATAAAACATCATCAATAGTCAAACTTTTGATATTTGTGTGAACAATTGATAATCCCAAGAGGGAAATGAAAGGATTCTCTATAGATTGAGTTCATATGAGAATGATAGAGTTAGCAAAGCTATGGATAGATAAATAGATATAGATATAGATATGGATATTTCCTTTTGGAGCATTAACAAATGCATTCTGGTTAAGAGAACCATTAATTTAGAAAGAAGATGCACTTTATCTTGTACTTAATCAAGAAACACATTTTCCTAGATTAAAAAAAATCCGAGAGAATTAAGAATGCAAGGTTGCCTCCCATGCGGAAAGGTCAGAGCCAGCCCAAGGCACTTTGTAAAAATGGCAGGCTTGGCGGAGTAGAATGCAATGCCTACTGTTTCCACAGAAGCACCAGGAATGGCCTGCGGGAAAGACAGAGTTTGAGATTTGTCTTTTTCATGCTCTCGCAGAAAAGTCTGCAATGATAACTTTTATCTAAAGCATAAGTTTAAAAAATTTTTAAAAACCTACGGCGTAATTTCCAACCTTCACATGATAAATATCGAGTCAGCTAAATCTTTATTGTGACGTTTGTTCCTATATATTGTAAGATGGCTAGATATATTCTCAGCCTCTGTGCAGTTCCCCTATCCTCAGTAATGAAATGTTTATAAATGTTTACAAAATAATCTCTGATTGAAAAATATTGATTTTAGTTTTATTTTTGTCCTCACTTCAGAAATTTATAATACAGATGGCAAGAAAATTAGAATACATCATGTTCACTTTCCATACATATTTTGTATACCACCCCTATGCCTTAAGAAGATATGATACACTTCCTTGCTATTAATAAACATGTTACAATACAGCTCATGGACCACTTTCCCTAAAGCTCTTTTAATTGACACTAGTGTTAATTAGGTAACTCTGCTCTTTTACTCACTTAGGCTTTCACAGTCAGAATTTACTGGGCTCCACATTTATTATCAACAAATTCCAAGTATTTTTTTCTAGATAATTTTCTCATGGTCAAAAAAACCTTTCCAATTCACCAATCACTATCTAAAATCCTTACATGAAAGATGTAAAGAAAGTGACTAAAAAGGTAATTTTAAAGTGAAGAATTCAATAACAGAGAAGTTTAAATCTCTGATATGATGTATAACAAGGAATTTAAAACAGGATATCAACATAAAATAGAGTCAAAATTGCTATTTTATATTCAGAAAAAAATTAAAGTAGAAAAAAATTCATGTAAGACAGACAATAAAATTTAGAAAGGATGAAAGAACACTCAGAAATTAAGTTGATCATATCTGCATTTTTTCTCTGATAAGAAATTACTTACATTTATTATTAATTCAATTTGAAATTTTATTTCATTTTAATTTGAAATCCCTTAAGGACAGTGATCCCTTTAATGACTTGTATATGACATTCAGGTATCCTTTTAGTTGAGATATATCCTCCACCAGTGTCTGCCTCCCTCTGTCATTGCCTCAATGTCCTCTGCTACCACCAGCCCAGCCCAGCTGCCTCCTGCCATTTAAGATCAATTCAGTAAACCAGTTCTCAGGTACTTATGCCTTGGTTATGTGCTACTTCTTTATTACATTTCTTAATATTGCACATAAGAGAGAGAACATTTAGTGTGTGTTTCTCCTTCTGGCCAACTTTACTCAGAATGATGCTGTCCAGTTCTATCCCTGCAGGGGCAAATTTCATAAATACATTTTCTCTTATTGCCAAGATATATTCTACTTTACACATCTATAAAGATTTATAGGTGTATATGTTAATCCACATCTATATATTTCTCTGTATATATCCTTATGATAAATTGACTTTCTTCTGAAGAAAGACTTCCTCAAAGGAATAAATGGATTTCTTATGAGAAAAACTCACCACAGTAATTTTTTTATTTAATCCTCTGCTCTTGGATTCTTGGCTTGTTTTCAGGTTTGCAGTATTGTAAATAGTGCTCTGTTTTAACTTATTTTTTTACATAGTAGTATCTCAGTGAATTATGCAAAGCTAATGAAAAACTTTGAAACTTCAAAAATCAAAACGGATATCCACAAATTTCTAGTTTCACCTCTATATAAAATTGTTTTTATTTCATCCCCTTTTCAAATAAGTATATTAGTTTATTTTGTGAGGATTTTTAAATATATTTAATGCTGCAAATAATGATCATTATTTAGTAATCTGAAGATAGTTTACCAATGTCAAAATATATCTATTGCAAGGCTCTAGAGATAGTGGCATGCATAGATAGATAGTAGATTGAATCCAGCCAACTTGTATTTCATCTGCAACGCACCATATGGTTTCTTGAATCTGTGCAGGAGAGAACCTTGATTGTTTTTGTTTATTTGGTTAGTTTTTGGGCCACACCAGGTGGTGCTCAGTGTTATTCCAGGCTCAATGCTCAGAAATTGATCCTGGCAGGCCAGGAGACCATATGGGATACCAGGGATCAAACTTGAGTCAGCCACTTGCAAAGTAAACACCCTATTCACTGTGCTATTGCTCTGAACCAGAAGTGAACTTTGAGCATAGATAAATACCTTGAGATACAGAAGTAAGCATTGAACACTGATGGAAGTTGCTTAAAAACAAAACAAAACGACTAACATTCTCCATTCTCTGCTAAGTATTTGGGTGCCTTTAATTATTTTTTTCTATGATAACAAGATTTGTGCTAATGTGCGAACTAAAGTTGTGGACTACTGAGGTTTAGATTCTGTTATGTTATTAGTGGTAAAGACATGTATCATTTGGACTTTATAAGTCAATTCTTCCTCATGTATATAGAGTTGGGATATTTTTAATTTTACTTTTAAAGAGAGAATCTTAAAATGGAATTCCTTATTAGGAAGTAGACTTATAAGAAAAGGCTTCTTAATGAGAAAAAATGGACTTTCTTATTAGAAATATTTATAAAAAGAAGACATATAAAGAAAACTTAATATAATAAGTCTTTTAAAGGGACTGGTTTGTAGCAAATGTCATTATGAATAAATATTATTTTATATGTTTCCTTTCCATTTCACACTGTTTAATTCTAGTGCAATTTCATTTACTATGGTAAGTTATTAATGGTTCATCTTTAAAGAATTTCTTACCACTCATTTACTGTGTTGCCTCCCTTTCAGAACTACTCTAACTCTGCAGAAGAATAAGAAATTTTTCATTGGTATAATACTAAGAGTAATTAATATTACTGTACTACTTTCTAATAGCCTTTTGAATAGCTTATGCTTAAAATCTTCTGCCCTTATCTAATTTTAAGATCTGCAATGTTAAATAGTTCATAAAACAGAAAAAATAAAACCAACCTAAACTGCACTATTGCAGAGATAGACTTATATAGGAAAAAATAAAGGATATAGTGAATATAATTGAGTGAGTGGGGAATTGTAAAAGAATGCATACATATCAAATGAATATTTTACAGTTAAGAAGAAAAAATATGGGAGAGAAGAAAAAAGAAAGAAGAAAGAAGAAAAAGAAAGGAGAAAGAAAAAGAAAGAAAAGAGAGAAAGAAAAAAGAAAACAAATGAGAGTAAGGAAGAAGGAAATAAATGGAAAAAAGAAAACAAATTATTGTAAGGAAGAAGGACATAAAGGGAAGAAAGAGAAAAGAGTGAGAAGCAGAAAATATTTGATGACAACAATAGTATAATATCTAAGTATAGTTTCTGTGCATGTGATGGGGAAGGATAGGGAATAAATTTAATGCTAGGACTGAATAAGAGGTCAAAATTTATATTAAGATCACACTGTGGAATTCCCCTTGGTAAGATACCTTTGCATCACTTTATTTCTTGTCTTTTTTATTTCTTTTCTTTTCTGATAAACTGTGTTTTGTTATTCTAAGACAAAATATAATACAGTAGTGGATTGTTTTTCAGTTCTAGCATTTTCATAATATGCAAGAGGGCTGAATGTTTAGGATGAGCTCTCTTAGATACCTATATATCATATATTTATCCAAATAAATAAATAAATAATATATATGGGGCTGTGTGTTTGAACAATCTATTCCTAAAAATCAGCAACAACACAGAAATGAATGTTTCAGAAGAATGCTATTTTCTTTCAAGACTTTGTTGCTTATTGAGTTCAGTTGAGGTCTCTTGTGTGATCGAGGTCAATGTCTAGACTGATTTAAAGGTTTGTCTGTTGTTATATGTCTTTATATTTTAATTAACCTGATTGATGGAGCTGTTATGTGTATTGGCATTAGAATGACCCTGACTGATGTAGCGGTAGGGACATTTGAGAAAGGACCAACTTATCAATCAAGAAGCTTGTTTATGAGGAAACCAATAAACAGGCATAAGAAAGACATGGTTGAAGTAAACTTGGCTGTATAATGAGGTTTAGTTCAAGTTAAAATTAAATGAGAGACAGGATTTGATAATACATATGTGTGTAAAACATTATAAAGTTTTTAATCTAAATGAACATAAAATAACTTACGTACTCAACATCTGTTGCAAGTCAGCCCCTGAAGAGGTTGACTGATGGAGGGATGGAGGATGAGGTCTTTCCCTTCCAGCTCGAGGGCCACCCTGTTCAGCCGGCAGTTCTGAAGTGAAGCGGCAGGTAAACAGCTCGCAGACAGACAGTCAGGCTTGTGGAAATATTACCTTTATTTTGTGGACAAGACTGAAGTCCAAAGCCTCAGCATGAGTTCCAGCCAAAAGCCCCTCGCCTTCCACAGACCCTTGTTTATATCCCCCAGAATCAGGTACCACCGAATGGTGGGATCAGGTGGGATCAGATACCACCGAATGGTGGAAGCAGAATCAGGTACCACCCTAGAGTGAGGGCAGAATGCCAGGTCACACCCTGGGGTAGGGCACAATCACCGATCAGGGTAGGGTCAGTAACATAATAATCCCCAAAAATGTTTACATATACAACAAATATCCTTGATCCCAAGTCTGTGCTTGGTTTTGTAAAACCACTAGAAAAGTGACCCTAAACCCCTGTAGACAACAGTTATATCGCTAGATGAAGTTAGTAAATGCCTGCATTTGTGTCTACTGGGAAATATCTTGTTGCTATCTAAACTATCTCCTTTATGCAAACTTACCAGTATATTTACAGTGCTGCAATATGGAAGTCATCAAATAAATAATTTTTAAATTATCTTTTATGGTTGTATTATAAATTGATATCTGTACTGGGGTAGGAGTTTGTACTTTATGAGATCCAAATCACCCATTAAATCTATTACACACACACACACACACACACACACACATAGTGGTCTTTTCACTTGTTTGGAATTCTCTCAGCACTGCATTTGGCTTTCAAAGGCAGAAATACAAGGTTTCAGGAAAATTAGTGCTAAATGTAGGAATACCAAAGCAACATTTCCACTTTTGATTAAGTAATTGAGCTCTCTGGAAGTGATATTGTAATCTCCATGTTACTTGATAATAGGGAAGTAGGCATCCAAGGGAAAAAATTATTCTGCCTCTCTTGGGTTTCTCTTTTGGTCTGTTCAAGTAAAAATATTAATTTCAGATAAATTAGAAAGAGAAAAAGAACACATCTACCTATGTATGGAGGATATATATGACAGATATTCTGAAGCAAATGAGGCACACTGATTGGAAGTTTATATTACTGAGCTGATAAATCGAATAGGTTCTAAGGGATCAAGAAAAGAGGAGATATTTTACATGATGAAGAGAGGACTCATGACCAAATGCACACTTTAGGTACTTGCCCATGATAAAAGAGTTTTCACCATAAAGAAAATATTCTGTCTGAAAATGACTCAAATCTGCGAAATATATATTTTTTAACATAAAGGTTATAGCTTATCTTGAAGCTATAGGATTTTTATTAACCTTTAGCTCACATGCAATGGTAACTTCAAGTGAAACCACCTACTGTGGAGATTTGGGAAAGGTCTGTATATCAAAAGAAAAAGGGGCATATTTGTGTAATGGTCTTTGGAAAGTGCATTGTGCTACAATAGGAAGCAAATATGAGTTAAAAGTAATGCATAGATTCTGAAGTGGGTTGCTTTTTTTAAAACCATAGATTTGTCCTGATTAATAACCATAAGAGCAACCTTACAAGGGGCATTCTTAATTGTTAGGTTGTGGCAAAGTTAGCAGCTAAAATGATCAATAGTATTCTATCAAAGTAGTTCATTAAGAAAAAAATTTATATAGAAATGGTTCATATAAACCTTTAAAAATAAAGGAAACAGTTCTTGGAAGTTTAAATATGTTGTATATCTGTAAATAAATTTTAGTTATTGTTATCTATATGTTGACAGAGTAAAAGAAATTGACATTTGTTTCATGAAATATCAAGTAACTTTAGGTAAGGTTGTCAATAAATTGACAAAAGTTTACTTTAAATTTATAATGATAAACTACTTTCCATATTTATCTCTTTTATCTTGGGCATCTACAACTATTAATTATGAATATTCTTTTGAAGAATACAATTTACCATTTACCATTTTACTGCTGGTCATTAAAACATGTTCTCTACAAAGTTTAAAATGCTTAAAATGTGTGATGGCTTGTTAAAACACAGGTGATAACTATTAGTAGAAAAAGTGCTAAATTTGTAAGATTATACAAAGGATTAGTACTATAATTAGAAAAGAATTTAAATTAGAGCAGTAAAAATGTTGCCTCAACATTTTTTAAAATAATTTTTGCAATATAATAAGAGACTTAAACACATATGACTGGAACTATAAATACAAATATATCAATTCTGTACATGCTATAGAATAAATTGAATTTCTGGCAAAGGCAGACTCAGGTCTATTTGTTTAGACTTTCATTGAGAACAATTAGACAAATTATACTAACACACACATTTGAAAGTATCAAATATCAGAAAAGATGGTTTTATCCAGGCTAAAGATAAAGACATGATTTTAGTTGATTTCTAAAACTAAAAGTGGTGATGGAAAATATGAGAATATTCAGTAGATTTGTGACACGGGTGCTATAAAGAATGGATACGAAATTGACTATAATGTTTAAGAAAAAATGCATAACCAGCACTGATAATAGAACTAAAGATACATAATACAGGTAATATTATGTTCTAGCAAGTAAACAAACTAGTGAATGTCATTCATAGTGGAGATGATTATAAATGAAGCAATAGCATACTTTTACAATTTAAATTGTAATTTTAAATTAAGAACTCCAATAACAACTACAGAGTCATATGAAGAAAATGCATTCTATTTGAGAACAAACCCTGCCCACCAATTTTCTAGATTTCATTCCAGGTTTGTCTTCTCAGAACTCTTAGCCCTTGATTGATTGTCTTTAATGATTAATTTCTTTGTCAACCTGACTGGGCCATCATTACCAGACCAGATCAAAATATATTTTGTGTCCATAAGATTATTTCTGGATGAAATAAACATGAATTTGGTAGTCTGAATAAAGCATAAATAAAGAGTAAAGAATAGAAAAAATTCTAATAACAGTTGATCTGAATCATTGATCTTCTGCCCTAGATTTAATTTGAGAAATGAATTTTCCTCGGATCCATGGTCAAATGGTTATTGTACTGGAACTTACTACTCTCCTAGTAAGGTATGGAACAATCATAGCTCATTCTGTATTCCCACTTTCCTGACTAGTTGTCTAGAAAATCCTTACCATATACATGCATAAAATAATTCATTATAATAAACTACCAGTATATATCTACTATCTATTTATCTATCAATCATGTGATAGGAACATAGGAACAATAAACATACACATTATTGATTTTATTTCTTTGGAAAACCTTACCTGAGCATTTTCTTTATACAACATCACTTTCTACATTAAAAATTTTCAATAGCATATTAAATATGATATGGCATACTTTGTATTAACATCTTTACTTCCTCAATTCCTTTATGTGAGTATAATATTTAAGAGATGCTTGGGAGAAGGAGAAATTAAGATGCCCATAAAAGACCAAACTTTGAATTAAGAGGTCAAGGAAAGCTCAGAAAATTCCCAAATCACTTTTATTGTCATGAATTTGCTAGATGAACTTATTTGTATTCTTAAAGGATATTTATTTATATACCTCACTATTTATTTATTTATTTTTATATTTTCCTTCACATCTGGCATTGTTTATTGGGTTTACTCCTGGCTCTGCAGCCATGGTGACTCCTAACGGGGCTTAGCACCATAACAGTTCCCAGGGTTTGACTGATTTCTTCTAGTCAAGACCCCTATATACTTTACTATCTCTGATCTTATGTGTACCTTTTTTTAAAAAAAAAATAACTTTCTTAAGTTCTTATTTATTGTTTTTTTTGGGGGGTGGGGGTTTGGGTCACATCTGGCAGCACTCAGTGGTTATTCCTAGCTCTATATTCAGAAATCGCTCCTGACAGGCTCAGGGACCATATAGAATGCTGGGTTCGAATCACTGTCCTTCTGCATGCAAGGCAAATGCACTACCTCCATGCTATCTTTCCAGCCCTGATCTTTTTTTTATTTATAAAGTGGTATCATGATTAATACATGAAAGAAGGTGAAAGAATATAAATATTTGTTTATTCTTTCTGCTCCTATTTCTTACTCCACCTAAAGAAACATAAATCATTTACTCTTAACGTGAGTGTTGAATATAAAGACATATGATTTGATAATATCATATTCAACCTAATATTCTAATATAGTACATGGAACTCTTGTATATATCTAATTAAATACATCTATGCTGGAATTTTAAGTATACTTGTACATTTAATAATATTTGCTCAGTAGTATTTAGCTGTTTTTGTAGTAAAATATACACAACAATAGAGCACCATCTTAACCAGTTAAAGCGATATAACACAGATTCATTAAAGGAATGCATCTTGCTATACAGATGTCATCACCATTCATTTTCTTTCTTTGTTTCTCTCTTTTGTGGGGGGAGGTGGGATTTTGGGTCACACCCAGCAGAGCTCAGGGGTTACTCCTGGCTCTGTGTTCAGGAATTGCTTCTGGCATGGTCTGGGAACCAAATGGAATGCCGGGAATCAAACCTGCATCTGCCCCAAGTCAGCAGTGTGCAAGGCAAACATTCTACTATCCTCTGGCCCCAACTGAAACCATATACCCACTAAGAACATTTCTCATGATTCCCTCCTTTGAAATCCAGCAAATACTATTTTTGTCTCTATCAATTGACTACTCTAGAAATATTACATTAATTGAATAATTAGGATATTCTATTTTTCCCAGTCAGGATGTGTTTTCACTCTAAGGTTGGATCAGATTTGGGCTTTCTGACTCCTGTGAGAGATGGCTCAGAGAGTCCCCAGGATCCTATATCAACTGGATTCCATCATTTTCCACCGATGAGGAAGGTGTTCCAGCCCAAATGTGGTCCAATCTCCTGCTGCTGCCTTTATAAGATTTTATTTGTATGTATATATCATATTTTTATTTGTTTATTTATTCATTGATTAGCACAGCTTGTTCCCACTTATTAGATTATTTAAACTATGACAATGATAGTGAGTTTTTGTTTAATTCTGGCCTGATCCCTGATTTAATCAGATCCCTGAGCACTATTTGTAATATCCTAATTATTCAATTAATGTAATATATCTAGAGTAGTCAAATTTATAGAGACAAAAATAGTATTTGGAAATTGATTAAATAATTTTATCCACAACCTCCTTTTTAACTCTCTATTTTTATTGTAGTTTCTTTTTTTCTTTTAAAAACAATTTTAAAATTGTTTTTAAATTTAAAATTTTAAAATCTTAAAATTGTATGGATACTCATATACAGGAAAACAAACCACATTTAATTAAGATAAACAGGCAGAGGTGGGGAAGGCATTGGTTGTGGGTAGGTTGCACTTGTTGAAGGGGGGAATTCTTTTCTATAATTGAAACACAACTACAAATATGTTTGTAATCATGGTGCTTAAAGAATATTATTTAACGTCCCTGGCTGGGAGGGACCATATGGAATGCTGAAGGATCGAACCACAGTCTGTTCTAGGTGAGTGCATGCAAACAACTGCCCTACTGCCCGTGCCACAGCTCCAGCCCCGACAGGAGTAATTTCTGAGCACAGGGCCAGGAGTAACACCTGAGTACTGCCCGGTGTACTCCCCAAGAAAAGAGGAGTTAGGAGGCTGGCAGAACTGAGTGTCAAAAAAAAATATATTATTTTAAAAAAGATCTGTTTATGTTTCCTTTCTTCCTGGATTTATCCATAAATTGATCTATCTATTCATTCATCTAGTAATATTCTGGGACATTGATATCCTCAAATTATGTTTGTATCTATTTTCCGAAATGTCTATTCCATGAGGAATATAGATATAAAAATAGTACCTTTAAGTTAGGTGAGCTATTTTACAATTTCTCTCTATAGCTGATTCTTTTCCTATCACTTTCCTTCACTTTGTGTCTCTGTCTGTGGTTCATTTAGACAATACCCTTTTATTTATCTTTCTGTGTGTGGTGTAAATAGTTTTGATCTTTATTGATATTGTTAGCTTTTATATATATGTATATATATAAAAATATATATAAAAAACCTTTAAGTCCCATGATTATAAGTATGATTGTAGTTTGGTTTCAGTCATAAACAGAACACCTCCTTCACCAGTGCAACAATGCACCCCCCCATCCCTTGCCTGTATTTGAGACAGGTATTCTACTTTCTCTCACTCATTAAGATTGTCATGATATTTGTTAGTATAATTATTTCCCTAATTTCACCACGAGTCTTTGTGGTGAGCTTCATACTCTTTTAAGCATCTTTCATAGACTTTATGTGCTAATGGATTTACAAAATTAAAAAAAATGTAAGCAATTCCTTTAATGCTGTTTCTTTTAAGACATCAAGCTACATAAATTAATTCATGTTCTTTTAGTCGTAAAATCTCCTGTCAACTGCCTCCTTTCAGACTCAAATACATTCTCTATCTTAATCAGTCTTCCACAAAAGATGAACATGGCGTCAGTTCCAAACTCTAATGACTTTTCTGTCCCCCTTTAGTTTCAAGTCCAGAGTTAGTCAGATCTTTCTGGAGCAGCTTTTGAGAGCTTCTGATAGCTCTGGCTGACAGTATGCCACATCTGCTCTGCTTTTGTCCACTCACCAGGGACAGAAGCAAAACATGGTGGGGTATCATGTACTGCATTATTTAGCAATGAGCAAGGAGGACACCTCTAGAGAAGAATGTGATTTGAACCTGGGGAAAAAATGATTAAGAATCATGGGCGTGAAAGAAACAGCAGCCAACAGATGTTGTAAAACACCGGTAAAGAGGAGAGAAGGGCGACAGCTGAGAGTGAATTGATTTTCCTCCTTAGTCTCGCATCCTTATTCAATCATGCCAGATGGAGATGCAATCACTCAGACATAAGGTCCTGTTGGTCTCACTACCCTCCCCACAAGAGATTTCAAAATACTTTTGTAAAGCAACAAATACGTTTTTATATAATATATAAGCAAATGCATTTATTAATCAAGATTCAATTTATCTCACTCATTTGTGACAGCACGCTGTGGTGAAAAAGAATATTCTTTAGTTAGAGAGGCATGGTTTGAATCCTAATTATTTTCCTTACTACCTGGATGACCTTGAGGGAGTTTCTTTTTCTTTCTGAGCTATGGTGTTCTCACTAAAAAAGATTAAGAGCTAACATTTATTGAGACCATACTTTGTGCTGGGCATTATACTAATCACTTAATTTTATTGCCTCATTTAATAGCTCTAAAAAAGGTTTTTGAGATACATATTATTAGCTGGATTCTAGGAGAGAAATAATGTAGTTAATTAAGGAACTGTATTAACTTATTCTGTTGGCAATCTAATATGAAATTTAGATACATAGGTGATAGGGCAGGAAGGCTTGGGTTTGAATACCAGATTCGTCCTAGAAATTCTTAAAGCTCATTGAACTGCATAGATAAATATGGAAGTTGAGAATAGCCTTATTACATCAGGGTCACAGAATTGGATGGGGTGGTATTTATTCTATTTTATTGCTGGAAAGTATTAATTATTAAAACATTAAAAATTAGTAGTAGTAGTATAGTATATGTACATAGCATGTATCATAGTAGCTGTTTGCCAACATTTTTATGGTAAATTTAAACACAAGTTTTCTTATTTCACTTAACAATACAAAAGGCTCTTGTAAGAGATAATTGCTGATGTTTCTGGAAATCTCAATAAAGAATGGATGTTAATACTTTGACTTTCTAGATGCTCCTCTTTTACTTTCTAGATGCCAAGAGAATGAAACTTCACATTTAACTAGTACTCCAGTTTTCTCTTTAGTTTGCATGCAAATATTCCCACTTATCATTGTAATTCTCAAATGGTTACCATTCAAAGAATCCTGATTCCTTTACCCTATTCTACAATAAACCATTGATGCTTAGAAGTGCATTTAGCCAAATTCTCTTCTTCTTATTATGACCTCCTATACTAATTACTTGCAAATGTAACTTTAAAAATAATCGAGGCTTATTAAGAAGAGATTATATTTTAAGAAGGTTATTGCCAAGAGTTGGGGATAAAGTCTATTGTGATAGGGCTTCAGAGACTATTACAAAGTGAGAGCACTATCACCATAGGCTATGTAGCTGTTTAGTTGTCGGTTAAAAAGTATGTTTCCTTTTGATAGGAGTAAATAAGACCAGAAATAAACAGGTATGGGAAGTGAAATAGATAAATCTGCCATTGATAAACATTAGCTAAAGGACTATTTTACCCTGATGTCATCATTTACTAGGGAATTTATTAAATACATTTTATACTGGCTCAGAAGAAGTTGATTCAAAAACTAGAATATTGATGTTAAAAAATATTGTAACCAAAGCTTAGTTAAAAACTATTTTGTTCTGCTTGGTAGGAGGCATCAAACTATTGCACTAATTTTTAACAGGAAAAGGATGAGAATTTGTATAATCTGTTAATTTAGAATTTTCATAGATAAGTAAGAAAGGCATCTGTGTGCTTTATTTAAGTCAATGGGAAAGGGTTATCTTTTTATTAAGTTATTTCCTGGAAACCAAAACTGCAGGAAGATTTCATAGTCTTCCAGTGTTTAGATTCTCCAGTGTTGACATTTGCATGTTATCTCTAGACTCACTAATTTAATATTATTGTTAAAGGGACCAAGATAGCCTAGGGCCTGGAGAGGGCCAAGGTCTGGGAATGCCCATGCCCCCCGGGACAAATAGCCCAGAATTCTGGGGATGCCCAGGGTCTGGGAGAGACCACCGCCTTAATTAGAGACCACGAACATTCAGAGATGTAATCAGCAATGCAGGTTTTTTTTTCTCCAGAGCTCTGGGGCCCACCATGTCCTCTCCTGTTGAGCAGGTTTGGCTTACAGTGAAGCCCTGAGCATCAAAATTCACAAATATTTAAGGGAATTCATATAATGAGCACACAGGTCAAAACGCTCCATTTAAATTTAAATCATCCAATAATATTAACAGAAAAAGGCGCAATTTTCTGACTGTTTAGCCCCTCCATGACATCATCTACCACCAGCGCCTAGACGGATGGCATGTAGAGACATGGATTGGACCTTCCAGGTGGTCTCCTAAATACAAAATACAGGGTGGAGGACCTGTGTCCCTGGTAACATAGAAGTGATAGGGGCAATTAGGGGGAAGGAGCCTGGTTTATTATATTATACTTCCAGAAGCCAGTGACAGAAGCAAGAATAGCATTAAAATTTATTTTACCCTTATTCATATCTATTGTGCCATCTATACGTTCTTAAATTGTTAATTCTCACACTACCCATACTTTTCTCCAATACTTGTTAACTTAAATCATATTTTCCCTACTAGTAGTCATTCTTTTAGTGACTGTGTGCAGGCTTTCCTTCCTAATCTTCAAGGGCCATCTGCTATATCTCGGTCCCTCCCTTTTGTGTCCTTCTAAGATGTCTTTGTGTTGGAATGCCCTTCCAGGAATCAGTTATCTCTTCTGGCCTACTCTCCCTTACCTTATTATTGCAACCTGTAACTAAATTTCTAAAAGCAAGCTAAAATAGAAGCCAATAGCGTGGTTTATTCTATTGCAATCACATCTATTACTAATAAATTACTATTCCTATTAAAAACTACTTGAGAAACATTATAAAATTACTTAAGAACACCCTATGTCAAAAATGTTCACTCCAACATTATCATCATAAAATAAGAGGACTACTCAACATTTTCAAAGCCAAGGCTAATTTTGTTGAGAAAATTTAAGTTCTTTCACTTTTGCTTTTATTTCTTGACAGTAAACCGAATGGCATATTTAAAAAAATGTTTTAAATGGAATAGGAGAAAAACTAGACATGATTTGTGGCTAGTCCATTTTATACTGTTTGTCACAGGCTTAATGTATAAAAACTGTAGAAGGTGAAAAGCATGAAATAAATATTTTACAGGCCTTTTTGTATTTGTCTTTATTGAACTTGAGGCAGGCAGCCTATAGAGAAGCTTCCCGCCTCCACTCCTTTTACTCAATCTGTGATTAGCAATAAATTCTGAATGTAATAGAACCAACTACTTAAAAAAAAATATTAGTGACCAAGTCTTGTAATCTCTCTCTCTCTCTCTCTCTCTCTCTCTCTCTCTCTCTCTCTCTCTCTCTCTCTCTCTCTCTCTCTCTCTCTGTCTCTTTCTTCTCTCTCCCTCCCTCCCCACCCTCCAGCAGGAATGAAGGCCAGGAAAGACATGAAGAATATCCAGAAAAAAAGATCATCAACTACTCCCAACTCTTGCCCTTGGCAACCACCCTAGCAATGGAGTCTTACCTAGGTTGAAAGCTCCAGGCTTGACCAGTTCTGAGAAAACTTATATAAACCAACTTGGAACAAAAAATATTTGCACATGTACTCCTTGGGCCCAAAGAATGCATTTGTACGAATACACAAGTTGCCTGAATTTACCCTCTTGAGATTTGATCTTTTCTAATTTTATTCTGTATATGGGGCTCTCTCCATTTTGGGGGAAGTCCAAGTTGTCTCTTGAGTGTCTTTCTTTTTTTCTCCCTCCCTTCCCTCAGGACCTTTGGATAAAACCTATTTTTATTTCACTACTCAACTCATTCTGAAATTTTTCTCTGTGATAGAACACAAAGGCCCTTAACGACATTCCTGAGTAGCAGAGGGATGTGAGAGAGATTCAGCAGGTTTTTCTTGGGCTTCTACCTCTCTCCTCACTAATACCTATAAGTGATTATCATTGCACTTAAGAATATGAGGCTGTATAAATAGTTGAGTGGTTGTTTAATGCTGGGCATCAGTTATGGTATTTTAAGCACTACCCGAAATAATTCTTGTCCCTCTGGTAAATCAGGACCTAGAAATCATTAGCTCAATCAGTCATGACTCCAAAACTTAACAAGCAAGTGAAAAAACAAACAGGAATATAAAAGTGTTGCTAATGGGAATACAGACTCCAACCAGAGAAGAATACAAAGCTCCCACAATGTCTTATGTGAATTAGGTGGAAAGTGACAGCAGCTTTGAGAGGAGACACCAACATTTCTCTTTCTAACCCAGTGCTGTGGAAAATCTCAGACTTTTGAAAGTCTGAATGGATAAGCACTTACCTTATGATTTCCAAAACCATGACTTAACCATCAAATTATACCTATAGTTTAATTTGATTTATTTAATCTTCTCAGCATGTTAGATAATTCCTACCACCCATTTCATGAGAAGCCCTGGAATCCAGACTGGAGTGCGAAATTGCTCTTTGCAGTAAAGAGTCAGTTCTAAATTTTTAAATCTATTACACACACTCACACACACACACAAGTCTTGAGAATATGATTAATAAAATAAAACAAGCTTAACCAGAGAATAAATGGAGGAAAAGGGGAGATAGAGAAAGATATGTGTTCATGAGACAACAGAAATGTCTTCAGAGTGGAATAAAAGGGGAAGAAGACATCCAAAGCAGAGACATACAGGCCTTTCTAGAGTGTGGAAATGTGCCATAAAATAATAAAGCTGACATATCATAAGATGTGGCCCAGAAAGAAAACATTTGAGACAGTGGCAGGGCAAAGAGGTAGGTTTTCTTTTCTTCTGTCTAATTAATAGATATACAATTTTCCTAAACTCTTTACCTGTCCCACACACTCACTCAATTCATTTCTAAAGGACTTGACCTGGTGAAGAATTTGGAGCAGTGTTTATATTCTTACCTAGTTATATTTCAGTGGTAGAAACTTCTCTTCCCACAGGGTCTAACCACATCTCCTCTAAGGGAGTCATCTATGAACCTGACCTGGAATGTTGCATCTCAAAAGTTGTCCAGACTCCTGAAATATGTATTTTGTTAAAGACCTTCATGTCCTTGAGCTGATTTTAGTTTCTAGACAATGTTTTCTAAATAAAATTTATCAGGGCTTCACTATATTCCCTCTTACAACAAAAACCTTCATGAATAAGATTACAATTCAATTATCAATGTTAAATAACAAAGCAGAATATATAAAGCTATTTTAATGCCAACATAGTTATTACATAATCATTTTTCAATTACATACTTTGTTGGAATATAAGTCATTCTATATTTTCTATGTATTACATGTATATGTGTATAGTTATATTTTTCAAATAATAATTTATATAAGATAAAAACTCAAAAGAATTGAGTATTTGAATATTTCATATGCACAGTGAGGTCAAAGTGATTGTCACTAGTTGTATTTTAGACTTTTGGGTTTCCAAGAATCCATTGCCATGGGGAGAGCGAGTGCTTCCTAAATGGCCTGCCAGCGTAGAGTGTTTCCTAGGAAGCTACAACCAAATTCTACTTCTCAAAAAGAACTGAAATTGATAAGTTCTTGTACATTGATATATAATTATATATACAAATAATTATATATTTTTTATAAATATAAATAAGTTTTATTGTTAATGGTATTTAACTTCCAATGTTATATGCACATAGACTTTTTCAGTTGATCTATATTTTGAATTAAAATCAAAGTAGATGTATATTTGTAAAAATACTTTCCTTCCAAACCCCTAATTTAAATTACAATTCTAGAGAAATTTTTACTTGTCTGTTATCACTCGTAGCAGAAAGAAAATCTGCTGTCTAAAAAATGGTTATTTGCTATAGTACCTACCATTCAAAATATTGTATTCATGGCAATACATTCCAATTATAATGTCAATTATAGTATTGATTTAATATCTAAAATAAAATTTTTATTTTAAGCAAAAGAAATACAATTTTGAGAAATATAAAGATTTTTTCTATAGGATATAAATAAATAAAAATGGAGATAATAGTGTTAAGTAAAGTAATGTCACAGTTAACTACAAACAATTTTTAAAATTTTAGTTGAGGGCTACCTGGAGAATGAAGATAACAGCCAAATAGCCCTGAGAAGTTGCTTCCTCAACCCTCGAGGGAAGTTCCAACTTTTATGTATTTGGAACAGGTTGGGTATTCTCAACTGAGAAAAATTTACATAAAAGTAATTGGCAAAGTAATGAAATGTTTTTCTCTGATGGCATATGGCAATTCTTAACATTCTAGCTTAGCAAGAACTTGCATATTTTGATCTGGTGATCAACATCTTTGAGACAAAAGTCATACATGGATTAAGGAAAGGCAATGAAGAGATTAAAATCTGAGGTAGACAGAACATGAGCTCCTGTCCCTGATGTGTAAAGGAAGGATGATCTCAGGAGACGCAGAAGAGAGAGAGTGAGAAAGAGATAAAGAGAGAGAGAGAGGCAAAGAGACAGAGACAGGGACAGAAAGTTTGAGAGAAACGAGGGACTCATATTTTGGTGCATTGCTTCTTTGCACTGTTAGCTACTATGCTTGTACAAATGCTTTGTAGTGTCATTTTATAAAGGTGATGGAAAATGTTTAGGAAAGAATGTGCAAGGCTTTTCAAAAGTCCATAGTGAAAGAATTTTGTTTGTTTTCCATTGTCTAACTTGAAGTAACAGCAAATGCACCTCTATTTGACCCGTTGCCTTTACTGGTGGTTTTATGGTATTATTACTGGTTCTGTACTTACTATGACCTGTAGAGATCAATTTTTTTAATGATTACAAATTTATTGGCTATAAACAACAAAAACTGTTTGTAGTTTTAGAGAACAGATACCTGAAATTAGTATCACAGGGTGGAGATACAGATGACAGCGAAATATGCTCCTTCCATATGCTCTATGGGAGAGTCTGCCCTTTACTACTTGCAGCTTTTTATAGCCATCAACATTACTTGGATTATAGTGACATCACTTTAATCTCTATGTCCACACATGGCCTTATTCTCCCTTTTTGTGTCAAGTCTCTGTTATTCTCTTACACAGATATTTACACATTTGGGTTCCAACTAGATAATTCAGGCTTATTTCCCTATTTTAAGATTCATAAATGTTCATATAAAGTAATATTTATATGAGATCAATTTTTTTAATTTAAATTTATTTTATTGAAACCATTGTGATTGTACTTTATAGTTGGGTTTCAAAGATACAGTGAATCACGGCCAATTCCACCACCAGGGTCAATGTCTTTCCACCATACTTCCAGTTTGTATCCCATACCACCATTCTTTGCCCCACAGACTGCCAGTATAATAGGCCCGTAGATGGTTAGAGTTTTATTCTCTTGATTTCATTGTTGTTGACTTTGGATTAGATATTTAGTTCTGTCCTTTATTTTTTATCTTCATCAATGGTCTTGAGACTGCTTGACTTCTGGCCCACACCTTTCATATTTGTGTTTCTTCTCCTCCACTCAGTTTCTTGTCTTCTCCTTGTTATATACTCTGGGTCCAAGGCTGTTTGAGGCAATTACCCTTTTAGAAGATTGCATTTCTTTTTTGTTTTTGGGCCACACCGGTGATGCTCAGGGGTTACTCCTGGATATGTATTCAGAAATCACTCCTGGCTCAGGAGACCATATGGGATGCCAGGGATCAGACTCAGGTCCTTCCTGGGTCAGCTGCATGCAAAGCAAACACCCTACCACTGTGCTATCTGTCCGGCCCTTCAAAGATCATTGCTTTTCTTCGTGAAGTTATTCTAAATACTGCATATAATTTATATCATTCTGTATTTATCCTTTTTTTGGCTTACTTCTTTTAACATAATATCTTCCAGTTCCTTCCATGTTGCAGCAAATTGCATGATTTCATCATACCTTACAGCTATGTAGTATTTCATTGTATATATGTACCACATCTTCATGAATCACTTGTCTGTTGTTGGACATTTAGCCTGAATCCAATTTTAGCTATTGTACTGAATGTTACAATGAATAGCAGTGTGGATACATTCTTTTTGATGAATGCTTTGATGTTCTGAGAATCGATACCCAAAGGAAAAGTTTTGGGTCATTTGGCAGTCAATTTTGAGTTTACTATGAATCCTCCAAATCATTTTCTACAGGGTTTGGACCAGGCATCATTCCCACCAGCAGTGAATGAGTTTTTCTTTCACACCACATCCCACCAACACAGATTGTTCCCAGTATTTTTAATATGGTGTCATTGTCACTGGTATAAGATGATATCTCATTGTTGTCTTGATTTAGATTTCCCTAATGATAAATGATGATGAGCTTTACTTCATGTGCCTGTGGCCATCATAACAGGGTAGAAATTAGGCATCTGTTGGTCTTCTTCAGAGAAGTGTCTGTTCATTTTCTTTCCCCATTTTTTGATGGAAGATTTTTTTTTTAGGATTTGTAGAGTTAACTTGTGAGTACTTTGTATATCCTAGATATCAAAACTTTCCTTGATGTGCTGCGTGCAAATATCTTTTCCATTTATTTAGCTGTCTTCTAATTTTAGTCTGTTTTACTCTGAGGAAGAATTGTGGTACCAAGTACTCAAACTAAGATCTGAGCCAAGGGGCCGGAGAGATAGCATGGAGATAAGGCATTTGCCTTGCATGCAGAAGATCGGTGGTTCAAATCCCGACATCCCATATGGTCCGCTGAGCCTGCCGGGGAGCGATTTTTGAGCACAGAGCCAGGAGTAATCCCTGAGCACTGCTGGGTGTGACACAAAAACCAAAAAAAAAAATCTGAGTCAACACAAAAAAATGAACAACTGTCTTATCCCTTCTATTTTATCTCTGAACAAAATTGTCCAGAGACACTCACAGAGGTTCATACATTTTCAAATCTTAATTGTCAAATTTCCTAGTGTATATATCTTTAAAAGGTTGAATTTGTCTTGGCACCTTCTTGAAAACTTTGAATTCTGAAGTTCATTTCTATACTTCAATTTAGTTGGTTTAGTGAGAGAAGGTTATGGAAGTGTGCAATAGAAGTGAGAAGCTAAATAGAATCAGTTGATGACATTTTGATATGATATTAACCTAGAACTTTATGGGGTAAATGGATAGAAACTAAATTGTTGTCATTGGATTTCTTACATTCATTTTCTAGCCCAACAATGATAAGCTATAAGACACATAAATTTTTACTTTTATCTTCATGGCATTTAATTAGATGTTTTCTCTAGTTATGAAAGAGTTCAACTCAAGCACTATCAGTTCTCCTCTGGATATTAGGACTGCCTGTTAATAAAAGAAAAGAAGGATGAAAGACAGAAAGGAATGGAGGAAGAAATAAAAAAAGGAATAAGCAGAGGAAAGACTTTTAACCTCTGTATTAAACACTCATGCTAATTTGTCTCTGACACAGTGAGTTAAGCAAAAGTCACCTCTACACTGCAGGAGAAGGAAGGTTTGCTAATAATCATGTCCTTTGAAACATAAATCAAAAGACCCCTGGGAGATCCCAAATCATTACCAGACTACATGCATAGCTGTAATTAATGACTGTTTGCAAAAGACTCTAAAGATGAAAATCACCATAATTGAAATAAATCTCAATCATGCACGAACAGAAAATCCAATGTAAATGGAGATATTAGGTCATGAATGGATTATATTAAATGAGAGTAACATAATTTAGTGCTCCTTCTCTCTTTTTATAAAGTTAGAAAATGCTTAAAAACTACAAATAATAAACTATATATTAAATTGAGATAAAAAAACTCCCTTGGCACATAATAAGAAAATATATAACTGGTAGTTTGACTATCACCTCCCTTGACATATTTCCATTTCAAATAATGAAAGAGAAGTTACTTTGGGAGGAATCTTCCAGCTCCTATGATTCCCAAGATTGAAAAAAATGACAGAAGAATGTCAAAACATTTATCAAACATGTATAATTTAGTTACACACATTTGCACATACTTACACACAGAGGACAGATATATCTAGGGAATTATTTTACAATAATAAAACTTGTCTGCTTCCCGCAGAGTTTTGAAATCAGTCTGATTAGACTAGATGAAAATGCTGGGAAATGTCTAGTGAATAAAAAATACTAGACAATTAGTTTTTTGAGTAAAAGATCCCCAATTTTTAGTAATATACCCAAATTACCAAGCCTGTTATATATGGTCAATAGGTTATGAATAGAACAAAATTAAATTCACTCATATTATAAGTAATACATCCATAAAAATATGTTCTAGGATATAGCTATACCTGATTATTTTGTGTTAGATCTATTAATAATAGTACTTTTTACGACTTAGAATTTTATGCTATTAATTTATTTTTGAATATGTAGGGGAGAAAATAAATTTTTACCAGCTTAGATTTCTTGTGTAATAAAAGATACAAAGAGAAAAATATGTTACATTTCATTTGAATGGAAACTCTACAAAGCTATGATATTTACTATAAATAAAGCAATTGGATCATAGGGAAAGAGGACATAAGAGAAGAGCACAGAGGCTTGGGTTATCTCAAATTTAAGGCAATCTATAAGAACATAGAAAGAGCACATTTTTTGTTGAATAACTGCCATTCTACACATAGACAAAGTGATACTGAAAATGTAAACTATTCTTAATAAGTCCCTTCCTAGTCCACTTTACCTATCTCCCTGTTTTTGTTGTAATCTCAGAAAATTCTCTAACTAGATCAAGCTTCTATCAAGATTATATTAGGCAGCTACTGTGCAATTTAACATTTGCTGGGTCTTTTGTTTCTTGAAAGTAATCACTCAAATATTATTCTCATTTTACGGTTGAAAAGGTGTTGACTCACACATAATCCTTTTCCACAATAAATTAAAATTAGCGTTAAAGCGTGAACCACTTGTACACCACGAATGACAGTATGCCTTCCAAATCTAAGCTGCAAAATGCACAGCAGCTACCTTCTTGAATTCTGGACATCTTGCTTTGAGAAACCTGTCATGAGAAACATATCTAAGAGAGGCTGTAGGGAAGACATAAATTCATTGTCAACAATGGAAATTCCTGAAAATTCTCTAATTAAGCCACCTTTGCAATCAAGTCTTTGGAGAACTGAGCACTCTAACATTATCCCAATGAAACCTAATAAGAAGCCCTTATTTTCACCATCCAACCAACAGATGTGGTGTTCATAGCCTACACAACACCTACACAACTGCCTGATGTGTGAGATAGACCAGCTGCAACAATCAGTGATTATTGTTCCAGTTACTCATTAATATAGCAGTAATCTTAGTGTATAACATGATCATTAATACAAGAACGTTATTATTATACAACTGAGAAAACTATGGACACATAAAAATAAGTGTGTTAAAACATTTCTCTACCAAAACAATTTTTGGAGGTGAGTTACAAAAACCCCCTTTAAAACATTGTTTAGAATTTGTTAAAATACATGAATCAAACCCAACTGTTCATTTTTTAAAGAAATGGATCAAACACTCCTAGAATCCATTTGAAACAATACATGCTCATGAATAGCTAAAGCAAGCCTTAGGAAAAACAAAATGGGAGGCATCACTTTTCCCAACTTTAAATTGTATTACAAAGCAGTAGTCATTAAAATAGCATGGTATTGGAATAAAAACAGACCCTCAGATCAATGGAATAAAGTTTAATATTCAGAGAATGACCCCCAGAAATACAATTAATCTTCATTAAATGAGTAAGAAACACAAAAAAGGAGCAAGGAAAGTCTTTTCAATAAGTTTGGATAACTGATCAACCACATACAGAAAAGCAAACATAGATCTCTATCTAATACCATTCACAAAGGTCAATCAAAGTGGTTTAAAGACCTTGATATCAGAGCTGAAACTATAAGATATACAGAAGAAAAAATGGGCAAAATGCTTCATGACATATTATTGTCATATTACATATAAATACATTAATACATATTATTACATATAATACATATAAATGCATTTTCAAGTCGGAAACAGCACAGTCCAAACAATTGGAAGCAGAGGTAAACAAATGGGACTACATTAAACTCAGAAGAGTCTGCACCTCAAAGAAAGCCATGAAGAGGATCCAAAGGCCATCTGCAGAATGGAGAAACTATTCACCCAATACCCTTCAGATAAAGGGCTAATACCTAAAATACACAAGGTACTGGCAGAACTTAATAAAAAAAATTATCTAACCCAATCAGAAAAAATGACAAGAAATGAGCAGACATTTTTCAAAGAATAAGTAGAAATAGCCAAAAGGCACATGAAAAAATGTTCTACATTGGGGCCAGAGCAGTGGCGCAAGTGGTAGGACATTTGCCTTACACTGACTAACCTAGGACGGACCACAGTTCAATCCCCCGGGCTCCTATATGGTCCAAGCCAGGAGCGATTTCTGAGTGCATAGCCAGGAGTAACCCCTGAGTGTCAGTGGGTGTGCCAAAAAACAAAAATAAATAAATAAAGAAAAGAATCTCAACATCACTAATCATCAGGGAGACGCAAAGCAAAACAATAATGGTACCAACTCATGCCTCAGAGACTAGTACACATCACAGAAGACAAGAACAATCAGTGCTGTTGAGTATGTGGGGAGAAAGAAACTCTCATTCACTGTTGGAAATGCCATCTAGTCCAGCCTTTTGGAAAACAATATGGAGATTCTTCCAAAAACTGGATATTCAGTTCCCATATGATCCAGCAATACCTCTCCTAGGGATATATCCAAAATCACAAAAACACAATACAATAATGCCCTCTACACACCTGTGTTCATTGTCACTCTATTTACAATTGCCAAAACCTTTAATCAACCAAGGTGCCTGACAACAGAGGAGTGGCTAAAGAGACTGTGGTATACAACATTGGAATACTATGCAGCTGTTAGAATAAATGAAATCATGAAATTTGCCTATATATGGATGTACCTGAAGACTATTATGCTGAGTGAAATAAGTCAGAGAGAGAGACACAGAATAGTATCATTCATCTAACAGTTTTAAGACAAAAATAAATAAAATAAATTTATGATAATAGGCACCTTTGATATAGAACTATAGACAATTTTATATAAAGAAATGTAGTGTTTAAAACATTAAAATATTAATAATATAGCATTTTTCAGATGAACTATTAGACATAATGTAGAATGAAAGTTATAATAATTTTACTTGAAAATTTTTGAAATAAAATTGATAAGTATTATATTTTTTCAATCCAAAAAAGTTAGAACTTACAAATTCACACTACATTTTATAAAGTAAACACGCTATGTGTTACATTAAATAACTATATCATTTTTAGCTCAAGTTGTCTATTGTTTAACACTGGAGAATCATAAAGACATTGAGAGTGAAATAGCAGGTAAAATTCCTAGGTTTTGCTACAAACAGGCCCAGAAAACTAGACCTCTTAGCTTACTTTGGCTTTCAATAACAAGTGTTATATTAATTTTATTGACATTGCCAGAACAGATAACTGTTATTAATACAAAACATAAGGATAAATCATAGGTGAATATGAGGGACTCATCTTTTCAAAAACTTACCATTTTTTTCCCAGTGGAATCACTAAGCAGGAAACCCTTGTGGCATTTAATGCTTAACAGTTAGCTTTTGTTTTCTATTGAACTAGATGGCATATGATCAAGTTACAATATGTGTTTTTCTGATCACTAGTAATTTCTGGAGAACAAATCATATAAAGAGCTAAGAATAAACTGTCCTGTTGATACTAATCTGAATGGTTTATTATTAATTCTGAGACAAACCATAAGGGAGACACTGAATAATTTCTTCTCATCTCTGAAATCTCAAAGTCTCATAGAGGCAATGTGCAATCTATCTACATTAGATTGTAATATAAATTAAAACTTTGTACTCTGATAACTCCAGAGTAAGTCTTAAGTTTTTATATTCTTTTTTACATTGTTTTATATTATTTTCTTTTTATATTGTTTTACATTTTCCCCAAGAATTCTTTTGTCTTCCATTTTCTCATTTCAGCATCTCAAATTATTGAGACAACTTTATCTTTATGCCTGAACTATTTCACTGCATATTTCTTTCTATAACTCATCATATGCAATTTCATAATTTCGTTGCTTAATTTATTGGCTCAGTTATAATATATTTGACAAAATGATGCAAAAACCTATTTAAATGCATTTGTAAGACAACATAACATTATGAATTTGTCAGTCTCCTCTGATTTGTTACTGAAGAACTCTTATATTTTCTTACTCTGACAACTTTATATATATGGTTATGAGGTTTTGTAATATTTTTAGTGTTGAGAGCTCTAGAAAAACGCTACGGGGTTTGGGTAAGACAGTGCTGATAGTAAACATGTGAGCAAGAGAGAAGATAGTTTGAGAATAATCTTAATTGCCAGCAAAAATAAATGACTTATTCAAGGGTAAAATTAGAGGAGATAGATAGAAGAAAGGCAACCAACATTTCACTTGACAAACTATTTGAAGAACATGATATTAAATGCTTTAAGCATGGAAAGTAGTCAAAAGGTATGAAAGTTTTTATATGATAAAGGAAAAGCATCCATAACAAGGTAGAAATATAACCAGCTAAACCATAAATGTCTATCTACAGGTAGAAACTGCTCTAATTTTAATGAACTGCACTCTGATCTATAGCTTTATTCTTACAGATTCCTAAAACGTGAGATGACAGACAAATCATGGAAAGAGGTAAGACAATAGGAAGTCAGATAAAGCCCTTTTCTCACCATTTGAACAAAATCATCCACAGTAAAGTGGTTCCATATTAGTCTTCAGAACATCTGCATGTTGCTTCAGAGAGAAAAGGTAGATTCATGTTGCTACCTGTAGTTTCATCATGCTCTTAGACATTGAATTTCAGTGACTGAAGTGACATAGTATGAGAGCTGAGACCATCTTTTCTTTAGAGAAAATGAAAGTTTATCGACAAGTGTATATGCAGCAAATGCACTCATACAGGCATTATAGACAGAATCAAGCCTTAGTAATATTGAACTGAACAGATCTGACCACAGGAAGATATGGTAAAATTCAAATTATGATGAATAAAAGAAAAGTAATTGTATCAGAATAAATAAATCCTTAACAACTTATAAAAATCCCCACAAAAGAGGAAATAGACAAAGTAAGGTCATATAGGTAGAGAAAGGTGAAGAAAAAATAAGGTAACAGAAGGATTGTATAAAAAACATATAGCCTAGATCTCAAAATGAATCAATGTTAGCCATAACAATAAACAAATGAAAATATTAGGAAGTACACTTAATAATGGATAAAGGTGGTAAAGTTTTATCATAAGAACAACAAAACAACGTAATTTGATGCAACTTGGATAGAACTAGAGGTAGCATATTAAGTGAAATAAGCCAAAAAGACAAACACAGGGTGATCTCATTTCTCTGTAATGCTGAGAATCAAACCTGGATGAAGCACATACCTGGCATGATCATAACTGCTATCTTACATCCTCATTCTAGATCCTAATTTTAATATCTTGTAGATTTTTATTTAATAATTTTTAAGATATTTTTATTTAAGCATGATGATTACAAACAAGTTTCTACTTGGGTTTTAGATATAAAAAGAACACCCCACTTCTCCAGTGCAACATTCTCCCATCCAGTGTTTTGTAGATTTTTAAATGGATTTTGGTCATTATATTTAGTGCTGCAATAAATAACTATATGCATATATTCTTTTGGTCAATATTTTGTGTCCAGTGTGTAGACACACAAAGTGAAATTGTTGTATTCTATTGAAGCTCAGTTCTTACTTGGAAATATCCTTGATAGATAGTGTTTGCCTTGCATGTGACCAACCAGGTTCTATCCCTGTACCTGTCATGATTGACCATTGAACATAAAGGCAAGAGACAGTCCTGAACACTGCAAGGTGTGGCTCTATAAACAACATCAAAAACAAAAACCTGAAAAAGAAATATACTGTTTTCCATAGAATTTGAACCAGACAACATTCCCACCAGTAGTGGGTAAGAGTTCATTTTTCAGAGCATCCAGTCAACACTAATACTAATAATACTAACATTCTATTTTTTATAAATATTTGTTTAAAAGTAGCTGTGGGCTTACCATACACTTGCTTAAAATCATGAGATAATCTATGTGCTCGAAAGTTTTGTTAAAAATAAAGTGATGTGATTCTAGAGGGTAAGTTAAGCCCAACCTAAACCAGCAAATTTGAATAAGAATCTGCCTTCCTAAAGTAGAAAATTCTTCCCATGTTGTTTACTAACTAAAATAAAATTTTTAATTATCTCATATGAATTTCACTTATTTGTTATTTTCTCTTATTTATTGAGAAATAATAAAAATTATGTTATAGAATTTTTTATAGAATTAAAAATGTATTGCATGTATCTGTTAATGATGTCTGGTAAGCACAATTTTAAGCATTAGGTAATGATTCACTTAAAAGATAACTGCATTAACTATTGCATTAATTATAAGCAAAAGGTGCAGTATATAATAAGGTAATATTTATGTATTTGTATAAGTTCCTTGGTTAATATAAACTGGTAGTTTATAAACATGTATATATAGTATAGAGATAAGTTTAGCAGAAACAAAAATTAAACCGATATGTTATCCTTGATTATAAAAATATAACAAGAAAATATATGATGTGGTCATATGTATAAATTTTATGATAAAACTTGTATTTATTCTGATTGCTGATTATTTTATCCTCTCCTCTTTTCTGCCAATATTCACACAAGAATAACATCACTTTGTATTCAAGCTCAATTTCTTAAATTCTTAAAGCCAACTTAAGGTAAATTGTGATCCAGGCTATCAGCATTTACATTGGACATTCCAGGACACATCTGTCTAATGAGATGCACTTAGAGCTTCTCTGAATCACTTTACCTGATCATATCCTTTTAATATGGTTATAGATTTTCTGAGATTATTTCATTTCTATATGTTTATAAAAATAGTCTTCCACATTATTTCCCCTGGTATTTCTAGCCTTACAAATCACAGCTATGATAAATATATATATGAAATTGTTGGGAAAAAGAATTCTAGACAGAATTTAATATGGATAGGATGATTACTGATTATTAAAAATACTTACCCCAACTAGTATTTATGAAGTCAGTAGAAGAATGTTTAGTGAGCTCTAGGAAAATAAACTAAATAGAGAAAGGGGCATATAAATTTCCCAAGCATGGCATTATATACAGATGGATTAGCAAAGGCATCTCACTTTCACCTTCTTTAGGAATAGTCTCAATGACTGAACATTTCTGAGAGATTTTAATGACACACTACTGCAGTTTTAATTAATTTTTTCATCCATATGCAAGTACTCAATTAAAGCTTTACCTCCTCCCCATATGCTCTGAGATTTGCTAGTTATGTGTCAATTTATTGTATACTTGCAGCAGTAGAAATTTGGCGGTGTTTTTATTTGTAAATAAGGTCAAATTAATACAGTGTGTTTTAATTATAGGGATCTTTAAATAGGAGTTTGACAATACAGAACCTGTTGTGTAACTATACCTCAATCAGAGGTGATCATGTCCTTCCTGTTTCAAGGACTTTTGTTAATGTTTAGAGATATTTTTGGATGTCATATGAGGGCAATGTTATTGTTATCTAAATAACAGAAGGCAGAGATGCTGTTAAATATCTTCCAATGTATGCTTCAGTCATTCTTAACAATGAATTAATTGGATCATATTTTAGTAGTACTTAAATAGCAAACCCTTTATTGAGTAAAAGATATAAGATGCTTCAGTGTATGAAGCATTTGATTTATATTTAGTGTACTCCTTTTTATTTAACTATATTCAGATTGCTACTTGCTACTTAAATGCTTCAGGAGACATAGATTAAAAGCAGATAGAAAAATTGTCTTACATGTGGCTAACCTAGATACTATCTCTCACACTTTGAGCACTGCCAGAAATGATTCTGAACCCTTAGCCAGGAGTAAATCTGAGAATATCCAGGAGTATTTTGACCCACCAAAAAACATTTCACTGTAAATTAAATTAGTTACATTGAAAACAGTAGGACACGCAGGGGATGGGCAGTAATTATTAATAATAGAAATAGGCAAGGAGATGTGATGTATTACTTACACATTCATAAAGCAATGAACACTTTGAAAATAATCATAAGATTAGATTTTAGATTAAAATGATCATAATAGTAGGCATTGTAATCAAAACATAATTTTGACTTAGATATTTTCTAGCAAGCCTTTTTAAATATAAATCCTGAAGGAACATCTGCATAGTATCAACAGATTTTACATTATAAAATGTCAGCTGAAAAGGGTCTCTGTGAAGGATCTTTTTATTTTCTAGTTTATATTATTTTGGTTCTTAGAATGTCATCAATGTAAAGTATATTAATAAAAGATGACAGTGGGAGATAAAAATTTTCTTTGAAGTGAGAAAAATATTTAACAAAAATGAATAGATATTTACTTTCAAACTGCTGAAATATTAGATTTAATATTTTTCTGATTTCTACAATAAATGCTTATATAAACTCACCAAAATAGTATTCTTATATGGAGTCAGAAAATAACCTATGTTCTTAAAATTGTTTGTTATGAGAGTTAATGCAGAATTCCTTATTCCTCTCAACCTTGCCTCAACCCCTATCTTTTTTTCTGAATAGTGCAAGGTTCAAAGAAAATGTATTCATCTCAACAACTAAACTCATTTCAGTGCAACGAAAAAACTCAATTGGACTGAACTAAAAATTAAAATAAAAAAGAAAAGAAAACTAGAAATATTTTTCTAGTAAAACAGGTTAAAATAAGGATGAGTACTTCAAAAAGACCTTTTAGTGTGTTACATGCAAATAAAATAGGGAGAGGTCTATGCTTTGAAACAGGAGAGTGAATACTCAGTTACAGAAGCCAGTTTCCATTATGAGTTATTTTACTTATTTCAATCTCTCTTCCTATCTATATTTTTCTGGGACAGTCTGTAAGAAATTTGGATTTTGGACATGGAGCACTGAGGACTTCTATAATGACTTAGATTTAAATGAACTCTTTTATTTTTTATTTTTTTTTTGGTTTTTGTGTCACTCCCAGTGACACTCAGGGGTTACTCCTGGATATGTGCTCAGAAATTGCTCCTGCCTTGGGGGACCATATGGGATGCTGGGGATTGAACCATGGTCCATCCGAGGCTACTGTGCTCAAGGCAGATACTTTACCTCTTGCACCACTGCTCTGGGCCCTGTAAATGAACACATAAAACCCCAGTCTATGCTTTGTACTCTTCCCAAGCATGTTAGAAAAAAAATAAGTCAATATATGCATATACTTCTATACATATTGAAGTAAATTAATATTTGTATGTAGTATAATATAAAATATGTCCTTTATTATATATGGGATTTCTTGTTTATAATAAACCCAAGTGAGAAATTTAAGCAAATAGAAATTTATTTTATCACATAAATTAAAATACACAAAAGTAAAAACATTATTTTTTAACATGCGATATTTATCAGAATAGAGTAACAATGTTCAAGTAGTCCACAATTATTTTAGTGCCTCTGAAAGGAATATTTTGAATATATGTCATTCAATGTGAAAATAGTTAAAAGCACATGCTCAATACAATATTTGTCCTCAATTTTCATATGCAATTATTCCATAAAAAAGAATTATCTTCGAAAATTTTGCTCATGTATATTTATAACTAAATATCTAATATATCTATACCAGTTCATCAACCCTTTTGACATATGAAATGAAAATAAATGGGAAAAATCATTACCAAGATGATAATCATTCTCATAAAGATAATCATTAGTGATATTGTTTGGCATTTATTTTTGATTATTCCTTTTGGATATATTATTAAGATTCTAATTCCTAATAGTCTTGTGAAAGTAGCAACACAAGATTGGCCCTGGTCTATTAATATTATAGCAGAGATAATGTGCATCAATTCTAGTTTATTTATTATACCCTATAAAGTTGCTCAGATTTGTATTTTTCTCTATCAAGGTCATCAGTAATATGCCAGATAACAAGAATTCCATTTTACTGATTTCCAGAGGTGGCATCACAAACTTATTTTAGACATTAAAACAATATTCTTCGGGCCCGGAGAGATAGCATAGCGGCGTTTGCCTTGCAAGCAGCCGATCCAGGACCAAAGGTGATTGGTTCGAATCCCGGTGTCCCATATGGTCCCCCGTGCCGGCCAGGAGCTATTTCTGAGCAGACAGCCAGGAGTAGCCCCTAAGCACCGCCGGGTGTGGCCCAAAAACCAAAAAAAAAAAAAAAAAAAAAAAAAAAAAAAAACAATATTCTTCAGGTTCTAAAGAGATCAAGCATCATTGTAATACTGACTTAGAAGAGAGATAAACTACTGTTAAATTGAACACTAGTCCATTTAAGATGTCTATGTTCCAGTCTCCAGGACTGGGACTGAAAAATACATAAATATATATTTTTGAATAGCAAAAAATTATTCTTCAATGGTTAACAAGTTAAGTTCCTCAAAATAGAGACTAAGGAAATCTGATGAAATCTCAATGGCTCAAATAAATGGGGTGCACCACAGTAAAAAGGATAATGCATGACTAACTATAGATGTTAGTGATGGTCTTTGAAACAGGAAGTGAAACAGGAACCATGAGCCATAAAGCGGGTACCTCTAGAAAGTTAAAAGGCAAGAAAGTGAGTTTTCTTCAAGGTGCTTCACAGAACAAAGCCATAAATTTACCCTACCCACACTTTCTAAGAGTCCAATTGTGCCTAGGCCTTCTCGAATCATGTTGTGTTTGTTTAAGCTAAGATCGAGTGATTTGTTCATCATATAAATAATTCTATAAATGCTAAAGTAAATTAGTAATTCCACAAATCTTTTCTATAACTTGATACAAATGCATCAAGAAAATGATAGACATAGAAATACTAAAGCTAGAAAGTAAAATGTATTAAATTTATAAGATCAGAGAGATAGCATGGAGGTAAGACATTTGCCTTGCATGCAGAAGGACAGTGGTTCGAATCCTGGCATCTACGAACCTGCAAGAAGTGATTTCTGAGCATAGAGCCAGGAGTAACCCCTGAGCACTGCCAAGTGTGACCCCCAAAAATAAATAAACCAAAAAAATAGAGAAATGGATTATGATTATAAAAATCCAAGATGGGCTGAGTGATAAGCCAAAGAAAAAGAATAAGCTAGTTTTAAGAGGTACCCACAAAGACTTTAGGATCTTCTGTAGTCTTAAAATGAAGGTTCATATTTTTGAACCTTGATTATGATGTTGATTAGAATAAAGAAAAAGGTAACTCTTTTTTCATTTCAGCCTAGTTTTGATATTTGGGGGTGTTCCTTTTTTTTTTTTTATTTTGGGTCATGCCCAGCAATGCTTAATGGTTTCTCCTAGCTCTAAACTCAGGAATCATTCTTGGCAAGTTTGGGAGATTATACAGAATTTCAGAGATTGAATCAGTTGGATGTATGCAAGGCATGAGTTCTACCTCATGTATATATCTCATCATATATCTCTGGCTCTAAGCTTAAATACATTTTAAATTAATTATTCTTGAATACTTGTTTGCTTTGTAGAAAAAAATCAACATGTATTACTCTAAACCATTAAAGAACAATAAATTGGCTAATTTAGCTTTTTTATGGATTACAATACCCAACAGTACTGAGATACAGCACTTAAGTGAAAATTTCACTTTCACATTTTATGACTACCAGGATTGTATGTGATTAATATATGCTGAAGCACAAATTATAGATAATTATTGATTAGAGGTCACATAATCACTCAGATCTCGTATTTGCTTTCTTCTCTAGAATATTTCCAAATAAGAGTTGAAGGTTTATTAAAGAAAACACACAGATAAACAAAAATGTTTTTATAGTGTTTCTCTGGATCCTTTGACCTGATTTTCACTTAGCATCTTTCTATGCAGCATATGCTACAGTATTCATCTTACCGAATATTTGATTCCCCTGAAAGTTCATATGCATATGTTGATATTTCTTCCTAAAGTTAAGATCAGACTTTGGGGGGGTTATATAATGAGGATTGAGTACCCAAGAAAAACATATGTTTTAAACCAGTATGATCTCTTTAGACATAGATTATTATTCCAGAGTTATAAAGAAAAAACAAACTACTCTTTAGACATAGATTATTATTCCAGAGTTATAAAGAAAAAACAAACTACTCAGTTAAATACTTTTGTTATAACTGCCCAAGTAGACTACAACAACATGACTTGAGAGAAAAATTGAAATATTTGACCATATTAAGAAAATTCCAAGTTATGGACCGGAGATATAGTGGTAGGGTGCTTGCCTTGAAAAAGCAGAAATTCGATTGGATATGTGGCACCACATATGGTTTCCTGTGTGTGGAGCTAGGTGTAAGTCTGGAATTCAAATTAGAAAGAAGCCCTGAGAGCCTCTGGGTGTGGATAGATAAAAAAATAAATAGATTATATACATAAATGACAGATAGACAAACATGTGCTGAATAGATAGGTAGATTATAGATAGATGGATAGATGGATAGATTGATAGATACAAATTATATTTAAGTATAATTGTTTTTAATTGTTTTAGAAGTAGATTGCTCTGGAATTGGTATTAATTTGGGTTGTGATGCTATAATAATGCTTTTAGTCTTCTGTTATGTTGGGTTATTCTTTGAGTACATGTTCAAGGGGAATGAATCATTGCTGGACAAGTTATACATATTATTGATCATAGCTAGGAGTGACCATGGAATACTCCTGGCTCTACACTTAAGGGATCACTCATGGTGTGGCTCAAGTGAACATATGTGGTTCCAGAGATCAAATCCCGGTTATAAACATGCAAGGAAAACATTCTAACCATTGTACTACAATCCCCAGACAAGTCAGAAGCATGCAAGACTCTCTAACCAGTGTGCCAACAGTCCAGTCAATTCATTCAGTTTCAGAAGTTATTTTTAACAATTATATTAGGATTGATAATTATTTTAATATTGGTGCTTAAATATTGGTGTTTCTTTTGTAGAGAAACTGTGTAGCCACAAGAAAAACAGAATTATTGTGTGATTGATTTTTAATATTATATATTCTTTGGTACACAAAATAGTTTAAGTTTGTGTAACAGAGAAGAGTAATTGAAAAATCCAAACATTTTGGACACTTCTAATAATTTTCAAATAGGGAGTATGGAAGTATATTGATATAGCATTAATACAGCTATAAGAAAGTTTTTATTGCATAGCACACGTGCAAGTTCTATTCCAACCATTGTCTATGTTTCTCTAAGCTTCCTAGAGTTATCCCTAAGCACAGAACCAGGAGTAAGCCCTGAGTACTTCCAGGTATGGCCAAAAATCCTCTGATATTTATGTATAATGCCTGTACATATATGTGTATATTATAATTTATATACTTGAATTCCCAAACAAATCAGAATCTGCATTTTAGCTAAATTCGAAAGTGAGTAGTGTTTACAAGCACTTTTGAGAAATATTGTTTTATGACTTCTCATTTTAGAATGCAAATTTCTCCATTAACATCATGTAAATGCCAAACTATGTTAAATCAATTTATAGGAACTTCTTTCCTGAAATACAAGGTTGTTTTAAATATTGATTTGGCCTGCTGCCACTATTAGCACAGAGGTCAATGCATCCCTGACAAATAAAAATGCCATTAATAAAATGCAGATATGAATGAATTAAAATTAATGTGAATGGGTATCTCTATTACTGATTGTTTG
Organism: Suncus etruscus; assembly: GCF_024139225.1. Classification (NCBI taxonomy): domain Eukaryota; kingdom Metazoa; phylum Chordata; class Mammalia; order Eulipotyphla; family Soricidae; genus Suncus; species Suncus etruscus. Next base: position 48,933,205 of record NC_064859.1, on the reverse strand, counting down.
AAGCTGTTTAAATCAATGAGTCACTCAATATTATTGTGAGATTTACATGTATTTTAAACATATATTCTATAAAATTTTTAAATATGTCATTACAAATCAGCTTTTACCTTGTGAGTTCTGTTGGAAATGGGAAACTTGAATTTCTAGATCTATGTCATACATTGCAGAGTAAGGTGAAGGATCTTTAGACTAGACTAAAGAAGAATTCTCAATAAAAGATTTCTGAGCTGATGAGATAATACAGAAGGTATATTGCTTGCCTTACATGTGGTAGACTTGGGTTTGCTCTTTGGCATCCAACAAATCCTGTAAGCACAGGTAGGAGTGATTCTTGAGCATTGCCAGGTGTGGTCCCCAAACAGAAAACCAAACAAAGAAAGAAATATTTCTGTCTCTCTACTTTCTCTGATAACTCATAAGAAAGTCAAAGAACAGGAATGTAATAATTTTGAATGCTATACATTAAAAAGGTTATTTTTATAAAGTATATTTCTGAATGATCAATAGATTAAAACAAAGACATTATCTAGAGGACCTGCTTAAGTTCATGCCATAAAATAACACAGATACAAATAAAATTCTAAGACATATTGGTAACTTTCAGTAAAACATTGTACTGAAATAGGAAAATGGGCATTAAATTGAGCTAGAAAAAATAGGCAAAATGTCAGATATGCAAAAATTTATATGTTAAAATTTTCAATCAAAGCATTTAAGATAATCCAATTCACACATTGATGCTAGAATTAAGCATTTTTCATGCAACTTGAACCTTATGAATTCTGAAATGTATGCAGTTTTTATTTTTGCTCTATCTAGTTTGTATTTGTGAAAATTATAACTTCAAGTGAAATGGCCTCTCTTAGTTCTAGTAAATCACTGAACTTGAAGGTTGCATTGGAGACTGAACACAGTAACAGGAAAGAAAATTAAAGTGATAGAAAGAGTAAAGAAAATTTCTAAACACTGGTATCTTTTGAAAAATTAGGGAAAAATACCAACTTTTCTTGTAGGGTATAAGTCTGAGTTAGTGTCCTTTCAGTAAACTTGTACAAGTATTAGGGAGAAATGAAGGTAAATTGAAAACAATCAGTCATTACAAGTGCTAGTAGCATTTACCTTTGGTTCATATATAATTATGTAATAATAGCTTTAATTTGGCACACATATTTTACTTATATTTGATCTCTTCTGACATAGAAATATAAATATATGTAAGTAAATGGCAAGATATCTTTAGGTTTGATATTTCAGAAACTACACAAAATGTTTTTAGGAAAGTATTGGTTGTCACTATTATCTTTAGCAAGGAATGGGCCTATCACTGTGCTAGAAAGCAAGCTTTATTTCCACTAAAGTTTGGAGGCCAAATAAAAGTGGGACAAAGTAGAAAATGTGTCCTATTAAAATGAATTCATATCTCAAACCTTGATGTGCACCCTAAATCCCCACCATACCTTGATCTCTAGACCTGTTTATCATTCAAAGCCAAATTTATTTTTAAAGTCATATTTTTCAAAGAATTTCACACACAATAGCAAAGGACTGTTGGGGGGCTGAATGCCAGGAACCAAGCAAACTACTAACCTGTCAATCCCCTGATACCACTTGGCACATCATTATTCCTGATAAAAATGACTCTGCTGGATATCAAAAAATTACTAAGGCCAATTAAATTTTTTTCACCACTGATTTTTACATTACAAGATTCTAAGCACAGTGTTGAATGTTGAGGTAAATTCCCATCAGGCAGTGGGAGTGTGGAATGCATAGTGGAGCACAGAGGATTTTAGAGCAGGAGAATTATAATACTACACTACAACACTACAATGGTGAAAACATGTCATTGTATTTTCCCAAAACTGTAATAAGTAGTTGTCTCTAATGCTAACTATAGGCAATTAGATAATAATAATTGATAAAAAATAACTTATTTTACTGATAATCATAAATCAACAACTCTGGTGGGGGCTGATTAAAATAAGTGGAACTGTGCCTGTGTATTAATAGGAACAGAATTCAGCAACTTTGTTGAAGTTTTCTGTGAACCTAAAACGACTCTATAAATAAGATTCATAAAATTTTTATAAAAGATAAAAATATTTGGATCCATGTATTCTTTCAACTTATTATTTCTATAAAGAAGCCAAATTATTTATATTTTTGCCTAATTTCTTTTACCCCAATTTTAATGAGTATGATAGTTTCAATTTATAGTGAATATATGAGGCTTTTATAGTAGATCATACTTTTGAATGCAAGAGAGATAGCATAGTGATTGGGTCCTTGTATGATACGCGATTGACCTGAGTTCAAACTCCAGCATTCCATATAATCTCCCAGAGCACAACCAGGAGTGATAGCTAAATGCTAGAGCCAGAAGTAAGCCCAGAGCTCTGCTGTTTATGGCCAAAAAAAAAAACAACAACAAACAAAACAAAACAAAAAACAAAATCACCAAAAAATTAAAAAAAAATTTACTGTGAGGCCAGAGTGGTGGCACAAGCAGTAGGGTGCCTGCCTTGCCAGCACTAACCTGGGACAGACCGCAGTTCAATCCCCAGCGTCCCATATGGTCCCCCAAACCAGGGGTGATTTCTTAGCGTATAGTCAGTAGTAAGCCCTGAGCATCACTGGGTGCGGGCCAACCTTCCCCAATTTATTGTTTTTATAAAACTAAAAAAAAATAAAATAAATATAATAAAATTTATTTTATTCATAAAAATAAAAATAAAATTAAACAAAAAATACAAAAAACTATAAATATTGTATAGTATAATAAATAATATATAATAAAAGAGTGAAAGTTAGATAAATGTTATTTAGCACAAGACTGGTACACTGATAATTTTATTAAATGTTATGTTATTATATGTTATAAATGTCACTATAATAATATGGATATAAAACGTTTTACTTATTAGTTATTATAAATGTTTTGTAACATGTTATAATAACAATGTGTTATATAAATGTTACTATAAATATTGATATAATTGTTGAAGTAGTAGTTATTGGGAGTGTTTCTCATCACCAAATCCTCATAGTTCTATAAGAAACTTATAAAGAGCAGTTTTTACTTATAAAATGGAAATTTATAGAATCATCTATATGATTAGCAAATCTCTCTGATCATGGTTATCTTCGTCAAAAGCATACAATTATCTTATAGTTAACAAACTAATAGATTTAATTATGGAATTTCAAATTTAGTTATGAAAGAAAAAATCAGAAAAATAGAGCGAACTTTTCATTATGATTACTCCACAGATAGAGCATTTGAGTTCAGGGTAAAAAGTAAATAAATTTTAAGAACAGCAGCAGCCAAACAAATTTTTAAGGGCACTTTTTTTCAACACATTTGCTGCTGAACACCCACTTAGTCCAATGATTTTCTTAAACGACATGTTAAATGAGACAATATCAGTATTTCTGGAGGTCTAGAGACAAGGGCTCCAGAAGCACTCAGAAAGGAACAATAAAGCCAAGGAAAGACATGTGTAGACTAGCCAGTGAATAAAAATGAAAGGTTAGTGTTCTTTACATGACTGTAATCATACAACTATAATCATGTTTGTAATCACGGTGTTTAAATAAAGATAAAAAAAAAGTAGTTTTAGAGATAACAGAAGCCCTCTTTGACCTAATCAGTGAACTTAAGTTCAAAATACTGTTAATCTGCTGAACTCTAAGATACTCGAGTATTTATTGTTTTGTTGTAATTGCTTTTAAGAGAGCAATGGATAAAATATAAGGTTTAAAACACTTATTATAAACCCTTACATAACCCAGTCAAGAGTGGTTTTGTTTATACACTTTCTTAGGTATTATATAATAAAATATAATAAAATATAATATAATATAATAAAATATAATATAATATAATATAATATAATATAATAAATATAATATAATATAATATAATAAATATAATATAATATAATATAATATAATATAATATAATATAATATAATATAAATATATATAATGTCTAAAGTATTTATAAAGAATACTAGGACAAAATTAGAGAACCTGAGGCGAGAGTGATAGTACAGCAGGAAAGTCAGCCTTGCAGTAGCCAGCTGAATTTTATTTATAATATAATACAATACAATACAATACAATATAATATAATATAAATATATATATAATGTCTAAAGTATTTATAAAGAATACTAGAACAAAATTAGAGAACCTGAGGCGAGAGTGATAGTACAGCAGGAAAGTCAGCCTTGCAGTAGCCAGCTGGATTTTATTCCCCAGGGAATCCCATGTGGTCCCCAAAGTGTTGCTAGGAGTAATTCCTAAATGTAGTGTCAGGAGTAACCCTTGAGCAGTGCTTGGTTTGTATTCCTTCCCAAAATTATCTACAGAAATTCTTTTGAATGCATAAATGTATAGAAAAAAACCACATAAGTTATTAGTAATAGGCAATAAGGTAATGATAATGTAAATGCTCCCAGGAATTCTACGTAAATTGTCTGATACAAAAGTAACAGGAGCAGAACCAGGCTTAAAAGCTCAATATTCCCTTATCTTTATGATGTAAGGATTTCTGCTGAGGGAACATTTGCCAAGGCTACCATAATTTATTTCTAAATTTAATTTAGTTTTTAGTACTTAAGGGAACGTTAAGTCATCTCTGGATTTAAAGATTCTTTTATAATATAGAAAACCTATTAGAGTAGGGGAAAGAGTAGCAATTAAGTTTTTACTGAGTAAAACTTGAGCAATTATAAATTTTTCAATAGTCACTAAGAGCCAAATACCGATTGCAGCTGCAACATTTATATTATGGAATAATAACAATCATTATTATTATTATTATTATTATTATTAAAAACAGAATAAAGGAAAGAAGTATTAAGATAAAGGGCAATATTGACCCTTTCAAAACTTTGCTATATTTTCTAATATAAGTTAAATAAGCTGATATATGAACATACATAAAATCTTAACATATATAAAATATTTTGGAGGGGGGGCAGAGTGGTGGTGCAAGCCATAGGGCATTTGCCTTGTATGCACTAATCTAAAATAGACTGCAGTTTGATCCCCGGCCTCCCATATGGTCCCCCAAGCCAGGAGCGTTTTCTGAACGCATATCCAGAAGTAACCCCATGAGCATCACTGAGTGTGCCCAAAAACAAACAAATTTCTTTTTGTTTTGGGACCACACCCAGTGGCACTCAGAGGTTACTCCTTGCTCTCGTGCTCAAAAATTATGCCTTGCAGGCTCAAAGAGACCATATGGGATTCTGGGGATCAAACCTGGTAGGCCTACTCAAAGTCAAACACTTTATCTGCTGTACTATTTCTCTGGCCACTAGAATATTATTTTCATCATCATATTTGTCTGTTGCTATGTAGAAACCCTATGGCAATAAATTTAAAAAAATGCTCAAAAAACTCATATACTAAGCCTACTATGTCATGTTTATGAGTTCTTTCAATAAGGTGCATGGTAAAACAACTTTATCCCAACTCAACTATATTGGTATTTTCTATGACAGCAGATTTAAATAGTTTCTGGTCCTTCCATCAGCTCATTATGAGTTATGAGTTAACTTTGTAAGATCGAACTGTGCATTATTAAAAAAAATAAAAGATAAAATATGAGCCTACTCACAGAATCACAATAATACACAATCTAGGTAGTCTATGACTTCAAGCCAAATTATCAGAAATTCAATATTAAAGTAACATATTTGCTAAAATCTATTGATCACACTGTTATATATGGAAGCCTTTATAAGACTTCTCTATAAAATTCTTATCTCTGCCTGTTGTCCCACCTATGATCTTTCAGGTATGGTTGCTGTGGAGAACCTAATAAATAGTGATGGAGTGAGGTGCTCAGGGTCGTTTTGGGCAGCTAGCTGGCAAGCTCTGGAGTTTTGGGGCTGTAGCAGGCTGAAAAAGGATTCTGTGTCCGACCTTCTTGCCTTTTTACCCTCCTGTCTGTGTTTATTATTTGCCACTGATAAATATTGCCAGAATCGCTTCCTCTTCCTAGGGATAGGGGAATGGGAATCAATTTCTCATTCTCGGAGCTCTTTGAGGATCCATTGATAACCCGTCAAGAAGGAAATATAAGTCAACACCACACCATAATTTATTTCTACCATATATGAAATATATTATAATAATATTAGTCATATAAGTAGTCATATTACTCCAAGACATTCTCTCCTCTAATTTTAAAATATTCACTAACTGTGTAACATGGCACTGTCAAGTGGAAGGAAATAAACCAACAACAAACCAAACCCTCCTGCACAGTGTTGATGTAATGTAATTGTACCTAGACACGTCCTTGCAATTAGATTTGGATACGCCCTATGAAAACATAACCCTGTAATGGCTGTTGGATTGAGACTTGTCCCCTTGCAACTGACAATTGCCCTCAAAGTAGTACAAAAGGTAGAGTCTGAGTGTTATTGGGGGTCCTGGGGTAGAGTCTGGAGCAGAGTCTGCAGATCTGTGGTGAAGGAGGTGAGGGGGTGAAGATAACGCATAGGAAGATATTGCCTACTTCATCTCTATCTCTTTCCTAGTCTATCTCTGGAACCTGGATCTAAAGGCCTCAATGCCACACTCTGACCAGTGAATTAAATCTACCTATTTCAGAAACCCCGGATTTCAAACTGCAGACTGGAATAAACGGATATTTAGTTTCTAAATATCTCTCTTCTCTCTCACCAAGGTGGATACAGATTGGTGTCCCTGGGTGGGCACCTCACCCCACCCTGCAGCTGGATTTCCTGTCACTTACAACCTTCGGCCTCTACTACATCTGTGCATGCAGCATGCAGTTCTGCAACTAATTGCAGCCTAGAAGAACTTGCAGATAATTGCAGTAATTTGTACCACCAGACTATAAGATTAGCTCAAGGTTACCTCACTAGTAAAGAATAATAGGAAATTAATCTTGTTGCTTGATTGGCAATTGGATTCTAAATTGTAAAGTTCAGACCAAACTATAAAAATATCCCAGGAAGAGAAAGATATACTGTTTAATAGTACCTCTGGGGTCTGACTGTCTGTGCTCACATCAGGTGTCACTGATGTGTTGTTCTTGCATATGAATTAGGCAATTTATGTTTCTGCCAGCCTGTTTTCAAAATAAAAAAAAACAATAAGGAGGACATGGTTGTGAGGGAAACTAGATGATGCATGCACAGCACAGGCATAACCATGTTTAGGACATGGAAAACATATAACAACACTTTTATATTATTGCTTCTTGTTATGCACTTCGAAAAACTTCAAAGTGAAAATGTCAACTAATTGAATGTGCCCTGTCCCATGACCTTTCTTATTTTTAACTGAATTGTGTTCCCCTAAAAGGGCATCTTTAATTTCCAAGCCCAAATTGGCTGCAGATGCTGCTGAAACCTTTATGTGGTATTATGGGTGGAGCACTAATCTGACGGAACCAGTGTCAATATATGAGAGACTTCAGGAATCAGCACAAGAATAGCCACTAACAGAGACAATGACAGTCCTAATTCTTGCTCCATCACTCTTCTGCATGTTTGAATTTTGGTTATGTGGTTTGGTTCTCAATATGATATGAATTCAAAATTATCTGATATAAATTAAGTCTAATTTAAAATTTTTAAAAGAATTTTAAAGCAGTTTTGGAGCTCAGAGATGTACAGTGGTTAGGGCATTTGCCATGCATGTGCTGATCAGCCCAAAGCATGATTCCCTAGTATTCTCCCCTCATCATAATTTCCTGAGCACAAAGAAAACATGACTAAACACTTAGCAGCTCTGTGTATGTGAATATGTGTTTTGTAAATAGTCCAAATTTTTAGACTTTGAGTGCCTCAATCTTTGACTTGATTACTGAATTCATTGATGTTATTGTCATTGTCATTGTCATTGTAATTTTGAAGCACATAAATTTATCCTTATAATTTTATTCTGATAAAAAACTAGTTTGATCCAGAGTCACAAAATATTATTTTTCTTGTATATATGTATACAAATATATACAAGTATTATGTAATTCAACAATATTTATATAATTATGTTATATAATACAATTTTAATATATAATAAAATTGTTATGTATTATGATAATGTAGTATATTATTATAATATATTCTATTATATTCCACTAATATAATGTAATGTAATGCATATAATACTACTTAACCTTGACATAATCTTTTATCTATAGGACATATTGGATTGAAATGTTCTATTTTTCTGTATTTTTAAACTATTACATTTCCTGAATAAAATGAAGTGTTACTATGTATGTCAAAGCCTGTTGAGAAATGTAAAGTGCTATTTTAAAATTAATTAGGTAGTATGCTAATTGAAAATTATTTTCTGCTTTAATATTGATTTATTAGGTAGACATATATCTTTAATATTATGACATAATTAAGACCAGCATCATATAAAATAATGTTTATTAATAAATGATAGATTGATGAGATATATTTAAAAACACTGCTAAAATGACAGGGAATAGGCTCAGTAGTAATTATTTATGATTTTAACTGAGCAATGCTGCAGATGATTATGACTATTTTATATTCATCTATATCATTGACTATTTTTTATTCCATTTTTATCCAAACTACCATCATTTTAGTTCTCTCAAAATCAGAGCATCCATTAATACCCATGTTCATAATTGGTTCATCATTTTTATTCATATGCTTATTCTTATTTATAATGCTTTTGCTAAATTTTTAATATGTAACCTCAAAATTTATAGTAAAAAGTGCATTTGGTAGTGGAGTAGGAACACACACATAATTAATAAGAAAATACTCCTGAGGTGTTCAGAAGGGACATAAGTATGCCTGAATTTGATTTGAAGGGGGTATTTGAACTACTGTACTACCTCTTTGACCCCAAAGCAAATAACTAGTTTTGTTCTTAGTTTCAATTCATCCAAATGCTATCATTACCAAGACACATATAATCAATCATTGCAAATCTTTCATACCTCTTCTACTCATCTTCTTTAGTTTTTTCATTTTATCCTATGTGACTATTGTAGTCTCCAAACCTTTTCTTTATTATTAAACTTGTCACTAAGTTTTCTATTCATTTCTTCCTCCCTCACTATACTGTACTTGAAAAAATAATTTTCACCTTAGAATTTATCTTTAGTATATGATTCCTACTTCTCCCACCTAGTATTTTTATTTATCACTTCTGAATATGTGGGAATTCTATACATTCTTGAAAGTTTATATCAAATATCTGCCTTTCCCTGATACTGTTTTCACTGCCCCTACAGAATGTGATTAGTATTATATTTTATAGTCATTTTTCTTCCATAAACCAAATAAATTGGACATATATAATTTTCTTTAGGATAAACATTGGATATTTTTAATTTTTGTACTATTCATATCACTATTAATTAAAATTGACAATTATTTTGATGCTTTATCTGTATATTTAACAGCATAAATTATTTTGCTCTTATATCTAATATATTACTTGTATATTTATTGATATGTATATCAAGTCAAAGTTCATCTTCCATATTATAGATTTTAGGAAGATTCTTTTGCATCTAACGAAAACCATTGTTGACTTTTGGTGATAAAATTTTTTAGATTAAAAAATGCTCTAAAGAACTTACTTATGATCTAGGACATGACACATGAAATTATATAAATTTAAGATGTTGTAGAATATAGCAAGAATAAAAATAATGAGATGATCTAATGTGTATTCTTTATGGGCCTTTAATATTGATCAAACTCAGTCATGCTAGCTGTAGCCACAGAAGTTTAATTTGTGATTTACATATTTGAAATAAGGACTTTGGTTTTGCTTCTATTACATTTTTAAATTCTTAAGGCAAAATGTACTTTTTTAACCTGAAAACCTAGATTCTGATTAAATTAAGGTTTCCAAGAATTTAAAATTAATGCTACAGATACTAAGGGTAAATATTTATTCTTTTTAACCATTTTCATAGCCTGGCCAGATGTTTATATTTATAATCTCTCTGGGGAAGTCATCTGTTCATTTTCGCTATTCTTGGGACTACCTTTCCACAGCCATCGGTGTCAGACCTAATCTAGTAGATAAAGTAGTGCCAAGGAAAACAATAAAATAAGGTTTTATGTTAATTTCAGATATTTAGTTAGAGCAAGAGACCTTGTGAAACTGAAAGAACATGTAGAATGCAACATTAAATATGAATAAGAAATTCTTTCTGAATATGTTTTAATTTTTTTGAGTTATTTAGTTTTCATTTGTAAAACTTCACAGTATTTAACAAAAGACTGATTCTACGCTTGACATTACAAAACCCCGTTACTGAAGACTTTGAGTTGGTGTGAAGTTTCCTTTCTCCAAAGACTGGAGATCCAGTGTGATTACTTGTGACATGTTGAAGGGTGTGAATGGAGTTAGAAGGACAGTGTAATGGATACAGATTGCATTTTGAATTAGCAGCCATGTGCATATAAACACAAACACTATACACTCAATATTTATCATTTTTGTTTTATAGCTTAAAATAGACTAGAAATGCTACATTAATTTATTTGAAATCATGATTTTTAAGACGCATTATCAAAAATATTAAAATTTCTAGGAGAATTAGATCTTAATTAGATATAGACCCAGTAATAACAAAATATTACTTTATTTGTAATCTAGATATTTTGTCCACTATAAATATTTTAGATAGTAAATGCCATATGAATTCAGGATAAAATTGAATGGCTCCTTTGCTTTTAAGGATCAAGCTTTCTTCTCCATGAAATCTTACTTTGATTATATATTATAGGACATTCCTATAAATTTCTTTCATTTCTTTTATCTATTTAGTTGTTTCTTTTCCTTCCTTCCTTCCTTCCTTCCTTCCTTCCTTCCTTCCTTCCTTCCTTCCTTCCTTCCTTCCTTCCTTCCTTCCTTCTTTCTTCTTTCTCTTCTTTCTTTCTTTCTTTCTTTCTTTCTTTCTTTCTTTCTTTCTTCTTTCTTTCTTTCTTTCTTTCTTTCTTTCTTTCTTTCTTTCTTTCTTTCTTTCTTTCTTTCTTTCTTTCTTTCTTTCTTTCTTTCTTTCTTTCTTTCTTTCTTTCTTTCTTTCCTTTCTTTCTTTCCTTTCTTTCTTTCTTTCTTTCTTTCTTTCTTTCTTTCTTTCTTTCTTTCTTTCTTTCTTTCTTTCTTTCTTTCTTTCTTTCTTTCTTTCTTTCTTTCTTTCTTTCTTTCTTTCTTTCTTTCTTTCTTTCTTTCTTTCTTTCTTTCTTTCTTTCTTTCTTTCTTTCTTTCTTTCTTTCTTTCTTTCTTTCTTTCTTTCTTTCTTTCTTGTTTTTGGGTCACACCAAAATATTTTCAGGATCTAATGCTTGTTCTGTGCTCAGAAATCACTCTTGGCGATGCTTAGAGGACCATATGGGACACTGGAAATCAAACCTGGGCCAGTTGAGTATAAGGCAATTTTTTTTCCTGCCATACCTCCTGCCATTTTTTTTAATTTTTTTTATTTTGAATTATGAGAACAAAGATGCAAAGAAAGAGGACAAGGTAAAGTTACAGTGGAAGGACAATCACCCATAACATAATTCTCAGAAGTCCCCTTGCTGATATCTTAACTTTGAACTTTCAGCCATAGAACGTTAAGATAAATAAAACAGATTCCATGTTCAATTACTTTGTCCCTCAAGTCCCCAAATTGTAACATATTATAATATTTCTTAACAGCACACTAGGCAATCTAAAGCCATAAAACTAACGTAACTCCTTAATCATTAGAGGCATAGTATTTTTTACATTTCCATGTACATGAACATTAGCTTAAGTTAACCTCAAATTTTAAGTGGTTTTTTTTAAGGACTAGAGTCAAAGGAGCAGAGTAAAAACGGTGTTAGAGTGGCAATTGTTGTTTGCATAGGCCCACCAAAATATGAGAGGCATGGAAAGGAATAACCTTGGCCTAAATACAAAGAGATCCTACCCCTGAAGTTTCCTGGCATAAGACAAACTCTAAGCTCCAGGCAAGTTATCGTCCAATCCATGACATTGTCTGTAGTGCCAACACTCTTTTCACAAGTCTCTGTTGTTGGTATCATGTTTCTGTATTAAAGATCCTGGAATCTGCATATCCTACATTGAAGTCATGATGTGGAGCATCTTTTCGTTTCACCTCACCATGAAAGGGCAATGCAGGAAGCCCTGTCCTGTAAGCAGGTCGTTGTTGTTAAGTCTTCTCAGTGTTAAGGGAAGTCTCTTTTGAGCAGGTCGATGTCTGAGCAGTGGTAGGGTCTTCCGTGGTAGAGGATTGGATGTTTCATGGATGGCTTCTCTGGTTCAGGGGTGAATGGAAAATGCCCTTTCTTCTGAGGCCTGTGCCAGGTCATTATGTCAATGTTCAGGGTGTAAGGTCCCTTTGCACTACAAGATTTGTGTATTCCAATCTATATTAGATAGGATCTTATTTGAATGTATAATATTTTCTCATTTTAATGTGCCTATGCAAAAAAGGAGTAATGCCACGTGGCATTATTGGTGCATATGGGGGCCATAAGAACAAGTCCAATAATACCCATAACATGGTTCAATCATAAGCATTAAACTGGGGGACTCTTTCACCAAAATTCCTTGTTAAACAGCTCATAAAGAGAAGATAAAATGTGGTTAGAATCGTCATTGTCTAAGAGAATATTTAGTAAGACTTATAGTTGTCAGGGAAAAACAAAATATTCTAAAGACATATGTGTCCATTTTATGTCTTTTGAAACAGTTCAGGGTTGTTACACACAATGCACGGCTTAGGTCTGTGATTAGGATTGTGCAATACAGAAGTTAAAAAGAGTAATGTGGGTTAGTGATGTTTGGGTGAGATAGTTAAGGAGTAAAAATGAACTTTGAAGGGGTGTGGAAAAGGGCAGAATACAAAATGGACATTCTGGATATGCAAGACATAGCATAAAGATAAGGAATACTCTTAATATAAGCAGGACTCCAACCCCATGTTTTTGTTTTTAAGCCATCCTGCTATGTCAGGGGTTAATCTTGGTTCTGCACTCAGAATTCATTCCTGGGAGGCTTGGAAGACCATATGAGTTATTGAAGACCTAACATGGGTCAGCTGGGTGCAAGGCAAACTCCCTACCCCACTCTAGTCCTACCATCTGTCATCTTCTGTTTTTGCTATTAAAGTATTAAAGCTATCTAGAAATTCACTTTAGGAAGTATACTTTTATTTAAAAGGAGAGTCAAATTGAAATAATGTGTCTTGCATTGTGGCTGATCTGAGTTCCATCTTCTGCACCATTTTTGGTCTGCTTAACATTGCTACGAGCATCCCTGAGTACAAAGACATAATTAATATATGAGTTATGACTGACCACCTTCTGTAACCCTTGCCAAAACAAACAAACAAATAAACAAATAAAATAAAAGTTAATAAACTTCTAGCTCCTTTAATCATTCTTTGTATCCACCTATTGGGTCCTTCCCAATTTCTTCTTTCATGTCAAAATGTATATCTTCAAACCCACAAAACCATTTGCATTGTTTTCTACCTAGTTTTCGAAAAAGGCTGTAGAGAACCTTAGACATGAATTGTGTGAGATCAGAGTAATAAATAGCTGTTTCTGAAAGCAGAGACCTAGTACCTGACCTTGGAATTTCTTTGAGGTATAGATTTTGGAAACCTTAATTTTCTATCTTCTTCAAAAACTCAATAGAAATTTTCATTTTTACATATTCTGTTTGGATTTTATTAAAGAATATTTATGTGCTATTTATGAGTTTAGGTGATTATACAGAAGAAAAATTAAAGGGAAGACAAGAAAAGTAGAATTTAATTTTTTTTTTACATTTTGACATCTTAATTTTTCTCTTAGCATCAAATATTGATATTCAAAGGACATCATTAGGAGACACAAGCAGATAATAAATTTGTTGGACTCTACAAATTTGACAGCAAACTTCATAAGTCAACTGAAGTCCTCTCAGGGATCTGTGATTCTCATCCTCAATTATGTATTTACTGATATCTAAGTTACTTTTTGGAGGTTTTAATTTAATCACTGTGTGGTATGGCCCTGGGCAACAGGATCTTTAAACAATCTACCCAGGGAACACCACCTATGTACCTTCTAAAAAAATAAAATAGAAGATAACTCAAAGGTTTTTACATAGGACCCAAAGGTCTCAATGCTAGATTTGATCTATATGCCTTCAGGATGATGTTCAAAGGAAACAAGGGGAAAAAGACCTTGATTGGAACTGGTTTACAAATCTCTTCCCTCTATAACTGGTTAATTGGTATTTACTTCATTGCTGTTTTTGGAATTTTGGCCTAGAGTTGTCACATGCTCCTTTCTCTTTCTAGAAATAAAGCAGAATATGGTCCCTTGAGAATAGCCATGGGAAAACCAGAGAGCTCTTGCTCTTGGAATCAGAAAAGTTTCTGAGCTGTGAGAATTGTAGAGACATCCTCTGAGGGACAAAGTCCAAAAAATATGCCTGTTACTCTCTCATTATCATTATTTGAATTAAATTAACAATTTTACAGATGAAAATTATACTTTAGTCAAATTTAAATTTTATGACTATAATGAATTTGAGCACCTTTTCTGATGTTTCTTTGGCAAATGCATAGCTGATTTTATTCATTAGTTATTTGTCAATAGTTTATATTTTAGCTTTTATTTATAGTTTTGAAGTCAAATGATTGACCCCTGAATACTTTTCTATTTTATTAATCCTTACTTTTTTGTTTATATTTTTACTTTTACAACATTATTTACTTCTGAGTGAGTTATATATAACTCATATTTCCAAATGATTAGCAGACATAAATGCTACTTATAATTGTCCATACATTCTCATGTGTAAGCAGTATAAAATTATTAAATTTCATATATCTCAAGTCCTACACGCCTATATTAAAATAGGTATAAATACATTTTATATATACATATACAGTATGTACATTATACATATGTATATATATATGCTTTTTTATTAGTCCACTGTTTTTCTGTGTCCCATTATGTTAGTGCTTTTCATTATTATGCAACTTGATATCAAATTGTCAATTCTGTCCTAATTTCAATTTTTTAAAGTAATCTTATTTCTTTACATTAAGTATAAATTGACATTATCTGGTTCTTTTTAAGTTTTCTTAAATGAACTAAAGAAGGTAAAAAAGAAAAGGGCCTTGAAAATGTTGCCGAGAATTAAAACACTGTGGAGGACCTATACTGCCACTATATTGATATAGTGGAGGATACTAAATTGATATTACAGCAGGTAGGGCATTTGCCTTTCATGTGACAAAACTGGATTCTATCTCTGGCACTCCAGATGGTCTCGCAATTTCACCAAAAATGATTCTTTTGCATAGATTTAGTAATAAGACATAAGCTCCACCAAGTGCGGTTCCAAAGCAAAAATAAATAAATAAATAAATAAAACACAGTAGAGGCATTGATGTAGTAGCTCTGCACTTAGTAAATAGCATTGTTGACTATAACACCTCAATTAAAAGTTAACTGAAAATATCCATAAAAAACAATCTGTGGGTCCTGTTCTAATGTTTAAAAACTTTACATTTTATAATTTTTAAATCTTTATCGCTAACCTCCAGAAAAATAGCAAGGTAATTTAACACAAAATAAAACAGTTAAATTAAATTAAAGTTTGAATAATGTTCTGTTGGAAGTTGTTTAACATATTGATTTTAAAACATTTTAATCAATAAATAAAATTCTCTTGGATGTTACAAAAAAAGAGAATCAGTTTCAAAATACTAAATTTCTTATTTATTCAGAATTAGTCTAAAATTCTGATAGTTTTCCAAATGCTATTTTTATTTCATTTTTAGCCATCATCTTAATTTTAGTGATTTTGTATCAGTAGTTTCTGTCTCTAAAGAGCTCACTCAGTTTAACCAGCTGAT
This sequence comes from Suncus etruscus, assembly GCF_024139225.1. Taxonomy (NCBI): domain Eukaryota; kingdom Metazoa; phylum Chordata; class Mammalia; order Eulipotyphla; family Soricidae; genus Suncus; species Suncus etruscus. The sequence goes on along the minus strand of NC_064859.1, from coordinate 48,917,298 downwards.
AATGACATGCCTTGCCTTAAGAGCTTGGCTCTTGGGCCCGGAGAGATAGCACAGCGGTGTTTGCCTTGCAAGTAGCTGATCCAGGACCAAAGGTGGTTGGTTCGAATCCCGGTGTCCCACATGGTCCCCCGTGCCTGCCGGGAGCTATTTCTGAGCAGCCAGCCAGGAGTAACCCCTGAGCAACGCTGGGTGTGACCCAAAAACCAAAAAAAAAGAAAAAGAAAAAAAGAGCTTGGCTCTTAGTGTTCACTACTCTCTGGAATCAACTCACCTTTTGCACAGACAAGGTAAAAGTATGCTATAAGAGTACACAAAACAAGACCATTCAAGTGTTTGAGCACAGTGAAAAACAAGCACTGTATAAGGAATATGATATAATATCAATATCTCCATTGATATTAACATGAATTGTAATCTACTTTGTCGCAACAAGTACTGTTAGCTTATACTATTCCTACTGTTCATATATAGAAATCGTTGTTCTGATAATACCCAATAGAAGAATAAAACTTCATTACCCTTTATCAAAATTACCTATCAATTGCCCTTACCTTCTGATTGAAACCTAATAATGAAATTGTATCCACAATCAATTCTTATTTTCTTATGAGTGTATCATTGGGGATATTGACAGGTAAGTGATACTAATTTTTCACTATTTTTATTATATAATTTTATAATATTAAGGCTGTACTAATTACTATGTTAATTACTATGATACTCAATATACAACTCATTGACCTGTACTGTATCTCCTTAGTCTATTATATTTATTGTAACCAATATAATGGGCCCAATCAGAGATATTTGTAGTATCTGACTCTAGGATAAAGAAGCAATTAAATCACTTAGATACTCCTTTTAGGGAATTAATTGATTGACAATATACCTGTGTGCATCTGGACCACTGCTGAGTCATCATCAATAACATGTTTCTCTTAAAGCTTCTAGGAAAAATTTAATCACAGTGGAAATGTTGATGGATTTCTTTAGCACTTCTATAATGGGCAAATGTAGTGTAAGAACTCTGTTGAACATTGGACTAGCCAAATCTTTCTTAACTGAAATTTCTACCTAATTCCTTTTTTATCTTGAACTTATTTTATCTTTTGTTTGTTTGATTTTGGTTTTGGGGTCACATCCAGCGGTGTTCAGGGGTACTCCTGGCTCTGTTATGGGAAATTGCTCCTGGCAGGCTCAGAGGACTATATGGGATGCCGGGATTCGAACCAACATCTGTCCTGGGTTAACAGCTTCAAAGGCAAACGCCCTACCGCTGTGCTATCTCTCTGGCCCTTTAAATTATTTTATTTTTATTAATAATGTCTTTATTTAAACACCGTGATACAAACATGATGGGATGCTTGAGATCAAACCAGAGTTGGACACATACAAGGCAAACACCTAGCCTGCTGTGCTATCACCCTTACCCCTGGGCAGTTCTTGTTCAAGGCAAATGCCTACCTACTATCCTATTGCTCACTCCTTGTATAAAACTTTATTTTTAAAAATTTACCCTGATCTTTGGACACCACTATTTTACAATAGAAGACAATTTTGCACAGCAGAATATCATTATTTAGTACATTGGCTCCTCATTTCTACTCACCCATAACACTTTGTGCTTATCATTCAAAAAGGACATTGTTGGGTTTTCTGATATCTCTCTAATTTCAATAGAGAAAATAAATTTTTATGACTGCAATTCATAGTTTAGTTCCTGTTATGGCATTGTTGATAATTATGTTATTATCTAAGTGGGTAAATAAATTAAGCTGTTAAGCTAATTAATCTGACTGACCTAAACTTTCTTACAGGACTAGATGTTTGTTAAGGTTTGTTTTTTTCTTTTGCTGCTTCTCAACTATACAGATTATTTAAACTAGAGTATTATGTTTCACTCAGTTACATGCTGACAATTAAAAAAAAGCATTTCTTAATGTCATATTGTACATTTATAAGAGCATGCAATTTAAATCTCATGATATTAATAAATTTACGTGTCCTCCCATTTCTCTATATTAGAACCTGAAATGCATTAAAATTATTGAATAAATATGAATGGAAATTACTTAGGAGGCTATAAAATATAATCTAAAGTCAGGTTAAAGGAATGAGCCCTAGAATAGACTTTTTAAAAGTGTATAGTTTTAACATTTACAAAAGATACTGGCAAACTAAATTATATAGTTAAAAGTTATTAATAGTAGTGGTACAGGGATTAAAAAGATTGTTGAAACTATTCAGTGTTTCATAGGTTTAACAATGATATGAACAGGAATGCAACAAAATAAAATTTAAAAGTAAATTTTAAAACTTTTATGATCAAAGTCATAAGTCACAATGTGTCAACATATCATTTATAGCTAATGACTTAATTGTTTTAGCTATCATTTATAGCTAAATATCTAGAAAGCATTGTTTAATGTGGTATTAAAAGTTTTTGAATATTGTAATAAATGTAGCATATATGGTCTATAGATTAAATATAAATATCAGCTTATTTTAGGTTAAGAAATTGCATATATAAATTTAAATACTAATTATTATAATTGAGACATTTTACATAAAGTTGGGAGATACCAGATACTATGTTCTGTGATAGTCATGGATTTATAATGTAACCACTAGAATATATAATTTAGAAATTTGTTTGAGGGAAGGAGTGGGGAGATTGCTTTCCTTCTAGACAGCGCACAGGGGTTCAATCCTTGTTATACCACATGGTCCTCTGATCAACTTATGCCTAGTATATTTGACTTTTTGGAGGATTATTAGATATTAGTTTAGCTTTACTTAATAAATGTAAGTATATTTGAATAATATTTCCCCAGAGATAACAATCAATACATCATGTTTTCAAAATAATTTGATCATGTATCTAATTTATCAAATTTTGAAACAAGGAATTGTGACTAATATTTCTTTATTATTTTAGTAACACTAGAGATCAATTTTGTCTATCTTTTACATATGCTATAAATTATGTCTTTTTCCTTGTTATCTTTTTATCCTTTCTACTTCATATTTTCTTTATTTTTTGTGGGTTTTGAACTATATCTAACAAAAGTACCCAGAGATTACTCCTGGCAATATATTCAGGGGATACATAATTGGTGCTGAAATAAGAAACAGGATAAGCAATGTATGATATAGCATAAAATCATTACACTTTCTACTCAGCTTATCAATATTTAAAGGCCAGTTTCATTTATTGTCTATTAATTTCTTGCAATTTCCACTGATTTCTGTTCTATTTATTCTCAATAATTTTAATTTTAATTTTGTTCTATTTTCTCCAGTATCTTAATGTTGAAGATTAAATGATTAATTTAAAGTTTTCTTTCTTTAATTTTGCTTTCAATATATTTTTGTTGCATCAGACACAATTGGGAAAGCTGTAATTCTGTTTAGTTTCATTATTGAAAAACTTTACTTGCTATTTAATTTACCCAAATATTACTGAGATTAAATTGAAAACTTCTGCAACTATAAAAAGTCTTGTTATAATTATCATCCGAAAAGGAAAATTTGTTACTTGTCTTTGAGAAGCAATTTCAAGGAAAGCAGATAGATATGGCTTCTCTTTTACAGGGAAGAATAGACCTAAACCAACTTGTGCCAAAATGAACCTTAATGCTGATACATTACTGACATTTCTCCCTCATTTCACTACTAAATGCAAAGCATTAGAGTGCTGATTTAACTTGACAATGAGACACTGACCCCATAAAAGAGCTGGGGCCAGAGCAGTGACACAGGTGATAAGGTATCTGCCTTGTGCGCGATAGCCTAGGACAGACCAGGGTTTGATCCCCTGGTGTCCCATTTGGTACCCCAAGCCAGGAGCGATTTCTGAGCACACATAGCCAGGAGTCCCCTGAGCGTCACCGGGTGTGCCCCTCTCCCAAAATAAGAGCATGCTTTGTGTATTGAGACTTCACATCCATCCAAGTTCCTAGATCTCCCTCTCTACATGCTCAGAAGTCATCTCTTTTCACCAGAGCTTCTTTAAAATCATTCCTGAACTTTTGTTCAGAGATGATCAATACATCTGTCCTGTGCTTTCTCCTTTATGCTCACACTTCTAGGCAGTTTCTTGGGTTTATGTCTATTTCTATTACTTTGAGAGAGAAAGAAACGACTTTTATACATTTTTCAATATGTTTGTTAATATTCTAAAACTCTGTTCTTTGTGTATTATTTCTGTTAAAGATTTCTATTTTAATTGTAATGCCTCCTACAAATTTAATTTATTTGCTCTTCGTGATTTTGACTTTTAAGACATATATTATTGAATTTGGAAGGTGGGAACAATCTTGGGGCAGATTTCACATGAATTTAATAAGAAAAGTGTATGATGATGAAGTTAGATAAAGTGTTTTTACATGCCTACTTCAGTCTTTGATCAATGATACTCTTCAATTTAACTATCTATACCTACTAATTTGCTGTCTGCTCTATCTATCACTTATTGCTAATAGGTCCAAAATCCCACAACTATTAAAGTGAATTTGTCTGTTTCTTTCCTTCATTTATGTATTTTTTTCTGGTTTATTTTGATTTACTTTTTTTGCATATAAACACAATAAGAATTATATGCCTTCTTTAAAATGATGTTTAATTCACATATAATATTTATTAAAATATCTCATGAACTTTCTTTTATAATTTACTTTGTCATAATTTTGTATAGCCCTTTTTATATTGTTAAATTATTGTAATTATAGTACATTCACTTCAAATATCTTTTTATAATTAAATGGTGTTTTGTATATGCAGTATTCACCAGCTTTTTTTTTCACTCACAGTCTATGGATATATTATGAAATAATTCTTATTATAGTGATTATTTGTTGTTGTTAGTTTGGGGTTATTTTATTTTATTTTTTTGGTTTTGATTTTGGCCATACCCAGTCATTCTCAGGGTTTATTCCTGACTTTGTGTTCAGAAATAGATCCTGGCTCCAAGACCATATGTGATGCCTGGGACAGAACTCACATCCTTCCTGGGTCACCCACGTGCAAGGCAAACACCCTACTGCTGTGCTAACACTTTGCCCCCTAAAAGTGATTACTGATAGTTGCGAGCAAAACTAACATATGTATTATTATTTTCTATCTTTTACCTTTGTCTTTTTTTATTTTTGCTCATATGTTTATATAGTACCATTTGATTTAATTCAATCTCTCACTGGGTCTGCCAACTATATCTAATGCATTTTTAATAATTTTCTTAGAATTTTCAATATAATTTACAACTAATATTACTAGTTACACTTTCAAATAGCATTGTATTCCTTTATAGTTTGGGTGCTTTATAAATTCTAAATTTCTCTCTTCTATCATTTCTAATATATTTTACTAACCATGTTTCTTAGCAATCTGGCATACTGTTGCTATTTTGCTCACATTGTTATCTGTTAGAATATTTAAAATAGAAAACATTTATTTTATCTCAATACTCCTCTGCCATTCTTTGCTTATTCAAATTTACTTTATTATGGTTTACAATACTATTAATAATTGTTGTTGTTGTTGTTTGTTTTTGGGGTCGCAACTGGCAGTGCTCAGGGGTTACTCCTGGCTTTATGCTCAGAAATCGCTCCTGGCAGGCTTGGGGGACCATATGGGATGCGGGGATTCAAATCACCGTCCTTCTGCATGCAAGGCAAATGCCCTATCTCCATGCTATCTCTCCGGCCCCCTAATAATAGTTTTTTATTGAAAAACGTTGGACCTACTTTCAACACTCCACCCATGGAAATATGCCCTTCTACATCCCCCAAGGAATCCAACCTCCATATCTCTCACCTCCACAACTTAAGAAATTTGATCATTTCCCCCTTATATTGCTTTTGGATCTTCGTTGCTACCTCTATTAAGCCCCACATATGAATGAGTTCATTTTGTACCCAACCTTTTCTTTTTGACTGATTTACTTAGCATGAGACCCTCTACTTTATTTTTAAAAATCTACAAATATTAAAACAAAGAACTGAGAAATGACTCAATGAGAAATAGCATAGCTCGCATGCAGCAGATCTGGATTAAATCTCTGGCACAGCAAACAAAGGAAATTTAATTTTTATTTTATATTACTGCACAATATATTACAATAACACACAAATAATCAAAATAGATATAATTAATAAAACTTACATATATTATATGTCTATGGAAAGAATTTTAAAGCATTAAAAAGTAAGTCAAATAGGTCTAGTAAATGGAGGTTTTCAATGATGCAACAACATTAACATGTCAAACATCCAAAATTGATTTATAGTACAAACAAGCAATTGAGAAGTTGTTTATGAATGTCAATATATCAATTATAAAGACTTTTTCTTAAAACCCAAAACTCACCAAAAAAATTAAGCATTCTACTGATTGCATAGCACACTAAGAGCTAAAACCTTACATAAAATCTAAAATAATATTTTGTGACATTTAATATTTTGTGGCTATGGTAAAAGAGATAAGTAGATCAATGAACAATACAGATGACCTAGAAATAGAAGCACACAGACATGGTCAGCTATTCTTTGACATAGGAAGTAATAAAATTTAATGGGAAAAACTTAATTATTTTAAGAAGGTGCTGAAACAAGTGGACAGTCTCATGAATAAAACCATTTTAAGCATTATTCTTATATGTATCACAAAAATTATTACATGATTAGATTATTTTAAACTAAATTATACATTTTAAGTCACTGTACCCAATATTTATTTTTGAAGAAAACATTGATAACTTAATTTTATGAAAACTCAAGAAGTAATTTTTAAATAAATAATAGGCAAACAGTAACGGTAATTTAAAAATCTATTATGCCAATGACTTCTATTGAAGTTTAAACAAGGACTCTTGACATTTAACAATGAGAAAAAGAGTACTACAACAATAGACAGTCTCACCTAGAAAAATCTAACGAGTACAAATACACATATAAAAGAATGATGCTATCATACATTATTATGTAAAATCAAATTAAAACAATATTGTTGTTTTATACAACAACATTGTTATACAAACTGAGTAGATGGCAACATTTCAAAATACTATTACCACCAAACATTGGCAGTGATGTAGAGCAAGAGGACTCATTCTTTGCCAGTGGAACTACCAATGGCATGATAATTTGTCAATGCAGATTGGAAGTTTTCTATAAAGAAACACCATCAAGTCTTGCCATAATATAGAAATTATACTCTTAGGTATCCATCTAATATATTAAAACATGTTTTTAGTAAAATATATATTCAGGTGACAAATTAAAACATCTTTATTTAGAATTGGCACAACTTATAAAGATTTATTTGAAGAAATGAATAGAATGCAGAGAGATAGGCTTGTGCTTAAGGCATTTTATTTTTATGTGGCTGACCTAGGTTAAATCCCCAGCATCAGGTATTATTTCAACTACAGCCAGCTTTTGTATCTAAACACAGTAACAGGAGTAAGCCCAAGGCATGGACAGGTGTGTTTCCCCAAACCTGTAAATAAAGAAGTGAATTAAAAAGTAACTATCATGTCCATAAAATGTAGCATCAATAAGTTATTAAAAACAATAAACTGTAAAAATTTTAAAAGACTTCAAAGTCTTCTGTTTGTTTTTTGGGCCATACTCGGTGACGCTTAGGGATTACTCCTGGCTATGTGCTCAGAAATCGCCATTGTCTTTGGGGAACCATATGGAACACTGGGGATCTAACCAAATTCCATTTTCGGTGGACCGCCAGCAAGGCAAACGCAACTACCACTGTACTATCTCTCCGCCCCAAGACTTCAAAGTCTTTTAAGTATATATTGCTAAGTGAAAGAAGCCACTTTGGAGCCTAGGATGGACTGTGGTTTGATCCCCCGGAGTCCCATATGGTCCCCACAAGCCAGTAGCGATTTCTGAGTGCATAGATAAGAGTAACCCCTGAGAATCAAATGGGTGTGGCCAACCCCCCCCAAAAAAAACAAAAACAAACACAAACAAATGAACAAAAGAAGCCACTTTGGAAAGTAAAATTCTGTATGAATGCATCCATATAATAATATTATCAGAAAAGGCATATTTATAGTCACAAGGATCTTCAGTGTTTTCAGTGATTCTATTCTAAAGAAGTGTAGATGAATGAATGTGTGCAGAGAAAAATAAAATTTTAGGACAATGTATTTTATACTCACAGAGTGGATCAAAGAGAGCATCATCTATTCATCTAAACCCAAAGGAATTCAAAACAAAGACAATGAATCTTAATGTAAGTAATATAGTTCATTAATAACAACACATGAATATGGATTTATAATTATAAAAATGTATCATTACAATAGTTATGACAATTGAAGCATTCATAATATAAGGAACTCAAAATTTTTCTTCAAAGTTTTTGTCAATTTAAGGGGTCGGAAAGATAGCATGGAGGTAAGGCGTTTGCCTTTCATGCAGAAGATTATTGGTTCGAATCCCAGCACCCAGATGGTCCCCTGAGCCTGCCAGGAGTGATTTCTGAGCGTAGAGGCCAGGAGTAACCCCTGAGCGCTGCCGTGTGTGACCCAAAACAAACAAACAAACAAACAAACAAACAGTCTTTGTCAATTTAAAATTTCCCTTTAAAAAAGCTAATTAGAAACTTGAACAATAAATACTAGAGAGATAATAGAAAGGCTTAGGTAATTGTCTTGCACTCAGCTGACTATGGTATGATCCCTGACGTCCCATATGGTCCCCAAGCACTGCCAGAAATAGTAACATCACAGAGTCAGGAATAAGCCCTGATCTCAGCTTGTATAGTGTAGCCAAAATAAGTATATAATAAGTAAATAAAAAGTAGACTAAATATAATAAAGTAATTAATAAATAAGCAAACAAAATAAGTAAATTAAAAATAAGTAAAAACAAGTAAATTAAAAATAAAATAAGTAATTTAATTAAATAAAAATATAAACTTAAAAAACTGTTTTATAAATAAATACATTTATTGACTACAGCAAATATTACTATGTTACAGAAAAAATCTTTGCTTTTTTAGATATTTTTAGACATTCTCAAGTACAAATTATTTATTTTGAAATCAGCTCATGCATCATTTTACTTATACAATATTGAAAATGGACCAATAAACCCTTATGTATGTAGACAGTTATCTATAAAACAAATTGTTCTCTCACATTAGTCTCAATAGCTCACAAATATAGAATGCTGTATTTTGTATATTGATATCTGGTTATTAAGTCACTATTATCTCTCCCCATTTCCTCTGTGAGTTTTATTAGAATAGGAATATTGTTTAATATTGAGAAATTAAAACAAGTGTTAGCAATAGAAAGCAAAGTAAGATTTGAAATTAAGAGTTGACTTATTTTAATCTTTAATTTTTAATTTTATTTAGAATCCTAATTTTACTTTTTTTTTTTTTTACAATTGAACCACACCCTGACTCTGCCCTCAGAAATTACTCCTGGCAAACTCAAGAGAATATATGAGATGCCAGAGATGGAATCAGGATCTAATGTGTACAAGGCAAACATTCTATCAGCTGTACTATCTCTCAGCCCCAAAACTTTTTAAACTACTTTAAAAGTATAAAATACCTTAAATCTAAGCAAAATGTTATAAAGTATCTAAACAGCTGTTACTACCAAGATACTAAAAAAAATTTAAATACTTTTGACCTCTTCAATAGGTAAGAACATACATATCTTGAATCTACTTTCAGTATAAATTACTCTTGATATATAGTAATGCCGCTTATTGTTCCCCAAAAAGATTTGACAGCAAAATTTGGTTATATAAAAGTAGACTTGGGGGCCGGAGAGATAGCATGAAGTTAGAGCTTTTGCCTTGCATGCAGAATGACTGTGGTTCGAATGCTGGCATCTCACATGGTATCCCGAGCTTGCCAGGTGCGATTTCTGAGCATAGAACTGGAATAAGGACTGAGCACTGCCAGGTGTGACCCCAAAACAATAGTATCTTGTCTAACATCATGTTTGCTGCTATGTAAATAAAGTGAAATGTCTAGAAGTAGTCATCTTGTATATATTAATTCCTGTTGTAACTTATTCTCATAACTGAAGTAAATCCTGTTTGATAGCTGTATGTTTACACAAATGACTCACTCAGTTGATAGTGACCGGAAGTTTACATAATTTGGCATTCACTATATTGTTATATTTATAATAAATATATTTAACACTACATGTCCATTTATTTGTTTGCACAGTGTAAATAATTACCACTCTGATCTCTGATCACTGAGAGAAAAAATCCTAAAATAGAAATATAGTAATAATGTATTTTCTATTTTCAAAACAATTTTGTATAACAGATATCTAAAATATTAATAATTTTCGATAAGAATTGCTTTACTATTGTGTGTGGATCAAATCAAATAAATAATTTATCAGATTTCAATTGTGCTAGGTTGCAAGTCATACAACACATCCCCACCTGTCTGTTGTATATAACTCATATTCTCATCAGACTAGATCTGACTTGAAACATGTTTATTTGACTAAAGTTTTCACTGGCAAAATGTTATATTAATGATAACAAAAAATTTTTTCTATTATGCTCAATATGTAGGTAATGAATACTTTTTACATACTAATTTAGTATACAGTCATGAGCATGCATATACAATGGCCCAGACAACCACAACACTACCACACATATATAACAGATAAATATTACCACTCCCTATGTAAATATTACATGTGTGGCATGTTCTTTAATATTGTATATTTCTCTCCTTGATTGACTCTGATCTCTCATTCCTCTATTTCTTCTGTATAACATCATTAAAGTTTAAGAGCCAAATCCATCAATATATGTGTTATTTTGTTCTTGGATGCTTAATCATATATTTGAAAAAGAAACAATTTGGCTTTATTTTCAGGAATATCAAAACTCTAATTACTTGGGATGGAGACCTATTACAGTGGGTAAGGCACATTTCTTGCATGCAGCCCATGTGGGTTTCTGTTTACAGCTACACAGAGAGTCCTCCAGAAATGAACTCTGGGAACAGAGTCAGGAGTAATGCCTGAGTATTACTTAACAACCTCTCTCCAATTAAAACCACTAATAATTAGAAAATATGGGCAAAGAAATGAAGGCAGATTTATGCTGGTGATGGATTCATCATTTACTTAGAGATACAAGTCCTATTAGACCTTTCAGATTTTTGACCTTTTTAAATATCAAACCTGTCTGCTCAAAAACCTATTTCAAAATGACACATTTTATTCAACTTAATATGAATTTGTTAATTTTCTTTTTTTATCTGGAAGGATATTGACTTTGGGTAGTAGGACTAAGAGATAAATCAATATATTGTTATTCAAATCAAGTGATGGGGAAATGGCTTTATCCACTCATGGCCTTAAATAATTTAGGCATTTTGTTAGTTTTGCCTTGTTGAGTGGCCACACTCTACTCCCTGGTGATGCTCAGGGATACTCAGGGCTCTGTACTAAGTAATTACTCCTACTTATATTCGGAAACTGAACTCTGCTTTAACACATGAAAGGCAAGCACCTTTCCCGCTGTATTAAAATTGAGATTCAGATTAAAAAGGATCCATGTGGGTATTCTTAAATTTTAATATATGGGTAAAATATAATTTGAGAAGACTGTACATTTAGGCATACAATCAATACAGCATGGTCAGTAATCTCTTTTTTTTTTTTTTGAATTTTGTTTGTTTGTTTTTGGGTCACACCCGGTGACCCTCAGGGGTTACTCCTGGCTGTGCTCTCAAAAAATCGCTCCTGCCTTGGGTATCCTATGTGACTTCAGGAATAGAACCCCTGTCTGTCCGGGGTCAGCTGCCTGCACAGCAAAAACACTACAGTTGTTCTATCGCTCAGCCCCCTCCCTTTGTAAAGTTTTTTTTTTTATTTTTTTATTGAGACCATTGTGAGTTACAAGTCTTTCACACTTGTATTTCAAGCAGTTAGTGACAGTGAATTAGGACCATTCCCACCACCAGTGTTGACCGCCCTCCGTCATAGTTCTCCGAATGCATCCTATACCTCCACCCCAGTTTCTAAAATTACAGGTCCATTTTAGCTTGTTTAGCTTGTTATATTTTGTTTCTCTTGATTATTGTCTTTGACTTTCGCTTGGGTACTTATATCTGATCATGCTGCAGGCTTCTTACGTCTTAAGCATCTTCTAGTGTGATCGAAAATCCTTCACGAGAGGAAAAACGGGTAATATGAGTGGCCGAATATGAAATATAAAATAATGAGACCACACAAAATACATTGTATGGGTACCCGCGTCTGCAACAGAGGTGAGACAATCTTTATTTTTTCAGATGATGACATTTGAAGCACAACTCTGGTATGCAAAGCATTTTCGCGAAAACAAAAGGCAGGGAATCTTAGGAGAAGGGAGACAATGATAGCAAGCCATAGAATATACATATCAAGAAACTATCCGATACAGGTATTTTTATTATGATATTAGTATCAACTTAGTTGAATACCTTTCATTCTATATATGCTACACATAGAAAGAAGTATACTATTAAATGTGTATTTAACATCCTTAAGCATAAATAAAGAAAACTTCAAGACTAGAGTATAGGAATTCATGATTTGATTTGGCAAAAAATAATGGTGTGAGCAAGATTGTGATATAAAAGCTCTTACATTAAGTTCTATTCAGAAAATAAAACAAAAAGAACTTCTAAGGGACAATTGCTTCAAGGTATGGGAAATCAGATTTTGGGTACATAACTGGATGGAATAAGAAAGGATTTAATGTAGAAGACAGGAAAATTTTTTACTTTTTTTCTGGAAGGTTGGGAGTTGAGCCACATCCAGCAGTAGTCAGGGCTTATTATTGGCTCTGTGCTCAGATTCCACTGCCATCAGTTGTCATGGAACCATGTGTGTGTTGCTGGAATTATAAGTCAGTTTGGCTGGGTGCAAACAAAGTGCCTTACCTGCTGTACTGTTGCTGTGGTCCATAATTTTCTCCTTTCTATTGGGACATCGAGTAAGGTCTCAATCTCCATCTCTGTAAATTTACATAAAGCATAAATATGTTAAATTATAGATACAATATTTTTCTTTAAAGTTTGCCTTTTATTAGTTTTAACTTTTATGACAGATTAAATGTAATTTTAGTATCAATTACAAATCAAGAGTTATATCTCTGCAAATATTTTCAAAAACATTGTTTCCACTTGCTTCTATCAAGGCCTCCTTATAACAAGAAGAATCCCACCTGCCTCATTCCTTCCTGCTTGAACAGATGGATCATAAAATTATGGGCTCACTAAGGATCATTTAGTTTCATCCCATTACACCTGCTGGCCTAGGGAGAAATATGAAACAGTCACTATCTTAATCATATGCATATAACTATCCAGAAGAATGATTCTGCTGGTCTTTCTGGTAAAATGGGTTTGTTTCTGACATGTTAACAATAATCTAGAAGAGAAGTAGAGTATTTACTAACCATTAGCTATTTCATGTGTACAAGGACAAATAATTATACTATTTTTATAATTTGTTCAAAGACAATGTATTCTTAATATGCAAAAGGTGAAGAATACATTTTTAAGATCTTAATATGAAAAAAACCTTTAAGAAATGGGCCATATTTAACCAACCATTATTTATTGATACCTATAAAATTGTCTTACCCATTTTTAATAATTGTGTGCAAGTAAGCCTGAAGGACAAACAGCATATGCATATAAAATATATTGTCTACCATTAACTTGGAAGTTTCCTTTATGTCATATGTATTAATTATTGGAGGCACTAAGGAAAAAGAGATTAATTTGTACACTACATTCAATGTATTGTCCCAAAACATCAAATTCCTAGGAATCAACTTAACAAAAGAAAGCAAAATCCATAATTACTTAAGAAAAAATAGAAGACTAACTTAGGAAATCAATAATATTACGTGTTTTAAATTGACAGAATCAACATTGTCAAAATAACTACCTTCCCTAAATTATTACATAAAGTAATTGTAATCCCCGTCCAAATTCAGACAAAATTCTTTAAAGACACATAGTAGTCCATAAGGAAGTTTGAATGGAATCACAAAACATTCCAAAAAGCCAGTCATACTGGAAAATAAGAAATTGGAATAATCTCATTATCCGTTTAAAACTCTATTAAAATTCCATAGTGAATGGAACAACATGGCATTGGAAGAAATATAGACTCTCTCACAAAAGTAAATGATGTACTCAGTGACAAATCCACAGATCTATGACCAAGTAAATTTTTGTTTGTTTTTGGGCCATACCCGGTGATGCTCAGGGGTTACTCCTGGCATACATTCAGAAATTGGGACCATATGGGATGCCTGGGAATTGAACTGCGGTCCTTACCAGGTAAGCCGCATGTAAGGCAAATGCCCTACTGCTGCACCATTGCTCCAGTCCTGGCCAAGTAATTTTTAACTGGAGTTGGGTACTTAAAGCAGAATAAAAAATTTCTTAAATATATGATTTTGGGAAAATTGGCTAATCACATATAACAAAATAGTACAGGATCTTATTTCACATCTTACACAAAAGTCATTGAAAGTGGATCAAAGATCTTGAATCCATAAAGCACACAGAGGAAAAAATAGGCAGAACACACGAATATCTGTGTCTCAAGAGTGTATTCAATTATATGACTGCATTAGCAAAGGCATCAGAAACTGAAATAAACAATGGAAAGAAATCAAATTGTCTCTTTATGACACAAAAAATATCAAAAACTAAAACAAAACCAGCAACCATGATCTAAAACCAATAGTCATCCTATTTAGGATGGTACCTCCTGTTCCAACAAATATTATTCTTCAATGAAGAATATGAGGCAAGGGGCCATAGTGGTGATGCAAGTGATAAGGCATCTGACTTGCTCTCGCTAGCCTAAGATGGACCACATGGTTCTATACCTCGGCATCCCATATGGTTCCCCAAGCTAGCAGCGATTTCTGAGCACATAGCCAGGAGCAACCCCTGAAGGGTCACTGAGTGTGGCTCAAAAACCAAAAAAAAAAAAAAAATCTGGGGTAAGCTGTGAGCACTGCTAAATTTGCTTTTAACCCAAAATTTAAAATAAATAAATAAATAATAAATGCATACATAAATACATAATAATTAAATAAAAGAGACCCTATTGAATGAGAGAGAATATTTGACTTCACTATATTTAATAAGGTTTAATTCCAAGATATGAAATAACTTATAAAAATGTACCAAAAATAGGAAGAGAAAATGAGCTTTTATTTGAAGAACTGAGATAAAAAATTAATAGGAATTTAAATGGTTCTTACCATAAAAAAATCAAAATCAAGATAACAATAAGATATCATTTACTAGTGAGTAACAACATAGCTAAAAATATAGTATCAGTGTTGTTGATAGGTATGGTGGAAAAATTAGTCTCATACATTGCTGTGGGATATGTTCTTTGGTTCAACCATCTGTATTTGAGTACAGAGTTTTCTCAAAAGAATGTAAGAATAGAATTTCCTGAATAGACATTTCTCGGAGGAAGACAGAAGGATGGCCAACAAACACATGAAAACATGCTCACCTTCACATATCATCAGGGAGATCCAAATCAAGACAACAATGAGATACCACCTTACACCAGTGAGGATGGCTCACATCAAAAATAATGGGAACAACCTCTGTTGGCAAGGATGCAGTATGAAAGGCACATTCATCCACTGCTGGTGGGAATGCCCCCTAGTCCAACACCTATGGAGAACAGTCTGAAGAGTGCTCAAAGAACTCAGAATTGAGCTGCCATTTGACCAAGCAATTGCTCTTCTACGTATATACCCCCAATTTGAAAGGACATTCATTCCAAAATACGTGTGCACCCCACTATTTATCGCAGCACTCAGTATAATAGCCAAGTCTTGGAACCAACCTCGATGTCCAACAACAGATGAATGGATCATTAAGGTGTGGTATTTATAAACAATGTGATACTACATGGCAGTCAGAAATGATGCAATCAGACTTTGCAGCAACATGGATGGACCTAGAACATATTATGTTAAACAAAGTAAGCCAGAAGACAAAAGATAAACAGAGAATGATAGCGCTATTCTGAAGCACCTAGAACATACACCTTATATACAACTAATACTCAACAATCAAATAACAGGGTATAACAGGATAGAAACTCCAAACACGGTAATACTCAATGTATACTCGGGAGCAGTGCCCAAAATACATGAAAAAGGAATAACACAAACTCTTGACTACACATTATACCACAAAGAAACCAGCAACAGTAGAAAGAGCAGCATAGAGAGAACAGGTAAGTAATCAGCCTTCTACTACAAAGGCCCATAATAATCCCTTAGGGATTTTACAGGATCACAGGTAAAGTATACCACGGGAAATCACTCCAAAGGAAGCATCCCATAACACTATGTTTCAATGCCTTAATCTTACTATATTTAAAATAATATTTAAATAATATTTAAAATAACCTCTCAGCTTTTCTGTCCACAGGCGTTCTTGGATACAAAGGGTGGACAAACTAAGATGGCATCTCTGCGCTCACTCACACGAGATACCATACCCAGCTTGCACTACGAGAATGTCCCAAGAAAACTCTTTAACATACACTTTATCTCTAGGTTATACCTTCTTTTAAGACTTGAAGCATGTGACCAGTCAGACCACCGAAGCAGCAACTGTGATGTACAAACTTATACTACAGGCCCTACTCATCGAACACATTCAAGCAAACTAGCATTCCCTTGCTATTATCTCTTCTCACTACTTTTTTTTCTTTTCCTTTGTTTTCTTTCTTTTTTTCTTTTCTTTTCTTTTCTTTTCTTTTCTTTTCTTTTCTCTTCTCCCTTTCTCTCTAATGTATTTTCTCTTTTCTTCTTTCCTACCCCTTCCATATACTTTCCCCTTTCCCCCCTTTGGAAATCCAACTATCCCTTCACCCCTCAATCCCACCCAGACCTCCCACCGTATTAAAACTCTTCACCCTTAGTTCTTAATCCATTAGGCATCAAGACTGGCCACCTACCCCAACGAACCAGTACCCAGCACCCAAGCGAAGGGACACCCAGTCAAACCCACACCTCGACCCTGCAAGAAAAGGCAACCAACTCCCCTGCAGACTCATGCTGCACGGCCCTCCCTACCAAATCCCCCTACCGTGGACTGTTACTTGAAACCGGACTTAGCTCTAATAGTATCCCCAATGCAAGAACTCCTACAAGACCTCCCTGCCGCAAATCCTTTGCCAATCTCAAGAAGGTCAGGGGGAGTGATGGAAAGGTGCCTGGGATCCCACACACCACAAGAAAATCCCAAAAGACAATGGGGAAACCTATACTTCCAACATAAGTATAAGACTGGTATTGCACCACCTCTTTACCTGCTTTTCCCCAAAAGTAAGGTAGTCTCATGCATCACATGGTTCCTTTAATTATTTTGTTAATTCATTTTTTAAATGTTTGTTCTACATATACATATGTGAGCACATATACTTTTATTCCTAATTTTATCTTGTTTGGATGTGTGACTTGTTTCTGTTTTCTTCTCTGTCCAGCCCCAAATGCATCGACAATATAAAGTCACACCATTTCTCCCTGCAAAGGCACACTAAAAAAAGGGGAAATCTTACATATAAAAAAGAGCTCTTATCTACTAGAAATAAGAACTCATACTTGTTTACAATACAGGGATATCTCCTACCTTGAAAATATGTCACGTGGACCCAACTTAGTCCTCAGGTGATTAGACACCATCCGTCCAGCCTTGAACACTGGATCCCAGACATAGAATCGACACAGTTCTTCACAACAGCTACAGGAAACAAATCCCATCCAGGACATCCTTAATACCGCTGGTCCACCACCAAGTGCCAGCTCTAATATGATATCCTGACAACGAGGAAAATGGGATCAACTTGACCTAAGAACAGGTTATCCTACCTCACCAGCTAACTTGTCACCCTTTGGTCGGTCCAAAAGCCAAGATCGCAATTTACAGATGACTGGCTGCTAGAACCATGAGTGGACTGAATATATCTTGAGACCAATAAAAAAGCCCTAGTCTAGTGTTTGAACTATGACCCGCACAATAACCATGATCCCCAATTCCAAAGGTCTGGCAGAGACAATCACAACGGAATGGGGCTTCTGGAAACACAATGAAAGACGCTACATAGGTTCCATCCTAGGATCAGTGCAAAGACCAAGAACACCAACCACAGAAGATGGATTAAAATTACACTGAGGGAACAGAACTTCTAGAACCACAAAGAAAGACTTCATCATAATTCCCACTCCTGGACCTGTGCAGATACTGAGATCTATATATACAGAAATCTTATTTCATCACCCAGGACAGAGCAGAAGTTTTCCATACACCACGAAAGCACCACCAGTAGAGTAAATGAACCTGAACGGAGTCTATAGTTAATCCCGTGACAATATACCCCAAGGGTGGAGAAACCCCATAGCGCTAAGGCCAAGTGAATTCCTTTTTGAATGACCCCAATTCATTTTTGAATGACCCTTTTTGAATGCCAGTGCAGGAGGGAAAAAAAAGGCAAAAAGCACAAAACATTTTTATCTTTTATATATTTTTTTCTTCATTTATTATTATTATTATTATTTTTATTTACCTATCTACTTTTGGTCGATTTCTTTGTTTTGGTGTGGTTATTGAAGTTGTTGTCCCCATTTATATTTATATTGTTTTTTTTTCTTCTTTTCTTTTCTTTCTTTAGGTGCTCTGCCATGTTTTTTAACTCAAGACCGTGGCTTTTATTTTTTTTTTTGTGGTGCCTATTGTTATCACTGGAGTTCTCACTGGATATTTGACTCTTCTTTTTGTACTGTTGGGGTGTTTCACCTTCTTTTTCTCCTTCATCTCTCAAACCGACAATGAGAGCCTCTAGAAGGATTCCCCCATTTTCGGCATATGAAACTTTTACCCCAGTTTATTACTTTTCTCTTCTTCAAATAAAACCACATAACTTGAAGAAGAAAGAAGAAAGAAAGAAAAAGAAAAGAAAGAAAGAAAAAAGAAAGAAAAAAAGAAAAGAGAAAGAAAGAAGAAAAGAAAGAAAGAAAGAAAGAAAGAAAAGAAAGAAAGAAAGAAAGAAGAAAGAAAAAAGAGAAGAAAGGAAAAAGAAAGAAAGAAAGGAAGAAAGGAAGAAGGAAGGAAGGAAGGAAGGAAGGAAGGAAGGAGGAAGGAAGAAAGGAAGGAAGAAGAAGGAAGAAAGAAAGAAAGAAAGAAAGAAAGAAAGAAAGAAAGAAAAAGAAAGAAAGAAAGAAAAAAAAGGAAAGAAAAGAAAAGGAAAGGAAAGGAAAGAAAGAAAAAGAAAGAAAGAAAGAAAGAAGAAGAAAGAAAAGAAAGAAAGAAAGAAAGAAAGAAAGAAAGAAAGAAAGAAAGAAGAAGAAAGAAAGAAAGAAGAAAGAAAGAAAGAAAGAAGAAGAAGAGAAAGAAAGAAGAAAGAAAGAAAGAAAGAAAGAAAAGAAAGAAGAAAGAAAGAAAGAGAAAGAAGAAAGAAAGAAAGAAAGGAAGGAAGGAAGGAAGGAAAGAAGGAAGGAGGGAAGAAAAGAAGGAAGGAAGGAAGGAGGGAAGGAAGGAAGGAAGGAAGGAAGGAAAGAAGGAAGGAAGGAAGGAAGGAAGGAAAGAAGGAAGGAAAGAAGGAAGGAAGAAAGATACTAGTTCAAAAACAGATGTAAGAAATCTGGATTTCTTTGTTAAGGTAATAGAATGAATGTCAAAATAAAATGACTTCCTTAACATTAAAAAAATAAATAATATCAAACTTTGACAAATGCTTTTCTGACTCTATTGAAGTACTCTTAGGGTTTTTCTCTCTAATTCAATTAATTTGTTGAGTTACTCTGATTGATTTTCAGATGTTACGGCAATCTTGCATTCTTGGAATAAACCCTACTTGGTCATGATGTATTATCTTTTTTTATATGACAGTAGATTCTATTTGGTTTTGTATTGTGAAGGATTTTTACATTTGTATTCACTGGGGGATATTGGGTTTTAGTGCTCTTTTCTTGTGATATTTTTATCTGGTTTTGCTTATACAGGCTTCATAAAATAAAATGGAAGGATTCTTTTTTTTTTTTTTAGAAAAAGAGTATTTGTAGGGTTACTATTATTTTTTTCTTTAAATGTTTAATAAAATTTATTAGTAATGCCATTTAGACCTGAACTTTTCTTTGTGGGAAGATTTTTAACTATAAATTTAATTAATTTATTTTACATAGAGCTTTTGACATTTTCTTTTAAATTAATTTTAGTAACTTGGGTTTCTGAAAAATGTATCTCACTCATTGTGGGGTCACATCTATGAGTATCTAGAGATCTACAATCCTCCCTTATTAGCCTTTTAGTATCTACAAAATTGCTACTGATGTCTCTTTTCCTACCTCACGTTGGTAAAGTGTGCAGCTTTTTATTAGTCTGATTAGAGTTTTAAAAATAATTTTTTATCAATTCAAAGAACCCAATTCAAAAGTTTCTTTACTGTTTGTTCATTTTCTATCTCCTTGAGTTCTGGTCTTCATTACATCTTTACTTTTAATTAAATTTGTTGTGCTTTGTTCTATGTCTGTATAAACTCATAGATCTTTATTGTAAAATTTATTGTAATTGTAAAATTCAATAGTAAACTTGTTGGTTGCATAGTTCAAAAAAAAAACAAAAAAGAATAGAATTTCCTATGACTCAGATATTTCACTTTTTGGTATTTACTCCGAGGTTACAAAAACATGCATTTAGAAGGATTTATGCACACCATTATTTATTGCAACACTCAATGCAATATATAAAGTCTGAAATCAAACTAAGTTTCCAATGACAGGTGAATGGATAATGAAAGTGTATACACACACATACACACACAAATACATTCACAAAGAAATACAAGGAGACTGCGAAGAATAATGAGATCATTCAATTTCCCACAATTTGAATAGAATGGGAAGTTTACATATTAAGCAAGAAATTCTGAAGAAGAAATATCATATAGAGGCTGGAAGTAAGGCATCTGCATTGCAAGTGCTACTAGGACTAAATGCACTTCAATCCCAACATGCTATATGGTCACCTTAAGCCAGGAGTGATTTTTGAAAGCATAGCCAGGAGTAACTCCTGAGTGTCAAGTGGGTATGGCCCAAAAAACAAACATAAAAGAAATAACATATAATCTTTTTTGGGCGGCATAGGCCGTGGTACTCAGGTTTCTCCTGGCTCTGCACTCAGAAATCGCTCCTGGCAGGCTTGGATGACCATATAAAATGCCAGATTGAAATGTGTCTCTCTTGGGTAGGCCACATGCAAAAAAAGGCCCTACCACTCTGCTATCGCTCTGGCCTCCGATACCATATGATCTTATTGGTGCTACAGAGAGTAACAAAATAAGGGGATATATCAAAATGAGTATACTTATATTATCCTGGCCCCTAGATTATAGAAATGAGGATAGAAATAAAAATCAATAGGGTATGTAGAGAAAGAAGTAAACAGAGGCAAAAAGGAGGAAACAAGGATAGGACCAAGGGGTCTTGGGCATATTGGTGGTATATAAGTGTGATATTAGTGCCAGAGAACCAGAACACTAAAAGAATGCAATACACTACCACAAAGAAACTTTAAAATATATTTGTCAGGAAGGCCAAATGGGGAGTGGAAGGGAAACTATAAAAATTGGGGAAGGGGAATTTACATTGATTATGGACTGATGATGGGACAGAGTATGCCTCAAAATTAAATCATTAATAACTATTTAAGCATGGTACCTGATGAAAATGTTATTATATCAATGAGAAATTATGGCATGTGATATAGAGAAAAAGTTGGTATTATTAATCAATTATGAATAAGTTAGTTACTGTTATGGAAATTTATCCTTTTGTAAGCATTATATAGAGAAAAACCTGTATTATTAATCAATTAAATTAAGTTACTCTTATGTAAATTTGTCTTTTTATAATATTGATTGAAAAGCATTTTGAATGATTTACAATAACATGGATTGACCATACTTCTGAGCTTTGGATGCTCATGTAAATGAATAAAGAGAATTCAATTAAAATACGCTAATTCAAATTTACTAATCTTTGCTAATTCCTTTGTTTTGTGTACATCACTGAAGATATTTGAATAGATAAATACATGGCAATGTCATTAAATCACATTTATTAAATATATTTAATTTTAAATTTCTGGTAATTATATCACATTATATGAGAAACAGAAATTTTATAGTTTATTTATTGTAATTTTTCAAGTGCTGTAAATGCTTTAAATACCAATTTTCTTTGTATTTCTATATCAGAGAATGTTGGTATAGAATTTATTCTATAATGTACATGCTTAATTAAACACAAAATGTCAATAAATGTATAATTATACTATATCTTTCATTGAGATATTAAATTGTTATAAACATTTCTGTAATATTACCTACATAATTTTGAACTTGTAACAGAATTTGGATTCAGTGCAGGTCCACAGAGACCATTTTGAGTACCACTGCTCTGGAAAATATGGTAGTTACAAGAATAGAAGAATGACATTTAAAAATAAGACAATTTAATTACTCAAGATAGGCCAGTGTGCTTAGTTAAAAATAAACCATAAAAATCTCAATGGCTTAAACTAATGAAGCATTCTTCTCAATCATTCAGCCGTGGTCCTCTACATTATAGTTCATACTGTTGTAACACTAGACTTCTGTATCCCCAAGAGGGAGAGAAAGAGAAATAAATGAAGAGTACAGACCTCTGACTGTAAAGAATGTATGCCATTACTGTTCTCAGTCCATTAAACAGAATTAGTCATGTGGCTGCAAGCACATACGTACTTAGTTTGAGAAAGAGAGAAATAAGCAGATACTTGGTTAAGTACTAGCTTCAGAAAGAGATGTTTAATCTTTGTTATTTGATATTTTGCAAGATGATAAAGATTATAAGGAACACATATATTATATATTATATTAAACTTGGATCTAAAAGCCCTAAATTTTAATCTTATATACTTATATATAAATTACATATATATAATCAATGCAGTTATACTAGGTTATTTTGAACAAATAAATTAATCACTAAATCTAGGGATTTTAGAACTCAAAAGCTTGTTTTGCTCTCCATTTGGATGCTTAACCATATTACTCAGTAATATCCAAGGAAAAATAAGTAAAATTGGAGTAGTCACATCTACATTTATATTTAGCACAGATGATATAATAGTCCCTTTCTTTATGTGAAGAGCTGAAAAAAAAATATATACCACTACAAGAAAACTAAGCATTGAGGAATATGTTAGTATATTTATGAATGTATAGTTGTAAATTGCTAAATATATGTATACTGAGACAGAGACATTTATGGCCCCTGGTCAGTCATAAGCAGGTACTGTCTCTTTTTGGGTGAAGATGTCAATTATCAGATGCCCACCTCTGGTAACAGCTGAGGAGGTTTTTGACCTAGGGCTGAAGTACTGGCTGAGACTTCCATCTGTTCGATTGTTCCTATTGCATGGTCCCTACTAAATTGCTGGAGAAACTGTTTGCTGGACTCCTTTCTCCTGTTGCCTTTTGCTACTGTTTTCTTTTTTTTAATTTTGTTAAATGTTTTATTATAATTTATTTGATATAATTACTGTAGTACTTACATTAATAATATTTATGTATAAACTTCTTTTTTATATTAATAATTTTTATTTTGACCAAAGTGGGTTACAAATCATTCACATAGTAGTTCAGGTACATAGTGACATTGAATCATGAGTATTCCCATTACCAAAGTTGTCGTCCTTCCACCCCTGTTCCCAGCATGCATCCCATATCGCCCTTCCTTTGCCCTCCTGGCTGCTAGTATAAGTGGTCCCTTCTGTGTCTAGCCTATTGTAAATTGGGTATGCATTCTATTGTAGTGGGCTTGGGATTTGGAGTTCAAGTCTGATCATTTTTTATTTCTACTCAATGTTCATACGACTGTTTAGTCTTGGTGCCTTCCATTATTTCCTCCTCAATTTGTGAGGCAGACAAGATGGTTCAAGTTATGTGTTTCTGCTTGAAGGTAAGAAAAAAAAAAGAAAAGAAAAAGGGGGGCAAAAATTCAAACATAAAACGGGAGGAGTCCTTCTCGACACTATAAATATCAGTTTAAGATAAGAAAGGGAAAAAAGAAGAAAAACATAAAAATAATACAAAAAATTCTAACCAAAAACAAAACAAAACAAAAACAAACTAACAAAAAACCTGAGAAGTATCACAACAATAATGACAACAACCAAACACTAACCACATAAATAAAAACTAAAATAAAGATGAATCATACTGTTTCCTTTTGTCAGATCCTTTCCCTGGCTGGCTCCTTGCTTTGCCCTTTCTCTCCCTTTGTCAGCCTACAGGGCTAGCTATAAGGTCCGGCCTCCCTGCTTTGCCACTCCGAAAATTAGTTTCTAATCCTCTCTTGGGGTTTTGATTGGTCCTAAAATATGTATATATAAATATTCTGTACCAATTAATTAAAGCAATTCAGCTTTTAATAAGTAGTTGCATTTTGTGATGTTTGCTTTTTTAGTTGTAGTAGCCATGTGAAATAGTTGAATTTAATTTGTTAATTGAATAGATTACTTTTTTTTCCTGAAACTGCATATCTACCAATTACTAGTAAAACTATTTGTTTTAAACCAAAAATTAACTCCTGAAAATTAATAGTTATTTTTAAAAAGAAAAATTTGTCAAAAGGTTTATAGACTTAGACTCATATAAGCATTTTTATGTTTTCTTTCCTTTTTTTTTTTTTTTTTTTTTTTTTTGGTTTTTGGGTCACACCCAGCAGTACTCAGGGGTTACTCCTGGTTCTACGCTCAGAAAACGTTCCTGGTAGGCTCAGAGATCATTTGGGATGCCCGAATTCGAAACACCATCCTTCTGCATGCAAGGCAAATACCTTACCTCAAAGCTATCTCTCTGGCCCCTATTTTTAGGTTTTCTATAATAAAAAAATAAAAATATATAAACAGCTATTTTCTTCTGCTATCATTTTTTAGAGATGAAATATATACCATAATACAGCATAGAAAATACATAGTCTAGAAAATGCATGGTCCAGAAAATATGGTATAGAAAATTCATACATTGCACACATTTACCTTGAATCCTGTTATATAAACAAGATTATGAGAATCATTATTCAGATTATTTTATTAATAGTTAAGAGAACAATTTTTCCCAAAGTAATTTGTTTTTAAATAAATTAAGTCAGTAATGAAGAGGTAAGATATGTGATATTTTCAGACAATTATTTGCTTACTGGATTACTAGATTAGACTAGATTAGATTACTAGAGTAAAATAAAATAATAACAAATAAAAATTATCACTTTACCTAACATATTAATCTTTCATAGAAATTACATATGAACTCAGAAATGAATTTGAACTACCATAGGGAAAAAAATGATAACTTAAGGTGTAATATGACAGTAGAGACCATGTAAATTTCATTGCCTTAAAAATAATGTTTGGATTTATAGTCTTCCACTTATCAGAATCTTAAAGGTATCTTTCATTTTCTTAAGTAGGTCTTATCAGTTCCTTATTAACATATGTTTTACTTCTTAGATATTTGTTTGAGAAATCCATGTATCCTGTACTTGCAATTATTATTATAGTGTCAATAAGAGTAGCCTATAAAATGTTCTAAATTGATATTCATATGCTAAAGAATTTGTAAGTTTATAGTTGCTCTTAGTCAAAACTAAAAAATAAACACAGTCATAATATGGTACATTTTTATAATTATTTTATAGGATCTCCAGCAATATTTTAATTGGATGCTAATTTATTAAATTGAATCTTGAAGTTATTTATGGTTTTGAAAGAATTTGGCTGCAGGGTTCAAATGAACAGCAAATTATTTTATTTTAACTTTTTATGTGCATTCGAAGTTATGATAAAACAAATTACTAATCTCCTGAAACAGTACCAAATTTTTTTAAAGTTAGATATATATGTATATCAATGCGCTTGTCCTCAAGAGTCTATTATAGACTGTTATCGCAGATAGTCCTATATATAATTTCATATTCAAAATATCTGTGAAACAATATAAGACCTAGGGCTTCTCTATAATTATTATATAATAAATGCTAGCATTTATTATTCTATTCTATTAATTCCTAAGCAAGGTTTTGGGATCAAATTTAAAAACCAATTTCTCAAATACACTGCAACTATGCAGCTAATTAAAACTTGAAAACCCTTAATTTCTTCATGTACTTTTAATATGCTATTAGGTTACCTTAAATATACCCCCTTCCCAACTATTCACAGCATAAACAACTTAAAAATACACTGATCCTTGTGAACTTTCTTTGGGACACTTTCTGATAATGACAAATCCTGAACTCTTTATTCTGAGTCTTTGAGTTGTCTTAATAAATACATCTATTAGATATTGATTAGTTATGTGAACCTCTGAACATTGTCAGCTATTCAGAACTAAAGGTGACAAGTGGACTTGTGACTACTATCAGAAATGAAATATAAGTACAGACAAATGAAACTAAAGCATCAACCTATACATCTGATATTGTCTTCAGATGATATTACAAGTGAGTTAATTATCAGTCTGCTTGTTGGTGTGGAGAAGGACATCCACATTTACATTGGAACTGCATTCAAAACTCTAAATAAAGAAAAATAATTCAAAGGGGATATTGGGTAAATGGTTTTGTTAATTATTCAAAAATTATAGTCTCTGGAAATAATAGTGTCTGGAAATTAATCTAGATAACCATATCATCTAATAATATAATATGCAATTATGACAAACTATTCATGTAAATAAAATTTAAAGTTAGCTGAAAGATTTTTTTAATTAGTATTCACATTGAATCATTCCATGCCTGAAACAATTTTATTATGAAAGAAAACAGAGACACTTATGACTCCTGGTTAGCCATACGAATGTTGTTGTCCCTTTAAAGGTGAAGATATAAGTTACCAGAATCCCACTTCTTGTAGCTGCCACAGGATGACATTTGGCTCAGAAGTATCTAAAGCCCTGACTGATGTAAGGGGTTGAGGGGGAGTTGGTGAGGAGACTTTGCTTCTGCTGTTGCACTTGCTGGATTGCTCCTAATGGATGATCCCTGCTGGATGCCAGGAGAAATGTTCACTGAACTCTCAGATCATACTGTCTTTTGCTGCCTCTTTGTTCTACTGCTATAGGTCTAACACTAAAAATGAGTGACTTTGTAAATCATGGTGTTATAAAATACAGATTTGTCTTATTTCAATTATATTGCTCTGAGGGTTGTGAGATATATCTTAAGTTAAAAAAAATGGGATTTTTTGCACTGAACTCTAAATTTTGTTGTTCTTTTTATGAACTCTATAAGCAACTTTAGAATGGTAAAGTGATTAAATAAAAATTTTGGTCTTTTGATACTTGACATAATTAAAGTCAAATTAATATATAATGCTTACTATAAAACTGTTAACTTTTATATTTTATAATAACCTAGTAGATATATTTTCCCCAATTTTTCTAAGGTTAAAATGCCAATCTCTGTAATAATTTTATATATTTTTGTTTTAACATCATGCTTTACAAAGTTGCTCATAAAGTATTTATTTTAGGTATTTAACGTTCCTTCCAGTTGAATTACCATGACCAATCCCATATGATTGACCTTCTCTCCACCCTATCTGCAGTCCCATTTACCATTCAAGCCTTTCCTTTAGAGGCATAAATTTGCTTCATATTACTGTTACAACACAAAGGAAAATTGAATTATCAAAAAAAGTAGCTCATAAAAGTCTATTTGTGATAATTGTTATACCTGCGTTACTAAAGTCATTGTCTGAAGATTTAGTGAGCTAGTTGGTATTACTTGAGCCTTCTGTGTTGTTTTGCTCATTGATTTTTGTGGTTTTCTGTACTACATTACCATCAAATTTGCTGTATGTCTACTCGGTTTACAATATTATAAAATTCAAAATTGACATTTTTTTTAGAAGCTCTGGAGCTGAAATTATTTGCTGTCTTGGTGTCATGATAGGTTCATTTGTGTATTTCAGCCATTTCCTTGTTGCTGGATCACAGAAATCCCAACTTGACCCAGTCTTCCTGGACTTTTTTTGTAGAGCTGGACTATTTCTATGACAGAAGATTTCAGGTGTGGTAGATTTCTGAACTCTTCCAGTAAAGTCCTGAAGTCTGGGGAATATTCCCGGCACCCTCATGCAAAGATCCCAAAGTTTTCAGTCCAGAGATCAGTCCACCTTGGTTGATTAAACTTCTTGGTGTTCTTTTAGAGATTAATTGTGGAGCTGTGTTGACTCTATGCCTGAAGATGTATAGTGTGACTGAAGGATTGCTTTGTCTTTAGGGAGAAAGTTGTATTAACCCAACCCGTTCTGAGAAGATTCCCCTTGTTCTCAGCCTGGACCAGCCTATCTAGGAAGATTTAAGGCATATTATGTTCAAGATGATTGTAATCCTAAAATTTTTGGACAGGAGAAACAGAAATACAGAACTGATTCAGGGGTCCAAGGCCCCATTCAAAGAAAGGTTAAAACCCTTTGAAGGAAAAAAATCTCTCGGCCTTTGGTGTGTCCTGGCTTTTTACATACAGATACTCATCTGGGTGTTAGAGTCCTTCTGTTAATATAGAAGAGTTTGCTTTCCTCTAAGTGTTGGATATCCAGAGCAGCAGACAGCCAACTGGAGGACAAAGTCATTGCTGGTGGGAGTTCCTACAGGGCCCCTCAACCCATCTGTCCCTGTCTCTGTCCCTTATGCCATGCCTCCTTGTGTAGATGAGGAAGGGCTCATTTCCCTTCTCTGGCCTGGTTGAACTATAGGAGTTCCCAAAGAGAATGCTTCCAGAAGTAACTGGGTCAAATCAAGTTGGTTCCTGCTACAGAGTACCATGTGGTGTCAGGAGTCACCTTATATTTTTTTAACCTCAAAACTATTTGTTTGGAAATACAGTAGTTTGCTGGCCTTGGGCTACCTCTTCAAATATTGGCAACTTTTTCATAAAGTGTCAACAGAACTCTAAGATTTGTGAAATAGGTGCACTTCTTGATATTGAAGAGCTATATTTAAAAAATGATTGATGAGTTCTATTACTTTCCCTATCATTTTTGTCAGCATTAATGAAAGCACCTTTTTAACATGAAATGTTTTTTTCCAGAAAAGGACTCGGTATCATACTTTGATAAATATTTCCACTTATTACTTAGATTGGTCTATCGAAAGCAAAATTTATTTTTGTATCTCAACATAATACATATATATTTTATAATTTGAATTGGGTGGGAACATTACTAACACCCACAATGTAAATTATAGAAATATTCCTGAGAATTTTACTATCAAATATTCTTCAACTTTCAACTGTTTTAAGCTGTTAAAAATAAAACACCTCTGAGAGGTAACCCTAACACTGATCAGCTACTTTGTGGTCTAGGCATTCACCTATAAAACAGAAATAATAATTTTATTTAACAATTCATGCTAATAAATATATTTTATTTTGGTGACATTGTGTTATTTCTCTCATACTTCCCTGAATTAAACTATCTTAACATGTAGAACCAGCTTTACCTTACTTTTTTCTGTGACTACATTCAACCTATATTATTCTGAGTAACTAAAAACTATCAGATATATACATATATACATAGATATAATTGATATAGGTTATATATTTTTCTTACAGAGTTTTGTTATCCAGTGACTTGAAGAAGTTGTTTGTCAATTTAAGGTATCTAATTTTATACTTATTGTTTTGAGTTTAAATATTTAGCCTTCCAAATACTCTAAATATTTTAGTTTGATAATATACTAAATATTGGAACTATTACCTCACACAATGAATTTTGAGCTTTGAATAAGCTCATATACACAATTCAAAGATTTTAATGAAAATTGTTTGAGGGGCCGGAGAGGTGGCACTAGGGGTAAGGCATCTGCCTTGGAAGAGCTAGCCTAGGACAGACCAAAGTTCGATCCCCCAGAGTCCTATATGGTCCCCCCAAGCCAAGAGCGATGTCTGAGCACATAGCCAGGAGTAACCCCGGAGAATCACTGGGTGTGGCCCCCAAAAATTGCTTGAATGCTGCACTCATTCTTTGCTAATGCTAATCATAGAGCTTTAGTGTGTGTATATATATACATATATATACACCTACATATGTATATATAAACTTGCAGTAATAGGAAAAGCTGATTCTTCTATGAGTGCAATATTTTTTAAGCCTTCTTTCATACTGTCTAATTAAGACTATCTTAAAATCTCATGTTGCCTTCACTTGAACTAAATAATTAACTATGATCCCTAAACTAATAAAAAAGCTTCTTATTATGTTGCTCCTAAATATATTACTTTGACATATTGTTTTTTCAAATTCTCAATTAAAGACATTAGTATTGACAAATATGAATACAACACTTTGACTAGAAGAAGGACATGAATCTCCTGTGGAAATGTTCCTTCTTAGTAACAGAAAGGTAGGAGATATTTTAAACATCAGACAAACAATTATGAGAAAACCTGTGAAAACATTTGTTTTATTTAAATTTTCACATTTTATTATCCTCAATCAAAAAACTTATTTTAATCATTTCTATAGGTTAGTTTGCTTGTCTTGAAGATTTATAAAAATTCCCTATTCTAGTTGTTTTAATATAGGGTCTTCACATTTTTGTGAAGATTTTCATATCTATATGTATATATAAAAATGACTTAATAACCAGCTAAATTACTATATTGTTTTATTGTTTCTAGAAGCTTTATTACTGTCTTTTTAGGGTCCTCAACATAAAACATCGTTTCATCTGCAAAGAGAGTTTAACTTCCTCTTGTTCAATATGGAAATGTTTGATTTCCTTCTATTAAGTTATTGTTATTTCTTCGCCTTCTGATACTATGTTAAGTTATATTTGAGTCAATGGGCATTCTTGCCTAATGCCTGACCTCAGTGTGAATTCTTTGGTTTATTTTACAATTAAAAATATTATTGGCTATAGGCTTTTATCAGTAACATTTTATAGATATCCACACCTATTTTGCTGTGGGTTTTTATCTTGATTGGGTGTTGGATGTTGTCAAATACTTTCTCTGTATGGATTGATATGATCATATGAATTATATATTTTCTTTTTACTGATGTGTTGTGAAATATTGATTTATTTTCATACATTGAATCATCTGGCATCCACTTGATTATGATGTATAATTATGATGCATTATGTTGGATTCAGTTTGCTAAGATTTGTTGAGGATATTTTTTATCAATGTTCATCAATGATATTTTTCTGTAGTTATCTTTTTAAATTTCTGTTAGTTGTGGGAATCAGCATAATATTAACTTCATAGAAGGTATTAGAGAGTATCTGTCTCTTAGATATTTTGTAAAAGTTTAAGGATAAGTGTTTCTAGAAGCTTTTTGATAGAGTCTTTAGGGTTCTCTAAGTAGAGTATCATGTCATTTGCAAACAGTGAGAGCTTGACTTCTTCCTTTCCTATCTGGATTCCCTTGATATCTTTTTCTTGCCTAATCGCTATAGCAAGTACTTCCAGTGCTATGTTGAATAGGAGTGGTGAGAGAGGACAGCCTTGTCTTGTGCCAGAATTTAGAGGGAAGGCTTTTAGTTTTTCTCCATTGAGGATAATATTTGCCACTGGCTTGTGGTAGGTGGCCTTAACTATATTGAGAAAGGTTCCTTCCATTCCCATCTTGCTGAGAGTTTTGATCAAGAATGGGTGTTTGACCTTCTCAAAGGCTTTCTCTGCATCTATTGATGTGATCATGTGGTTTTTATTTTTCTTGTTGCTGATGTTGTGTATTATGTTGAAAGATTTATGGATGTTAAACCATCCTTGCATTCCTGGGATGAAGTCTACTTGATCATAGTGGATGATCTTCTTAATGAGGCATTGAATCCTATTTGCCAGGATTTTGTTGAGGATCTTTGCATCTGCATTCATCAGCCATATTGGTCTGTAATTTTCTTTTTTTCGTAGCATCTCTGTCTGGTTTAGGTATCAAGGTGATGTTGGTAGTGATTCTTATTTGAATGTTTCATAAAACTCATTTGTAAACCTATTTGGTTCTGGACCTTTATTCTTGGGAAGATTTTTTTTTTTTATTGGTTTATGGGCCACTTGGTGACATTCAGGTATACTCCTAACTCTGCACTCAGAAATCACTCATGATAGGCTTAGGGAACCATATAGAATTCCAGGGACCTAACCCTGGTTGGCTGATTGCAAGACAAATGCTTACCTGCAATTGTATAGCTTTGACCCCTCTTGGGAAGATTCTTTTTTTTTTTCCCTTTGGTTTTGGACCACACCCAATTA
The DNA here is from genome assembly GCF_024139225.1 of Suncus etruscus. NCBI lineage: Eukaryota > Metazoa > Chordata > Mammalia > Eulipotyphla > Soricidae > Suncus > Suncus etruscus. Next base: position 48,884,914 of record NC_064859.1, on the reverse strand, counting down.
TGCTCAGGGTTTATTCCTGGTTATGATCTCAGAAATCGCTACTCTCTTGGGGGATCATATGGAACATCGGGAATTGAACCCAGGTCAGTCCTGGGTCAGCTGCATGCAAGGCAAATGCCCTACCGCTCTGCTGTGCTATTTGCTTCGTACCCTCTTGGGAAGGTCATTAATTGTTTTAATTTTCTTGCTTGTGATTAGACAATTTAGGTTAAATCCTCTCATTCAATTTAGGGACAGTATATGTTTGCAGAAATCTTTTGATGTCTTCTAAGTTCTCTACAATAACAAATTTTAACAAAATTTATGCTCTTGTGATATGCTGGATTTCTATGGGTTCTATTTTAATTTCTGTCCTTTCATTTCTGATCCAAATAATTTGACCACTTTCTCTATTTTTCTTTTGATTCTTGACTGTGGTTGTCTGTCTTGTTTATTTATTTATTTATTTATTTTGATTTTTGTTCGCACGTGGTAGCACTCATTGGTTACTCCTGGCTCTGTGCTCAGAAACTGCTCCAGGAAGGCTCAGGAGACCATATAGGATGCCTGGTACCAAAACAGGGCTGGTCCTGTGTTGGCCACATGCAAGGCAAATGCTCTACTGCTGTGTTATTGCTCCAGCCCTAATATCTTGTTTATTCTTTTTTTTTTTTAAGCTCTTGGTTTCAATGATTCTTTGAATGTTTTCTTCAATTCTCTAGCATTGATTTCTGTTCTGGTTTTGTTTCTTCTACTTGTGTTGATTTCCTTTGTTGTCAGTCTTCTAGATATTCAAGATTTGCTTTAGGTTGCTGATTTTTATCATTTTTTCTTTCCTAAGTATGACTCTATCACTATGAATTTCCCCCTAATTACTGCTTTTACTGTGTCTCTTGAATTTTGGTAATTTTCACCTTCATCATCATAGTCTCAGGAATCTTTCTTTCCTGATTTTATCTTCCATCAAGCCTTTATTAAGCAGCATATTGTCATGGCAACTATATATGCATAGATGATCTATTTTATGAACATTATTCATAAGTGATACAATTTTATTGGGTGAAAATAAATTGGGAGATATATTATTTGCTTTCTAAATTTGATTTGCTTTATAAGTATATTTATAGACAAATTTTTCTAGCTATAATATTGAAATTTTCATAAAATTTTTCTAAAATGCTATGATAGGAATTTATATAAATAATTTGTTAACTTCTATTTTCAGCTATTTCATCATATATGCTGTGTGTTGTAATATAGCTATGTACTTGCAGGTCCAGCTGACTTATTTACACTTTACTATTTATGAAGACTTGTAAACAGTAAAACATGCTATTCTATTTAAAAACAAAATCAAAAACCTAAAATGCATGTATTTCATAAGATGTTTTTCATGATTTTGTTAGAAACTAAACAGTGGATTTTAACTAATTCTAAAACAAGAATAAAAGTAATGTATGTACTTTGCATGCCTCGTGGTGAGAAAGCTATTTTATTTGTCCCCACTTATGTTCCATTAACTTTTTCATACAATGATTTAAAACCAAGGATATATTCTTAACTGTTTTAGGAGCAGATGGTAACAAACTGGAAGAATATGCTGCCTGACATCAATCATTAGGTAGAAAGACAACATACAAAGCCAACACATTGTTTAAATGATTAAATTGGTATCTGCATCAATCAGCACATCGCGTTTCTGGAATATAATCAGTTGTACTAGCATATAGTAAGTAATAAAGGCAAACATATTTCTCTTTCACTGCAGAGGCATAGTTACCTGATATATATGTCACCATTTTCTGATGCAGAAGTATTATGGCAGTGATGGAAGATCATGTCAGAAGTTACTGGAAATGAAACACATAACTTGATATTGGGCTTCTAAGTATATTTTGTTACTTTTTTTTGCCTAGGATTCTAACTTTGGTCGAGTCAGTTTTCTGTTTCACAAAAAATTATTTTCATAAGCAAATAATTAAAAATTTAAGTATGCAACATTCCTTTATTTTTGGACAGAAAACATGTGAGAAAAGTATTGTTTGTGAGTCAAGGTTACAATCAATAACCTTAATGACTTCTGCCTGTGCACATATTCAATTTGACCATTGATAGCTAAGTTTGAACAATATATCCTGCTTCAGTAACAGATTCCCCAGGTGCATCAGAAGCTAGAATAGAATGTATCTGATGACTCAGGCTTAATACAGTGACCTAGGAGAGGAGCCAGTTCTATTTCAATTTTTATAAAATGTTATTAAAATAAAGTCTATGCATTACCGCCGTTATCAATGTATCATTTACAGCTGTCATTGTGTAACAATTATAGAAAAGAGTAGTTGCAATACAAGTTGTATAGAATGTAAATGACATATTTACCAACTGACATCTTAGAGATAAGTAGTGGAATTTTGTATCCTATAAACTTTATCACTTTCTCTTGAAGCACTTAAAGATAGAAAGTACCTTATTCTTAGAACAAATTATCTGTCTTTAGAGCTTTCAAATACAGTGACAAGATTTCCAGTTATAGGTAAGGTAGAAATAGCTATAATTAGAAAAACCTAGCCGATGATACACATACTGCAGTGATGTTGTGAATATTGGTTAGAATCGTAGGATTAGCAGACAATGGTCCTGGGAATCCTTAAATTCATATACTTCTATTACAACAAATTAATAAAGACTGATTTCAGGTGTTACTGAAATTTCAGTGGAAAAGCAGTAAAATGAAAATAAATATTCTCCATTGTATAGCTTAAAGTAGTTCACAGCAAGTAAAAAACTCACTTTTTAATCCCTGGTTTAGCTCTTTTAAAAAATAAGTAAACCACTACCTACATTGAGAAATCTGAATTGAGGCAATTGTCCTAATGCCACTCCATATATATTATTCACTAGGATTAATTTGCCTTTTTTTGTTCCAGTGTCTATTTTCTCATTTTTTCTCTTATTTTTTCCACATTCACTGTCCTCTTGGATCCTGAGGCTAGGATTCAGAAGGGTATTATATAAAGCTAGAAAGAGCTTACTCTATCTCAATAAAACTGACTTAGAGATCAAAGAGAGGACTGAAGGGGTTGCTATAGATTTGGGCTCAAAAATTAATGAAATGTCTCCAAAAGTTTCCCATATTAAATTATTTTAATTTGCTTGGAAAAAATTCTCTCAAATGCATAATTATCAAGGGAGTAATATAAAGAAAGAGAAGTTCTAAACTCAAATGCATGGAGATACTATTTGACTACTTTTATTAGCAGTGATTGTAAAGAATAGAAATTTGATTCTTATATACATTATAAAATAAGTGTTACCTATACTTTTTGTGTATATTTATATATTTATCCATTTATAATATTTTGTATTATATGTTGGTAATTCAAATTTTACAACCCCCCTTCCTAAATTTGTACAATAGATTGATGCTGAAAATTGAAGTTATGACTATGACTTTTTTTTGTTTGGTTTTGGGTCATAGCCAGCAATGCTCAGGAGTTACTTCTGGCTCTACACTGTAAAATCACTCTTGGAAGGCAGAAGGGACCATATGGGATGCCAGGATTTGAACCACCTTTTGTCCTAGGTCAGCTACCTGCAAGGCAAATGCCCTACACTTGTGCTATCTCTCCAGCCTCTCTCTATGACTATTTTGAGATATGATAATTTAGATAGTTTTTAAAATTTATAAAAAATATTAGTCTTGTGAAAAAGTAAAGATAAATATATATTCCGATTATCTTGTAAATAAATAAATTTCAATATTTCTTGGCCATTGAAGGCTTTGAAATTCCTTTGCCCAAAGGAATGTAAATATTGTTCCCAAACCATCTGCAGCTCTAGACACACAAAAAATTGACTGAAAACTCTTAAATGTTCTTCCAAATGAAATTAAATAATAAACTACAATTTAGAGGTTAATTAAACATATAATTACTATAATTGTACAGAGAGGAAATATGCATTATAACCTTCTTCATATAAAATGTGGTTGAAGGATGTAAAAAAATGTGTAAAATAGCACAAAGAAACCATAAAGTCATTCCCTGGCTTTGATCCAGCTTGTTACTCTCTAATGAGCACCCAGACACCTGCAGACTAACCTTCTAGTCTAGGAACCAGGGGTGATAATTAGCTCACACTGTGAT